>NC_060120.1:398872395-399473020 GCF_021461395.2 Schistocerca americana
CAGCATAATTCATTTGTTTCTAAAAGATATTTTTCAGCTGGTTGCTTGACTCCCTCTCAGTTGACTGTGCCCTGCATCCCCGACCTCACCCCCCCCTCCCTCCCCCTCCCTTTTTCTTTCCTCCATAATTTATTCATACTTTTGTAACTCTTTAATAACTGGAGGGGTTTTTTTTTCAGATTTTCTATGATTATCTTCAAACTATAATGTTTTTAAGTTGTATAAACAATTATATAAAAATAATTTTTTTTACTCTTGTAACAGTACTTATTTTAATTTGGGGAATAGTTATTTATTTCTTGCATGCCTTCAGGTTTTGCTATAAGAAAGATATTCTATTGTAAAATTTAATATTTGTAATACCCTTGGAACAGTCAGTCCAATTGTCACAACTCTACTGCATTTGTAAATAAACGTCGTGTAAGTAACTACTTCTGTTGTGCTTCACAGAGGAGTTTGGTAGCATCAGAGACTGAATTATACATGATGAGTCACTAACTATTGCCACCAAGAATCATCAGAGCATGTGCTTCGATAAGTGCCAAAGTGTAAGGAATACCATTCAATCCATGAAAAGAAGATTGCAGCACTGCATTGATACCAATGGTCATCACTTCGAACACTTTCTGTAAATGGACATTACACGTCATTGAATTCATCTTGATAGCCGCTATCAGAAAATAAGCACTAAACTATAGCATCCCTTAAAAAAAGTTTACCTTCATATCTCTGATGCAATCCCACCTAGCAAGAAAAACCAACTCATATTATGGCTCCCATTGCCCCATGCAATATTTGTCCCACAAACTTTTCAGCTACTATCATACTTTTGGAGTTATTCTTGGTGGCAATAGTTAGTGACTCACCCTGTATAACCATATTATCGAGGATAAACAAAAACTCATTTGTGAGTTCACATACATTACAAATATGGTTGAAATCAATGCATGGATTAATGTTAAGATCTCAGAAGTGTAGCTCATATTATTTGTGTATCCCGTTCTGTTTTGTAAATTAATCTAATTGCTATAGTTTCAATTTCACAGTTGAAATAATAATTTAAAAGAAGTTCGTGATCAGATGAGGAAATTTAAGAATTTTCATGAAATGTAAGATTCTTTAATAAAATTTGAGATTCAATTGAGGAACTTTGAATGCTTTGAAGTGATGAAGAAACTCTAATTTGGTTTCAGATAAATGAGAAGTTTAAATACAACAGTGCAGTAGGAGAAATATAGATATTGTGAAAAGAGGTTTGAACACTCTAACATTATAAGTTATTCAACCCAACATTAAGATTCTTCTGTTCTGAGGTAGTGAACCTTATATTAGAAGACTGAGCTGTGTTTTGTTAACAAAGGGGCAATACATTATATCAAAGTTTTAATTTGTTTGGCAATAAAGTGAAGCTATATTATTACCAAGTAAAAAATATTTAATTGTGCGTCTGGGTATTTCTCTTATATACTGTTGAGAATACATCTTGTACTTGTTGAAGAAAAGTTTCTCTTGCTTACTTTTAAAGTCAAATACTATTTGTATGAAGGCTTCCCAAAAGCAAATTATGTACATAAATTTAAAAAATTGTTTTCAGATAAATAAAAACATGAACTTTTTTGATGTCTTCCTTAGCAAATCATATCCCCCCTTTGACAAAATCTTGGCTATGTTGTTGCCTCTTTGGAATATTTATACCACTCGTAAACTCTTGTCTTCGTCATAGTAGATTCACCAAAAGACAAAGTCATTATTTTGAATGTGGTGCTGCACTTTATTCTATTTCCTGAACACTATTTAATTCAAATTCTTAGATCCACCTTTTCGAAAGTTAAAATTTGCTGAACTGTAGAAATCATGGTTAATCTTTGTGACTGTAAACAATAAACGTAATATTCAAAACTGCTTAAAATGCAGACATACATCAGGAACATACCAACAAGATAAAAAAAAACATTTTGAGGATCGGATGTACAAGCCTGCAAAATTAAAAAATTCCCGTTACTTTTTGATGGCACCTAAAAAAAATTTTATTAATAAACTTATGGATTGGTAGGATAATGGAACAGTCCTCTCATATTGGTGATAGTCATCTATGTACATTGTTCAAATTAATCAATAAATCAAAACTTCCTGGCAGGTTAAAACTGTGTGCCGGACCAAGACTCGAACTCGGGACCTTTGCCTTTCACGGGCAATTGCTCTACCATCTGAGCTACCCAAGCACGACTCACGCCCCGTCCTCACAACTTTACTTCTGCCAGTACCTGTCTCCTAACTTCCAAACTTTACAGAAGCTCTCGTGTGAACCATCATTAAATAATTTAGAACTATATGTATAATTGTTTAACAATAATAGAAATGTGGTCCTTGCCTAGCTGACATCAAGATCTACCTAACTGTCTGTCACATGCATATATTGTGCGGCTGTATTGATTTTCATTGACTTTACAAACAATTTTTGGTTTAAATGTTACTAGCTTTGTTAATAACAATTTTATACATATAGTAATAACTTTAGTGAGCTCGTCTTACTACCGCGAATTTGACACTTTCTTTGTATTTTTCGTAATATTTGTGGAATTAGGTTTAGTGTTTTCAGTGAATATTTTAGATTGCAGTTTTAGCATAATTGGTTCCTACCATTTTGCCTTCTGTGATGGCATGATGTCCCCTTGGCCGCTATAACTACTGGGTGCAACCTCCCATGTCCATTCACAGCTCACTGCAACAGCCTGGGTACTCTGCCCAGCATCAACTCAGACTAACCTGGCCCATCCACTTCGTGGCAATTGCCAGTCACACACCACTCAGCCAAATTCTTAGTGGACTCACCACTCACAGTGTCGCATAATGACACTAGTACCTGCACTAAATTGTAGAAATGAGGGTGTATGGACTGCAAAAAATGCACATTCTCTCAACGATCCAGTGATTTAACTTTCGTGGAAATTAAGTGCTAATCACTTGCTGTAAATGTTCCATTCCTCTTTGGCTTCTTCAAACAGTAGAAATCCTGGGATATCTTAAATTGATGCTGTTGATGGACTTTTTATGTTGGATGTCAGGTACTGCAGTGTTTACAGTGTCTGTCCATTTTAATAAGTTCAACTGAGGGTTTTGAGCAGTACGTCATCATCTGTCCAGTCAGATTGTTCAGTGGAGCAGGCGTTCAATTGCATTTTTGTCACATTGCTGTAAAAAGCATGCGTGATTTATTTCCACATAAAACTTGATACAGACAGGTATGACATCAGAAACTGGGAAATTCACAAATTTATCATTGGCTAAGCAGGCAATTTTTCAGAAAAAAAACCCATCACATTCCCAATCCAAACATGACTCCAGTGACAGCAGGTACGAGCAACATCCAAGTAGCAAAACCATCACAGTTGATAGAATCCCAAGGTTTGCTATAAAGGACAGCTGAGATCATTGTAAAATGCTGGTGCATGTAAACACTGATGTGGCCAATGGCAGTCCTGCTAATGACTCTAGCACCCGACTCACATGGTATGTTGCCTTAGACTTTACTATACCTGGCATATTGCATCATCCAAGCTGGATATTGTAGCAGTTAAACAGTTTGAAAATGTGTTTTCCATATTAATGTCCTGAGGGAGTCATAATAGGTCTGCCTTGGATCATTCCAAAGCAGTTGCTGCATCACACATCAAACACTACACAGAGAAAGATAATTTGTACATCAATAACTCTTCCATGATCAGTGCACAGAAAGATGTATGCTTTTCTGTAGATTCCACTTTTAATGTACTTTCATTGTAAATTAAAAAAAGAAAGTGGCTGGCACACCTCAGACATTCAAATGTCATTTTCAGTAAGCTTTCATTGTTAATTTAAAAAAATATGACTCATGCACCTACACTACACAGAGGAAGATAATGTGTACATCAATAACTCTTCCACGATCAGTGAACAGAAAGATGTATGCTTTTCTGTAGATTCCACTTTTAATATGCTTTCATTGTAAATTAAAAAAAGAAAGTGACTGGTACACCTCAGACATTCAGATGTCATTTTCAGTAAGCTTTCATTGTTAATTTAAAAAATATGACTCAGGCACCTGAGGTATTCAGATGTCAGCTGAAAGCCTTCGCTTTGGCTCACTGTACAGAATTTCCTTTATAATGGTAAATCCTGTAAACCATTTCATTGCAATGTAGTAAACTATTGTATATATTATAACATGTCCCCCCCCCCCCCCCCCCCCCCACACACACACACACACAGAGAGAGAGAGAGAGAGAGACAGCCATGTATATAGTGACTAATTCCATGCAGCTTTGGTTGAAATAGCTCCATCGAAGGGGGAAATCTTGTTGCCTCTGTCTGTAAGTGTTATACTTTCTTGGGATATTATAAACATGACAGTGTTGTTATGGGTGTAGTAAGAGAAACTGAAAAATAACTGTTAATACTTACATTAACAAAAAATAAAAGGAACATCAGAAATATGGTTTTGAACACACTTCTGTTTGATGTTTAAATTATTCATCTTATGTTTTAGTTCAATTTGATTATTAACTGGCTTTGATTTTATCTGCATTTTTTGTGAACTGTATGTTACAGGCAAAGCTACCTCGTGGCATAGACAAAATCCGTCCACACTTAGAGCAGATTGACAATGTTCCGCTACTCGTTTCGTTGTTCACAGACTGTACGCCATTAACAACATGTGAAATGTTGCATATTATGCAAGAGTACAAAGAAGTGGTATGTGTTTTGGGATCTGCAGCAAATGCTGATAACATGCCCATTTTTTTACAAGCTGATGCAAGGTATGATATAAAGCAACATTCTACTTACATTTGATTTTATAGGTGTTTTGCAGCAGTATTAATTCATGAAGAAACCTCACAGTGAGGCTTGCAATTTATTACTTTCTTTATAACAAAGATATGTTGTCACTAATTTTAAGGATGACAACTTCATTATATTAGATCAGGTGTACCTTTCATTCCAATTGATGCATAGTGAGGAAATTCTCCAGGATGTAGAATGTGTCAGGAAAACAAAAATATACAGTGAATATTTACAATGAAAAACAAATATATTAATGTACTTTCCACAGACTCCAAGTGAAATATTGTCATTTATATAGAATGAGTCAAAAAAATTAAACCTATTTTTATTCAAATGATAATAAATACTAAATTGAAAAATCACTTTTCAACCATTATTTATGATGATCACATTACTGCACTGAATTTGTACAGAAGTTAGATTGTGCCAATACTCACATCATCTGATATTAGGCGTAAGGTATACATCAGTTGGTTCTGCTAAGAAGTAAAAGGAGATGACCACCAATAAATACTTTAGGCTGCTTTTAAACTGAACTTTATTGGTAGTTAAACTTTTATGGATGTTGGAAAGTTACTGAAAATGTGTTTTTCTCAATAATGGAAACTTTTTGGACCAAAGTGCGTGACTAAATCTATATGAGCATTCTTATTTCTAGTATTGTTTCCATGAATTGAGCTATTGTATTGTATTGTATTTTTTATTGGTCCTGTTGTCTACATAGCAGCTTATGCATAAGACTTTGGACAAGTCAAGTTATAAATATACAAGCTGAAAGTCATTTCAAGGCATACATATTTAAGGTTACAATAATACACTTTATACGTAAGTATTTATATAACACTGGTTTGAAAAAGAGATATATATTTTAATGATAAATTTCATTAAGGAACAATATATTGGGAAGTAGTAGTTAATATCACTATGTCCTTGCACAGCTCTCTGTAGGATTTTCTTGAGTTCACACCACAAATAACACAGGCCAATGATGGAAAAACTTTTTTGCTGAAAATACCTTCTTATGGGTTTTTTTTTTTTTTTTTTTTTTTTTTTTTTTACGATGGGAAATCTAACTTCACTTTCCCGTTTCCTGTACATGTGCTCAGTACATTGTCTAATTGTGGTTGTAAAAATTCTGCTGACAGTTTTTGTTGTATTTGTAGTGAATTTGTGATTAAAAAACACCAAAGAAACATTACATACTTTGTGAAAAAGGTTTATCTATCATACTTTGGATCTAAACCTGGTGTTTAAGATAAATCTTGGATGCCACATAAAGTATGTTATGTGTGTGTTGAAGATCTGAGAAAATTGTCCAAAAAACAGAAAAAAAGCCTTTAGATTTGCTGTTCCTATGATATGAAGGGAGCCAAGAAATCATTACAATGATTGTTACTTTTGCAGTGTTGATATTACTGGTCATAATTCATAAAAATAAGAAGGTAATAAGCTACCCTAAACTTCCGTCTGCCATCCGACCAGTAGGAAATGGTGTAGAATTGCTGGTCCCTGAGCCAAAGATGATTTAAATTCTATTCCAACAGAAGTATTTTCTGATGTGTACAATCTGATTTACATGAACCAGATGGTGATGAATTCCATTGTAACACGGAAAGTCTAGAGCTCAAATTGTTTACTCAGACTGAGCTTAATTTATTTGGTTAGGGATCTGGGCTTAACGAAAGAAAAAGCTGAATTTCTTGGCTCTAGATTAAAAGAAAGCAACTTATTGGCAATTGGAAACAGCATATACATGTGTAGAAAGAGAGAGCAGCAAATTTCCAAGTTTTATCAACAAGAAGGTGATTTAATGTACTGCTCAGACATTCCAGGTCTGGTGAATGAGTTTGGTTTTGAATACAAAAAGGAAGACATGAGGCTGTTCATTGATTCATCCAAAACTAGTTTAAAGGCTGTTTCATTACACAATGGTAACATGTATGCATCTATACCTGTTGGACATTCTGTGCATATGAAAGAAAGCCATCAAAACCTAGAAATAGTGCTAAATGAAATAGGCTAGTCTGCTCATGGTTGGATGATATGTGGCAATCTAAAAGTAACATACATGCTCCTTGGTCAGCAATGCGGCTTTACCAAATGTCTATGTTCCTTGTGTCAATGGGACAGTAGGGCTAGGGATCAAAGGTGGCACAGAAAGAACTGGCCTGTGAGGGAGTCTTTAAAACCTGGTGAGAAGAGCATTTTACGCTAAATCTTGCAGATCCAAAAAAACATACTCCTACCACCTCAACATATAAAGTTAGGCGTAATGAAACAGTTTGTAAAGGCTTTGCCTAATGATGGACCATGTTTTAAGTATCTCTGCCAAAAGTTTCCACACCTTTCAGAAGCTAAACTAAAAAAAGGCGTCTTTGTAGGACCTGACATTAGAAAATTGATGTTTGATGTTGACTTTGAATCCACAGTGACCTTAAATGAGAAAGAAGCATGGGTATCATTCAAGTAATTCATTACAAAATTTTTAGGACATGAAAAAGACCCAGAATATGTTTCTGTTATAGCAACAATGTTAAAGAAGTTTAAAACTTTATGATGTTTAATGAGTCTGAAAGTTCACTTTTTGAACAGTCACCTTGATTACTTCCTGGACAATATGGGAGATGTTAGTGAGGAGCAAGGAGAGCATTTTCAGCAGGATGTTAAAGTGATGGAAAAAGTTGGTCACTTCACAGAGAAGTTCAGCAAGTGATTCATTGTAGAAAAAGCTACACAAGAAGCTTCAGAGAAAAAAGAGAAAGGAAATACAAACCAATTCTAGGTGACAAGTGTAACCTCTATTAACACATATTGTTGTTTTAAGTAGCTTACTGTAAATACAAACCATGCTTATGTTGTGACAAAGTGTTTCATTAATTTCCCCGTTTACTGTATAGCTTAGGATTTTTATGCTGTATAAGAAAAAGTATATTGCTCGAAAACTATGGGCGATACAAAAAACTAAGGCTAGATTTGGATTCGGCTTATAAAAATCTATAAAGATCAGTTATCAAAGTAAAAAAAAAAAAAGAGTTTTTTAAAAAAAAAAATTTCGTTGGCCTGTGTAATTCTTATGAAGTGTTTTCGGACCTGGAAAACTCAAGCTTGGACTGATGAGGGCTACCCCAGAAAATAACCCCATATTACATTATGGAATGAAAGTACGAATATACCACCTATGTCTGACAGCACATTCACATTGCAAATAGAGATCTGTTTAGCCACTTCAGCAGTTCTGTGGTGTGCTCCTGCCTGTTGAATGTGTTACCAAGTTGTAATACCAAGAATTTAACACTTTTTCTATCTTCTATCTGTTTTCGTCATATTTTTGCCATATATTGGTGGTAACCCTTTTACAAGCAGTGCACTCTATGTAGTGCCCCCCCCTCCCACCCCCACAAAGTTTCGTGACAAGGAATCGGTTAGGAGCTATTCGTTCATGTCAAAGGAAATTTTATTGACTGATCTTTTGCGACTACACTTGATTTGCTGTTTATTTCAATACCTGCAAACAAATTCTGTGATGGCCTGCCATGCTTGAAATGGTAACATAATACCTATAAATGGTTGAGGCTTTCATGACACTACCCAACTAGGTCCTTTGCCCCTCCTACCAGTCCTGTTAAAAACTCAGTTGCCTGGCAATGGCCGTTAGATACTGACAAGCCATGATCTGCCAGAAATCCACCAAGACTGGTCATGAACTCAGACTCCCCCAATTTCTATCTTGACCATGTAGGCTGGACATCATCACAAAAGAATACTGCCAGTTTTCTGGGAGTTGGTCCATCTCAAAACTTCAGCAGGTTGTACATTTGTTCTAACTACCCTCTATTCACCACCTGGAAGAGAGACATATCTGGCAGTGCCTTTACCTTATTGTAGCTTTCTAATTGTATACCACAGTGTGGTCAGTGTCCTTGTGTTTATTAAATGTCTGTTTACCACAAACAGAACACTGTTCCTCTAGAATAGCACCAAGAGGTCTGCTGTACATAGGAGTCACATCCAAGGGAGAGTTTTTGCCACAACTTTTCATGCCCTCACTTCATGAGACAATTAGGGAAGGTTAGAGATTTAATCCAGGAAAAATCATGATCTGTTGCATAATTGGGAACATTAAACCACAATTTCTCCCCCCTTTTGATGGCCAAATACTGGTGGCAGAAATGTCTTGTACTACTAGAATTCGAAACAGCTATTTCTGTAAATAATGGCTGAATTATTGAAACATTACACGCAAACAGAGCTTCTGAATTTTTCATTTCAAGTTCTGATGCACTAGAATACATTATTGACTACAGCCTTGAAGACAAATATTGGAAAAATAAAAGAAGTGATAAAAGAAAAAAAAACACTGATAATCATTTGTAGTGAGGCTGCGTGAATTGTGGTAATCTCATAATGTACATAATCTAAATCATTTGATTCATGTACGGTAGACACATCGAAATTGCGGTAGAATGTCACCATAAAAACAGAACAGCTGATTTTAACAAACGGTATTATAATAACGATACAAACTTTTTATATATACATACAATAAAATTACACACAATAAAATATTAATGCTTAATTACCCCTTGCTCAAATTATCATTTCATCCTCTATGAATTCTTCTATTGAATTGTAGTATTTCTCCCACAGAATCTGCTGTAGGCTTGTTTTAAATTTCTGACTTCATATTAAATATGTTTTTGCCCTTTAACTTGTTACGTATTGTCATCCCCATATACTGTGGAGTCTATGCACATAATTTCAGTTGTTTGTTGGTAGCATAAAATTATTTTTATTGCTCGTTTTATATGTGTGATTAAAATTGTTCTTCTCAAATAATTTTTGTCCACTGTGTAGGAAGATTATAATTTCATAAGTGTATATGGAGGGAACAGTTTGGATTTGCAATTTCTGAAATAATGGGTGACAAGCTTCTGCTGTGCAGTATACATGTATCTGACAATTTTCTTTCACAGTTTCAGTATTCAAAATATACTGTTTGTACTTCCACAGAAAATTAGACTCTATCTAATAACAGATTCAAAATAACTGTGGTAAGCAATTTGTTGTGTAGTAAAGTCAGTGGAATTTGCTAGTGTTTGCATTGCAAATGCAAAACACATAGTTTATTTGATAGGAAATCAATATGTATGTTCAAGCTTACGTTCTTGTCCACATCTAGTCCTAGGAATTTGACCATGTCAACTTCTTCCATAAGCTGATTGTTAAGTTGTATTTTAAGTTCCTCATATTTTGAATGTTTTGTTTTGAAATGTACTACATGGGTTTTTGCAAAATTCAGTTTCAACCCATTTAACTGGAACTAGTTTTCTAAGGTATCCAGTGTGCTTACGATGTATCTTGGATTTTTTTCTGCATTGTCATCTTCAATTAAAACATAAGTGTTGTCTCCAAACAGAACTGCTGGGGAATTTATATTTATGGGTAAGTCATTTTTTTAGAATAGGAACAGAACTGATCCCAAGATTGGGACCTTTGAACAAAATTCACTGCATCTAAAGTGATAGTTACCCTTTGTTTTCTGATGTGTAAGTACAATGTGAGCCAATTTAGAGCATTGTTCTTAAAACATTATTTGTCTAATTTGTAGATAACCAGGTCTTAGTTCATGGAGTCAAATGATTTTGAGAGATCACAGAAGATACCTACAACTTTACTCCTCTGATGCAATGACTTGCATCCAGAGTGATTTTTTCCTGGTTGAAATCCAAATTGGTTACTTATAATAATATCACTTTTTACAATAAAATTTTTGATCTAGTTTGCAGCTACTTTCTCTAACACTTTTGACAGACCTGGAAGAATAGAAATAGGGTGATAGTTTCCCATGTCTTCCATTGACCCTTTCTTGAACAAATGACTTACTTCGGCATACTTCTAAACATCAGGAAACCATCCCCATTGTAAAGATTGGTTGAATATTTTAGTTACAAGAGGTGCTCTTATGCCACACACTATTTTAATCAGTTTAGTGGGTATCCCATCCCACCCACCTGAGGTTTTATTTTTTAATGGTAATGTAACATTCTCCACATCCTTTATTGTGACTTTTTTTGAATGTATAAGATACTCCGCTACATCAACATCTGACTATGCCACATTTATAAAGTATTAATTTAAACACTCTGATATTTGAGCTAGGTTTACAATAAAGCTGTGATCTACTTTAATCCTAGATATTTCAGTACTACTAACTGGAACACCTAACTCTGATTTGACAATGGACCAAACTGCTTTGGTCTTACTTTTTATGTTGTACAGGGTGTATACAACCCGGGACAACTGGGAGATCCAGGAAATACCTGAGATTTGTTTCATCCGGGAGAAAACCGGGAAAAACCCGGGAATTATTTAGAATTCCAGGAATTTTTCATTATTTTAGTTTTCAGTTAATTTTTTGTAATTTTGACTGGTAAGAACTTGGAAGAATCCTGGAGATACTAGAAGGTGTCAGATAGATTATATAATGGTAAGACAGAGATTTAGGAACCAGGTTTTAAATTGTAAGACATTTCCAGGGGCAGGTGTGGACTCTGACCACAATCTATTGGTTATGAACTGTAGATTAAAACTGAAGAAACTACAAAAAGGTGGGAATTTAAGGAGATGGGACCTGGATAAATTGAAAGAAACAGAGGTTGTACAGAGTTTCAGGGAGAGCATAAGGGAACAATTGACAGGAATGGGGGAAAGAAGTACAGTAGAAGAAGAATGGGTAGCTCTGAGGGATGAAGTAGTGAAGGCAGCAGAGGATCAAGTACGTAAAAGATGAGGGTTAGTAGAACTCCTTGGGTAACAGAAGAAATATTGAACTTAATTGACAAAAGGAGAAAATATAAAAATGCAGTAAATGAAGCAGGCAAAAAGGAATACAGACGTCTCAAAAATGAGATCGACAGGAAGTGCAAAATGGCTAAACAGGGTTGGCTAGAGAACAAATGTAAGGATGTACAGGCTTATCTCACTAGGGGTACGATAGATACTGCCTACAGGAAAATTAAAGAGACCTTTTGATTAAAGAGTACCACTTGTATGAATATCAAGAGCTCAGATGGAAACCCAGTTCTAAGCAAAGAAGGGAAAGCAGAAAGGTGGAAGGAGTATATAGAGGGTCTATACAAGGGTGATGTACTTGAGGACAATATTATGGAAATGGAATAGGATGTAGATGAAGATGAAATGGGAGATACGATACTGTGTGAAGAGTTTGACAGAGCACTGAAAGACCTGAGTCGAAACAAGGCCCCGGGAGTAGACAACATTCCATTAGAACTACTGATGGCCTTAAGGAGAGCCAGTCCTGACACAACTCTACCATCTGGTGAGCAAGATGTACGAGACAGGCGAAATACCCTCAGACTTCAAGAAGAATATAATAATTCCAATCCCAAAGAAAGCAGGTGTTGACAGATGTGAAAATTATCGAACTATCAGTTTAATAAGTCACGCCTGCAAAATACTAACACGAATTCTTTACAGACGAATCGAAAAACTAGTAGAAGCCGACCTCGGGGAAGATCAGTTTGGATTCCGTAGAAATATTGGAACACGTGAGGCAATACTGATCCTATGACTTGTCTTAGAAGAAAGATTAAGGAAAGGCAAACCTACGTTTCTAGCATTTGTAGACTTAGAGAAAGCTTTTGACAATGTTGACTGGAATACTCTTTTTCACATTCTAAAGGTGGCAGGGGTAAAATACAGGGAGCGAAAGGCTATTTACAATTTGTACAGAAAGCAGATGGCAGTTATAAGAGTTGAGGGGCATGAAAGGGAAGTAGTGGTTGGGAAGGGATTGAGACAGGGTTGTAGCCTCTCCCTGATGTTATTCAATCTGTATATTGAGCAAGCAGTAAAGGAAACAAGAGAAAAATTCGGAGTAGGTATTAAAATCCATGGAGAAGAAATAAAAACTTTGAGGTTCGCCGATGACATTGTAATTCTATCAGAGACAGCAAAGAACTTGGAAGAGCAATTGAACGGAATGGACAGTGTCTTGAAAAGAGGATATAAGATGAACATCAACAAAAGCAAAATGAGGATAATGGAATGTAGTCGAATTAAGTCAGGTGATGCTGAGGGAATTAGATTAGGAAATGAGACACTTAAAGTAGCAAAGGAGTTTTGCTATTTGGGGAGCAAAATAACTGATGATGGTCGAAATAGTGAAGATATAAAATGTAGACTGGCAATGGCAAGGAAAGTGTTTCTGAAGAAGAGAAATTTGTTGACATCGAGTATAGATTTAAGTGTCAGGAAGTCGTTTCTGAAAGTATTTGTATGGAGTGTAGCCATGTATGGAAGTGAAACATGGACGATAAATAGTTTGGATAAGAAGAGAATAGAAGCTTTCAAAATGTGGTACTACAGAAGAATGCTGAAGATTAGATGGGTAGATCACATAACTAATGATGGAGTATTGAATAGAATTGGGGAGAAGAGGAGTATGCGGCACAACTTGACAAAAAGAAGGGACCGGTTAGTAGAACATGTTCTGAGGCATCAAGGGATCACAAATTTATCATTGGAGGGCAGCGTGGAGGGTAAAAATCATAGAGGGAGACCAAGAGATGAATACACTAAGCAGATTCAGAAGGATGTGGGTTGCAGTAAGTACTGGGAGATGAAGAAGCTTGCACAGGATAGGGTAGTATGGAGAGCTGCATCAAACCAGTCTCAGGACTTAAGACCACAACAACAACAACAACAAGAACCGATACTCTAACAAAGGATATTACTGTATCCCGCTACTGGAGAATAACACTGCAACAACAAAACATGAACGAGAGAATAAAACTTAAATTGCAAAGGAAATGCACCATATAGGGGAAAAAAAAACACAGAGTTCATACAAGCGTCTGCCAGCAGCAAAATCCAGAATGTGTGAAAAGCTTTAGGGAGACTATGTAATGCTTTGTAACAATGAGTCACCTCTGATGAGCGTGATTTCACAACTGTTTACATTACATTCATTTAAGCAGTTAAGAGCAGGCTCAAGTGTATGCGCAGTTGAATCGCATATGAGTAGTACCTTCTCCAGCTTCTGGATACAAAAATGTCGCTGTTGGCTGTGTAAGCAGCAACTGTGGTAGGCCTATCTGAACCGGGCGGAAATTTTGGGGCACAAATTCATATTCTTGAGGAAGAAAACCTTGTCACCAAGCGCCTAGCATCTAGTGCACATTGGTCTATCCATTATTCAAATGATTTTGAAACACATCCGTGTTGGTTTTTGAAAATTTTTGAACACATTCTCAGTTGATTTCTGAATGAATCATAAATTGATTTTTGAATGTGTGCATAGTGTACGTTGATGTCTCTGCCAGGGAATCCTCGTCGCATCTAGAAGTAAACTTTCCTGCAGACAAAAAGGGATGGGGCTATATGAGTTGAGCGGAATAAAGCCGAACAGGTGAATACCAACTGCTGTTTATGTGATTGATTGGGTATGCGAATGAGATAGTTTGGGTATGCGAATGATCAGCGTTGTTTTAATTACTAGCGAAGTCCATAGATTCAGACTACCAGAGTGGAAATAAGCGACTAACAGAATAACAAGTAAGAAAGATTACGTATTATCTTCTCGATGTATCTAAGAAAATGAAATTTTGACAGAAAATTTTTGTTATTGATACTTCATGAATTATATTCTGTCGTATTATAAAAATGACCATTATTACTAAAACAGTCTCACTTATTTGGTGTGCGTTAAAATTCCTGCAATATTAGAAAGGCCTGTTTTCTTTTATCTAGCAGATCGAGAAACCACACCACCATCTACTATTGCCTCGGTTCGAAATATCGTAGATCCAGGGTTGATGCGCAGAGGAGTCTGAGCTATAGTGGTGGACGGGGGGGATCGTTAGTCTCCACGTGATCCGTGTTTACATTTAGTAATTTTTCTGTTTCCTCTTCGTTTACTGCTCTCACGTCAAATTGATTTCTATGGCTGGAAGCTATCAAGTGAATTAAAATACATTCACGTAATTACAGAAGGCTAAAATATGTTGTTAGTTTCAGATTTTATTTTATTTCCACCTTAATGACAGCCAAGCATTAATCGCCTTGCAGAATAATGAAGTTACTTTTATCGCTTTGCTATCTTTTCTGCTGAGGCAGCCAATTTGTTTGAAACGAAGTGTTTACCACACTATTGGTTAGTTTCAACCGTTCGTTGCGTTTCAAATGCACATTTACATTTCTGGCACGTATGACATTATGCCATAATAAAGAACTCAACAAGAGAAAATACAGTACTAGTACTCCAAGAAAATTTAACATCCTGAAAACCACACTGAAGAGCATCAGGTTGAGACCTACTTCTTTGGCAATCTGGACATATGAATGTGTACCTTAAGCGGAATTATTCATTTCAGTATAGTTCACGAAATTCCGATGCTTTTGGAGTATCCTCTGATGTCTTGTTTATTTTATGACATAATGTAAGATCTTTTAATGTTTTACACATACAGGCTTGCTACGTCGTCGCGCAAGTGTGGTGACGCCTCTTATCTGCTGCTCTCTAGCAACTGATGGAACAAATCTATTTCTAACAGATTGCGGGAAAAATTGCGAATTGTGGTTTGAAAAGCGGTATTTTCAAAGTAAATTTCCTTTTACGCAAGATGAATTATGTGCGAGAATGTACGATGAATTTCTTAAATCACAGAGCGTTTGAATCTCATTAGAAATCAGCTCTTTGATGACAATCCATTTGGAAGAATTTCGAGCCCAGATCAGAGATGGTATTAAACATTTTATTGGCACATTTGTGTGATGTATCTTAAAGCGTAAAGCTCACAAAAAAGATCAACATTATATGTGAAAGCTTAGCTTCTCTTGCAGTTTACTAACCTTAGAGACCAATACTATATCTGAAAGCTTTTCTTTTCTTGTAGCTGCACTATGTATATTAACTTTCCCTATTTTGGCAACACCCAGCAGGTATGATTATTTCTTCACCCAAACCGCTAATGTGGTAACAGGGCAGTTTTAACACTTGTCTATCTGCATGTCCTATGAATAGTACACTGGTTTGCGCTCCAGTGTTGACAAGAACTCTTACAACTTTTCCTCAAACTTTGCTGTTGAGGAGGATATTCGCTGCCTCATTTACGACACCATGATGGACTGAGTGTGTGAATTTTGCAGGGGGCATTGTCAGGCAGTGTGACTTACCTCCTCGACCGTTTCCTGGGCGATTTTGGGGTCATGGTGAATTGTTGGTGACTTGTTCCCTCTGCTGATTGTGCGAGGGGCCCCCGTTTCGTGGATTCTGCTTGTAGTTTCTACTCTTATGCCCTATGGTCCCACACCGAGAACAATAAGGTGCACGGCAGTATTACCTCCCTTCGGCAGCATTGGCATGTCTGCTCATATTTAAAACTTAGATGCTATTGTTCATTTGGGTGCACCAAACTGGCAATAAAATACTCTACCTCCTCTCGCATCATTGCGAGTTATGTGGCATCATGCAATGAGGCGGGTGATGCTATTTTTACCTCTCCTCCAACATACGGGTCGATTCCATGCATAAATACATCATTTGAGCATGCTTCCCCTGCTTAATTAACACCTCGTTATGGGTAGAATCCGAACCCAGTGTGTAAGTGCGGCAAGCCACTGTACGGATTCAGTCAGCAAATGTCTCTACATCCTCCCCTTGCTTCTGGTGGAGGGTGGACAATTTGTCCCTTTAATAGCTGGCGTCACGCCCATCCAATTACCTCTCTTAACCCTGCCTCTAATGTGGCAAAAGAGGTGGTGTTGCTAAGGGTGTGAACTGATTCGATATATTTACGGGCGTCACCTGACAATTTAAGGCGGAGTCATTTAATAGGAAATTGTTTGGCCAAGTGTAAGTGTGGCCTTCATTTCAGACAGTTTGTAGAAAGGAATTTATTTGTTTGTTAGGTTTCCCGGAAAACGTCAGATTGAAATTGACTGCAGGGAAACTGTTAGCCAAAGTTACAATGGATGGCTGGGGTACTGTGCGACTTAAGGTGGTTGCAACCGTCATTTGCAGTGCAGCATGGTGTGTTACTGATGCACTTAGTTTGTCTTTCTCAGCATTAATTTATCAACTTATACTTGAAGGGCAGCTACTGGGTCTGGTATTTCCGTGGGTGGGGGATTCCCTTTGCCACTGGCGGTACTATGGGTTTGAGGCATGGTTACAATATTAGGACACCTAGTGCTCGCCGAAAACTTTACAGTTAGAGCACCAAAAAAAAGGGCCTACACTCGACAGAGCACAAAAAAAAAAAAGGGGGCCTACACTCGACAAGATGACGGAATAGATGGCAGCAAGGCGGAGGTGGTTGCGAAGAAAAAATTGATTAATGAACTTACAGAAGCTGTAGTTGGGGCAGTGGTGGGTTGTCGATGACTGCATCCCGTTGGACGATGGCGGCAGGAAACAGTAACGAAGATGATGATGGTCGGCAGTGTCGACGGCTGTGCAACGTGCCTCAGCTAGTCAGCTGGAACATGCGCATTCCCTGGATGGCAGCATGCGGCCGGAACATGCCACCGTGCTGCATCAGAGCAGCGTGGAAGATGGCTACCCACGGCGTGGCGTACCACCAGACTGTCTGGGAACGGCAGGGGCAGCAGCTGGCTGTGTGGCGCGGCTAGGCGCCTGGCCACACAAGTGGCCTGGCATTCACTGCGGCAGCTCTTAGGAGAGAACGCTGAAACTGCGGAAGGCTGCGTGGCGAACCACGAATGTGTGCTCTTGTTATTGCATGTCACACCTGGCATGTCAAGTGCGAAGTACTACTGGCAGCTTCATTGGATATGGCTTGCTGAACTTCAGTTAGGTTGATAAGACGGGCCTAATGGTGAGCGATCCCACTGCTGGCACCATATGTTAATGTGTCAGGGTTGGTGAGGAATGGAAAGCAGTAGGCACCCGTTGAGGTGACGAAGTTAAACATTTTTTGATAGACATGATTGTTTATTTCAGTAAAAAGTAGTTGAAGGCTGGCCTAGAGAAGCCGTTGAAACTGAATGGGCTGTTGCCCAAGAGAGCAGGAGAGGAGAGCATCTACCTGGGTGTGTCCGCTCCCGGCAGCTGGCCACGGCTCCATTTCCACATGACCACCTCCAAACCTCCCTATTGGACAGCCAAATTGTGGACATATGGTTCAGTAGCGTTACCTCGTCAGCAACACATGAGTTTAGCTGCTGATGGTTCAACACGTGAGTTTCGAAGTTGTTCTGTACAGTATAATGCAACGTGACTTACGAGCTGTCACTAGCCACCAGGCAGAAGGCACTGGCGAACATCAGTTGAAATATAAAAAATTAATTTTTTATAATATTACATCCACTCAGTAATGCCCCCCACTGTACAATAGAAACACCGTATTTCCATGGAACAATAAATGAGGGAAATGAAAGCGGTATCAGAATCATGTGTTGTATTTATGGAATAGGAACCACACATTGTGCATGAAAATAGTGAGCACATAACAGCTGTATTTGACTAACTGAAAGAATGATCTCTTGCTTAAAGTGGCACACTATGTTAATAGATATTGCAGGTGTGCCTGTATGGTATCAGCAAAAACAGTTTGTGCAGTTAACTGAATTTCAGTTAGACTTGAAGGAGACTAGTTCAACTTTATTAAGATTTGCCAACACATAGGATGTTAGGCATCAGCTGAATGGTTAGCAGTTTGCACGGAAGTGAGTATGCTTCCAGAAGTGAGTATGGTTCCAGATGGCAGTGATGTGCAAATTCATGCCTGGACTGCTTCATCAGATGAGGAACCATTACTGGTTGCATGGAGATTGCAGCATGAATTAGCACCAGTGTTGTACCCAGAGTGTCAGCTAAGACCATCAGAAAAAATGTTAGCTACCAACTGGACTACAGCTGAAGGTGTCAGTCTTCATCAACACTGAACAGGGCAAGACAAATCAGGAACATCGTTTAGTATATTGTTGTCGTACATATGCAAGAGAGAGATTGTCGTCAGCAAGACAGTGACCTTATACACACATCTTATGCTGTCATATGCTATCTCAGATGTTTATTTACATCAAACTTTTTCTCGTTTGAGTATGTGTGGAGCATGATGACATGGTGCCTGGCCTGAACTTCGCTATCAGTGACATCTCATGACCAGTAACAGGTGGATGTGGAATGGTCCATTACCTCGTGTAGTTGTCTCCGAGACATCTATAATTACATTTACAAAAGACTACTGGAGGCTGTATAAGATAGGCTAGAGAAACTGAATTTCAGGACAATCTGTATATAGAAGGATAGCCCTGGGTTAATGATAATTTGCTATGTATAATGTGTGAAAGAAACCTCTCTGAGGTATAACCATTCCTTCAGGGTATCATTTTTCTGTAATGTCAATCAGTAAATGTACATTTCCTGGTGGACACCAATAAAAATATGAAATGTAGTCTACAATAAATTAAAAAGAAATAGTATCATGAAAGATAGTTGACTTCAAATATTCCAATTCCAAAACAGCAAATTGTATTACCTCAAGTAATCAAATTACAATGTAAAACTATATAATATATCTTTATCTCAGTTTACTTTCGCTGTTTATATGCTGAATTGATATTTTCTTTTCTAGTTTCGCTGTGGAGCCTCTGTACCCTCAGGTCTGCCAGAAAATACCTGCATTTATGCCTACAAAAGCAGCTCAAGGAGTTTCTCCTGTGGAGTTAAATCGTATGCTCAATTCAATTGCTTGCTCAATTACCTTCCATAGGGAGGATCCAGTCTCCATCTTTCACTTAATATTGGAGGTAAGGATACTGGTTAGGTAAGATTTATCAGTGTTGCAGCCGTAGTCTACACGAATGAAAATTATTCACAAAACCATGGCAGGTTTCAAGATAAACTTGCAGAATTTAAGGTCCAGCAAAATGCTGATGTTCTACGAGCATATACTTGTAGCTCATGAAATTTTCTAAATTTTACAGAGATTTCCCTACATATTACCCAAAAACAGTGTCTCAAACTACTACCAAATCTGAATACCTGAACATCATGATGTAGTCAAGAACTCAATTGTACAAGTGTCTGCACATGGCACTCTCTTTCATATTTATCTTTTATTTCCTAAGTACATTATTATACTTGTAAGTGGTATAATACACCACAGCTGTTCAAGAAACTTGATGTCATGTTAAGAAACTTCCTGGCAGATTAAAACTGTGTGCCGGACCGAGACTCGGACTTGGGACCGTTGCCTTTCATGGGGAAGTGTCATGTTGTTTGTTTTAGAGTCATCTACCCAACTGCATTTCAACATTATTTGACCATTGTTGATTTTTACTGTAACCCAAATATGTTTTCTTTGGCAGGTTAGTTGCACCATAGACTTGAAAATGATTATACAGTTGAAATTATGAAATAGTGGAGAAAGATTACACCAGTCATTCTGATGCCTCACAAATCATTGTGCCCATATTAGGTGTCATTAAGACTATAAAAATAGATGGAAGGCATCAATGTTTGAGAAATGCTTATGACAATAAAAACATGCTTTGTAATTACACTACTCATAGACAGGTCAGGCGTGCACTACACACCGGAAGCAGCTACTAGGGTAGCAGAGTACGTGTGGCGTGCACACGGGGGTTTTTTAGGTTAGAGGGACCCCCCCTTGGGCGAAACGATAAAATACCTGACGGCTTACCAGAGAGGACATTATCATCGTTGATAAAGAACGTCCGTCCTCAGAGACCAAAAACAGGAAAAGTTAACGTAATATTGGTAAACTGCAGGAGTATCCAGGGCAAGGTTCCTGAATTAGTATCTCTTATTGAAGGAAATAGTGCGCATATAGTATTAGGAACGGAAAGTTGGTTAAAACCGGAAGTGAACAGTAACGAAATCCTAGACACAGAATGGAATATATACCGCAAGGATAGGATAAACGCCAATGGTGGAGGAGTATTTATAGCAGTAAAGAATTCAATAATATCCAGTGAAGTTATTAGCGAATGCGAATGTGAAATAATCTGGGTTAAGTTAAATATCAAAGGTGGGCCAGATATGATAGTCGGATGCTTCTATAGACCACCTGCATCAGCAACCGTAGTAGTTGAGCGCCTCAGAGAGAACCTGCAGAATGTCGTGAAGAAGTTTCGTGATCATACTATTGTAATAGGGGGAGACTTCAATCTACCAGGTATAGAATGGGATAGTCACACAATCAGAACTGGAGCCAGGGACAGAGACTCTTGTGACATTATCCTGACTGCCTTGTCCGAGAATTACTTCGAGCAGATAGTTAGAGAACCAACTCGTGAAGCTAACGTTTTAGACCTCATAGCAACAAATAGACCGGAACTTTTCGACTCCGTGAATGTAGAAGAGGGTATCAGTGATCATAAGTCAGTGGTTGCATCAATGACTACAAGTGTAATAAGAAATGCCAAGAAAGGAAGGAAAATATATTTGCTTAACAAGAGTGATAGGGCACAAATCGCAGAATATCTGAGTGACCACCATCAAACGTTCATTTCTGAGGAAGAGGATGTGGAACAAAAATGGAAAAAATTCAGAAACATCGTCCAGTACGCCTTAGATAAGTTCGTACCGACTAAGGTCCAAAGCGAGGGGAAAGATCCACCGTGGTATAACAATCATGTACGAAAGGTACTACGGAAACAAAGAAAGCTTCATCATAGGTTTAAGAGTAGTCGAATCATAGCTGATAAGGAAAAGCTGAACGAAGCGAAAAAGAGCGTAAAGAGAGCAATGAGAGAAGCATTCAACGAATTCGAACATAAAACATTGGCAAACAATCTAAACAAGAACCCTAAAAAGTTTTGGTCATATGTAAAATCGGTAAGCGGATCTAAATCCCCTATTCAGTCACTCGTTGACCACGATGGCACCGAAACAGAGGACGACCGAAGAAAGGCAGAAATACTGAATTCAGTGTTCCGAAACTGTTTCACTGCGGAAAATCGTAACACGGTCCCTGACTTCAGCCGTCGCACGGACGCCAAAATGGAAAATATTGAAATAAACGATATCGGAATTGAAAAACAACTGCTATCACTTAGTAGCGGAAAAGCATCCGGACCAGACGAGATACCCTTAAGATTCTACAATGATTATGCTAAAGAACTTGCCCCCTTTCTATCAGCAATTTATCGTAGATCGCTGGAAGAACGTAAAGTACCTAGCGACTGGAAGAAAGCGCAGGTCGTTCCCATTTTCAAGAAGGGTCATAAATCAGATGCGAATAATTATAGGCCTATTTCGCTTACGTCAATCTGTTGTAGAATAATGGAACATGTTTTGTGTTCTCGTATTATGACGTTCTTAGATAATACAAATCTCCTTCATCATAACCAACATGGATTCCGCAAACAGAGATCATGTGAAACTCAGCTCGCCCTATTTGCCCAAGAAATTCACAGTGCCGTAGACACTGGCGAGCAGATTGATGCCGTATTCCTGGACTTCAGGAAGGCATTTGATACGGTTCCGCACTTACGTTTAGTGAAAAAAATACGAGCTTACGGAATATCGGACCAGGTTTGTGATTGGATTCAGGATTTCCTAGAAGAAAGAACACAACATGTCATTCTTAACGGTTCAAAATCTGCAGATGTAGAGGTAATTTCGGGAGTACCGCAGGGAAGCGTGATAGGACCTTTATTGTTTACAATATACATAAATGACTTAGTTGACAGCATCGGTAGCTCCGTGAGGCTATTTGCAGATGACACGGTTGTCTACAAGAAAGTAGCAACATCAGAAGACTCGTACGTACTCCAGGAGGACCTGCAGAGGATTAATGCATGGTGCGACAGCTGGCAGCTTTCCCTAAACGTAGATAAATGTAATATAATGCGCATACATAGGGGCAGAAATCCATTCCAGTACGATTATGCCATAGGTGGTAAATCATTGGAAGCGGTAACGACCGTAAAATACTTAGGAGTTACTATCCGGAGCGATCTGAAGTGGAATGATCACATAAAACAAATAGTGGGAAAAGCAGGCGCCAGGTTGAGATTCATAGGAAGAATTCTAAGAAAATGTGACTCATCGATGAAAGAAGTAGCTTACAAAACGCTTGTTCGTCCGATTCTTGAGTATTGCTCATCAGTATGGGACCCTTACCAGGTTGGATTAATAGAAGAGATAGACATGATCCAGCGAAAAGCAGCGCGATTCGTCATGGGGACATTTAGTCAGCGCGAGAGCGTTACGGAGATGCTGAAGAAGCTCCAGTGGCGGACACTTCAAGAAAGGCGTTACGCAATACGGAGAGGTTTATTATCGAAATTACGAGAGAGCACATTCCGGGAAGAGATGGGCAACATATTACTACCGCCCACATATATCTCGCGTAATGATCACAACGAAAAGATCCGAGAAATTAGAGCAAATACGGAGACTTACAAGCAGTCGTTCTTCCCACGCACAATTCGCGAATGGAACAGGGAAGGGGGGATCAGATAGTGGTACAATAAGTACCCTCCGCCACACACCGTAAGGTGGCTCGCGGAGTATAGATGTAGATGTAGATGTAGGTTTGATTTAGGTTTTTGTGCTTTACATGGTGTTAGTGACAGAAATTTCATAGCTTGCACCACTTTTGAATGACATCATTGTTTGTTCCTTGCCGTTTTATAGAAACATTTATTTTATAACTTAAAACATTTTATATCTAAATTTTTGATAAGTAAGATAATAAAATCTGATATTGATATGGCTGTGTGTGTGTGTGTATGTGTGTGTGTGTGTGTGTGTGTGTGTGTGTGTGTGTGTGTGTTTTGGAATTTATTTTACTGACTTAATTCTTAGTTTTCATATAGAGCATTGTTATTTTCTGATGCCTTTCAAACTGTCAAAATACATCTTTGATCAGCTCAAGAAATATGTATGGCATAACTCTTATCTTCTTCTGCCAGAAGAAGGAGCCACTGAGTCCGAAAGCTTGTAAATCCTTTTGTGTGTGTTTTCCCCTATTGCCATTTGGTGAGTAGATTTTTTATCTATCCATTTACATTATAAAATGTAATTGGTACCTTTTGTTGGACACTTCACAATATTTCTTAGCATGATGGTTTTGAGTGAATTTATGTATTTTGTCAAAATTATGCATTATTAAAACTGCAACAACTTTGACAGGTTTTGTAGTTGTGACTATGAGAAGACAGGAAATTGACGTTGACCATTGTTAGTGTCATTGCCGAGGGAAAACTTGTGTTGCATTGTAACTCCCACCTCCTCCATAGGTTATCCACTTGCCTCTTTTATTTCACTCTGCTGACCCCTCCTGCTCACTACAATTCACTTTTTACCTGGGCATAGCCACAACTTCAGTCTATGCATTAAACCAATTCCCCCCTTGTGCAAACAGGTACTGTCGCTGTGTGGCACATATGACGTTATCAAATTACACGTTACAATTCATTTATCAATATCTCATATGCTGCCTTGTATAAAAGCTGGTCTGTTATATACTGTTAATGCCAATGTTTTTATCTCTGAACAATTTAATTACCTATACAATACAACATGTGATCTGGTCCTGTCAGCAAAATCTGTCATAAATGCTCGTTACACAGTTTGCATGGATGAAGTTCAGTATGAGTGTGACTGCATATAAGTTCGTGATACTGATTGGCCTAGCAGGACATGCTTGTTGGAATATGGATACTTTATGCAACTACTACAGCACCAAAGCCAAACACTGCCTGGACCACTAGCAGTATATCAAGTTTTGTGAGGACTGTGTGCTTCTGAGGAGGCAGTGAATACAAGAGTAGAAAATAAGAAAAAATAAATGATAGTCTATTAGGTGCCCTTACATGCTATGCATGTTGCTGTTGTTGTGGTCTTCAGTCCAGAGACTGGTTTGACACAGCTCTCCATGCTACTCTATCCTGTGCAAGCTTCTTCATCTTCCAGTACCTACTGCAACCTACATCCTTCTGAATCTGCTTAGTGTATTCATCTCTTGATCTCCCTCTACAATTTGTACCCTCCACGCTGCCCTCCAATACTAAATTGGTAATGCCTTGATGCCTCAGAATATGCCCTACCAACCAATCCCTTCGCCCAGTCAAGTTGTGCCACAAATTTCTCTTCCCTCCAATTCTATTCAATACCTCCTCATTAGTTATGTGATCTATCCATCTAATCTTCAGCATTCTTCTGTAGCACCACATTTCGAAAGCTTCTATTCTCTTCTTGTCTAAACTATTTATCATCCACATTTCACTTCCATACATCGCTACATTCCATACAAATACTTTCAGAAACGACTTCCTGACACTTAAATCTATACTCGATGTTAACAAATTTCTCTTCTTCAGAAACGATGGTATGCATATGAATTTATTAATCTCACAAAATAAATACCTTATTTCTCGTAGTAGAAAATCATAGTACACAATATAGAAATTAAGCCAGTAGATTCAACCTACAACATGCATACATATTGTGAAGATAGAACAATGTATCCATACCTGATCCTTAAATCCTACATATGAAAATTTAGGTGTAAAACGCTTTTAGTTATAGAATATAGGCTTTCATGAGACCTGAATTTTGAATGGAGAAATGCAGAACAATTCTGACTGTCAGTGAGGCCTGTCCAACAACCTCAACTGTTCGCCTGGAGCATCACCTTTAGATGTAGGTATATGTGCATGAATAAGTGCCTAAAACAGAACTGCCATTCCACATCAGTGATACAGAAAAACAGACTGCAGAATTATCTTTGGATGGATGTGTAAGAACAATAACCTTCCATACAATCATTCTCTGTAAGACCAATACTTTCCCATACAACTGTTCTGTCTTTTCTTGTCTTTGGAAAAGTTAAAAAAATCAAGTTTACAAAAGAAAAATTCCTTAACATAAAAAGGAAACTTTTGTGATACTCTGCAGTTAATCTTTACCTACCCACAAACTGGTGTTTTGCTTCTTATGCCATCATAAGTTGTTATCTGATGATGGGCTAGTAAGTTGACAGTTGGTTTTTGAGTAAATAAATAATACCTTATCTTGAAACTCTGAACTGGTTTACCTGTAATAGTCTTTGTGGACCGCATTGGTGCGGCTTGTTTCAACTTCGTCAATACTGTAGTTGTCTCTGTACTAGGATCTGAGAATTTTCCAAGTGGTTCATCTTCCTGTAAAGTAAGACAGTTTACTTCTTATTTTAACAAGTGCTTGCATTTTAACCCAGTGTACAATATTACAACAGTTGGTAAGAGGAAGCATTGCTCCTCTGTTCAGTTTGACATTAGTAAGCAGACTAATAAGAGTTTTCACAGATCTCTTTACATCTTCTGTCCTGCTGTAACACTGAACATCATTCAGCGTTCTCACTGGTACACTGCACTACTCCACATCAGGATGCCTGACTCAAGGAGGTTACATCATTAGTATTAATAAAGCCCGGGTGAGAAAGCTAGGAAAGTGACAACAAAGTGTTAAGGACATTTCATGTGTACTACATTGGACAACTTGAAACTGGCTACGCGTAATATTAATTTATCCATTGTAGTGATTGCCAAGTTCTATTGCTATGGATTATATTATTTTAAGAAATACAGTAACCAACCACTTTTTTTATATATTTTAATTGATGCCAATACATGTTTTGGGCTTTCACCTATCTTCAGTTGGTGTAATACATATTTGAACCTTCAATAAGTACATCATTTAAACATAGACAATAATTTGGATGCTACAACCGGCTTTCTACTTTGCTTGTTGTTATCCCCATTTTTGTGTTCATAGATGTGATGCAAACACTTTTAGACTCATATCTTTCACAATAACAGAAAGATCATCTTGCAGAAACTTTGTGGCTTGGCTTGGGGATCATCAGCTCTAATGCTAAGAACATCTGCTCCCTGGACTGGTGTACTTTGTGACAGAATATTGCACTGCTGTCTGGATCAACAGTCCATACACCAGGCTGTTCATAGGAACAATCAGAAACACTCCATCATTCTGGTGTTTATTCTCAGCCACATAGTTCCCCCATTTTGCAGTGAGAATCTGCTCTCAAGCAGGAGTTTACAAAAATAACTAGTGATTCTTACCTCTGTGTGCATGAGGAATTTCTGCATTGAATAAAAAGACTCTTTGCTCCTGTCATCCACCTCTAAGAGGTCAAAATCTCCGGTGGGCAGTAGAGCAACAACAGACTGAGGGACAGAAGTATGACAGAATAATGCTACCCCATAAAAGATAATGATGCCCTGCATCTCGACCAGGTTTTGAAGAACATCGCACTCAACTGCACTCAATAGAATGAGGACAAGTAGTGAAATATGTGCTGACTCAATGTGTAAATAAGGATTAACAACATTGCCCAGCTTTGATTATGGTGCGGAACAACAGACTGTTCAGCATGCATATGTGCCCAAAGCAATCCTTCCCTCATGCTCCAGAGGAGTTCCATTTGGCAAAATACATCAGTTGTGTATCTTCAGCAATTGGATATACAGTATATCTGTGACCTTCTGTGCTTTGTAAATTCTGTGAATTGAATTAAATAATGGAAAATTGAGGCTGGAATAATGACAGTATTATGAAAGGGTAGATTGATGTTCACCATATAAAGAAGTTGTTGAGTCGCAGACAGGTACAACGATCCACAGTCTTTCTCTTGTTCCTGTCTGTGACTGAACATCTCCTTTATATGGTGAGCAGCAGTCTTTCACACATTTTAAATTTAATTAACTTATAATAATGTTTTTTCCCTGTGTTTTATATGTATATAGCTAAAGAAGAACTGTTTCCTTCTGTGATTTGTTGGTAGTCATATGCTAAATAAATAAAGAAATAAATTTGCAGTACAATTGTCAGATTTGCAATAGGTGGATGATATCTTCTGCAGACCTCCAAATTCACCTGTCTTACTTTTCCTGAAGTGTTGTCAATAGCAAAAGCATTTGAAATAATTTAGGTCAATACTTAGCAGCCACTGACTCTTACAGAAGTAGCAGTACCACAATCTTTATAGAGTCAGCACTCAGCTTCATCATCCACAACTTATTTGTGATCAGTAGCATCTCCTTACCACAGTCCATTATTTATGTTCAAAAACAGCCCTTATGTTGCATTTAGAATCGTGTGCGTAACACATAATATGAAATTTAAAATGTGGCAGCAGTATATTTCGACTTTGTGCTATTTTATGGAGAAAAGTAAAATAGATGTGAAAGAAGGGGGGGGGGGGGGCGAAAGAGGGAGGGAGGAGAGAGAGAGAGAGAGAGAGAGAGAGAGAGAGAGAGAGAGAGAGAGAGAGAGAGAAGAAATACTTTCCTTTATTAGTCCTTCACCACTACACAACACTATATTACACAACTGGAAGTTAGGAGCAAAACTTGTTTTTCTCATTTGTTCCAGATTGAGCACAAGGAGCACAAGGGCTGTGTTGCCATGGCAGCTTATTCTTCCGTATCTGCAATGATTGAGAGAGGAATGGCCATTGGGGTCTCCAGAAATCCTTTCTGGTCTCATTAAGGCTCATCTCTTTGTTGCTTTCAGAAGGTGGTGGAGTTGGGTGTTGTCTTGGTTCATCTCAAGTGTTATGATATGTAGCTTCATGTAGTCTCTTTCTTGAATTGCAGTTCATAGTTTGATATTCTGCCTGGTTCTACTGCAGATCCTTGTCTCTTGTTTTACTGAGACTGTTTTAGCATCAAACAGACTCCTGTAATGGTATGTAACATTTTGCCTATTGGAACACTACCAGATGATGGGCTCTGAAATGTCTTTTCTACACATTCACCGGTGTCAATTGTAATTCATATTTTTTAACATTTTTGATAGAAGATACGAAAAACATTTTCAAAACAAAGGGTACCTTGGAAAAAAGATTAAAGATGACTTTTTGTTGTCAATGAGGTGTAAAATGAAGTCCACATTGTTTCACTGATAAATAAATATCTTAGTTTCAGCAGTACTGCATTTTGTCTACAGAGCTAATGAACACCCGAACATTCACTTTACTTCAAACATTTTTTGTTGTGGGATGGGGTTGGAGGCGGGAGTTAACCTTTATACTAAGCGACTATTCCAGCACCTGATTCTAGTAGCAGGTTGTATATCTAATAGCTTCCAGAGGCACAAAAAACTGACTTTTGTTATTTCACATAATTACTCAATGAATTTAAAAATTAAAAACTCTATCATAATCTACTCATTAAGATGTATAACCTTACGTTAAAAGTGTAAAACTTAGGCAGTGAGGCGATGTATCTGATGGTGCACAAATACTTTGACTTTATTCACCCAGTATTTGAGAATGAGAGCTTTTAGTGACTTCCAACAAATTTTACATGTAATTTCAAATCGGTACAAAACTTTTTTTTATTTTTTGTTTATTTATTCTCTTTTGATGAAGCTTTTCATTTATTACTTCATTTCTTCCAACTCTACTCACAACACAGTTTGCAGACAACATCTGTTCATATATCTCAATATACCTGGAAAATTACGTTGTTATAAATGACAAATAGTTAAGGAGATGTGATGTCTTGAAAATTGAGATGTGTTACAAACTAGCCTTTGCTTGAAATGGAGTACAAATTACCCAGATTACAGTCATCCAGTGTTTCATATTTAGAGCACTTCTAACAAACAAGCATAATTTCAAATATTTTCGTAATTTTTACTAGCTTAAATGCTTAATGTCAAACACGAGCATCTTTTTTAAAGTAAGAACTAATAGGGCATTGTACAAGCATCCTGTCACATGACATCTGTTAATGCGTGGCCACTCTTGGCCAGTGTCTCACTATGCCATCATTACGTTTCACGTATCTGCCAGTGATGGTTGAATGGTTATACTGCTTCGTTTGTTGCCATGCCAATCAGTGATCCCACCAACTGTGAAGTGTGCTTGGTTTTTCAATTGTTAAATGCTAAACAAGTTTGCCCTGCTGAAATTCACCGGTGGCTTGTTGAAGTTTATGGTGCAAGTGTAATGAATGATGGAAATTGTGCAGAAATGGTGTAGGCGCTTTAATGAAGGAAGGACTAATGTTGATGATGAAGAGTGATATGGATGGCCTACTGTCATGAATGAAGAATTGACACAAAAAGCTGATGAGGCATTTTGCCAAGAGAGGGGCTTCACTATTTATGAGCTGCATCAGAAATTTCCACAAGTTTCAAAAACAATAGTTTATCACATTATTAGTGACAAACTTCGCTACAAAAAATATGTACAAGCTGGGTGCTAAAAATGTTGTCAGAAGAAAGCAAAACAAAGCAAATAGCACATTTTTTGTACGTTATGGAGTACTATCATAAGGATGGTGGCGAGTTCTTGAGTTACATTGTGACCAGTGATGAAATGTGGATTGCACACTACACCCCAGAGAATAAACGTCAATCCAGTGAGTGGCGACATTCAGACTCCTCAAAAAAACTACGAAAACTCAAACAAGAACATTCAACATGGAAAATTTGCCATGGTGTTTTGGGGCCAGAAATGCATTCTTCTGTCAGACTTTTTGCGAAGAGGAATGACAATAAATAACATTAAAATTTAGGTGTGATATTCAAAATTGCTGACAGGGACTGCTCTCTACCGGCATCGTTCTGTTTCACAACATTGCTCGGCCTCATGTTTCAGCAAGAACAAAGACGCAAGTGGAGAAGTTTCATTGGGAATTACTGCATTTCCTACCTTACAGCCCTGACTTAGCACCACCAGACTTCCATCTGTTTACAAAATTGAAGGAATTTTGTGGTTGAAAGCTCTTGGAAAATGATGACTGTCGAAAGAAACTGTTACTAACTGGTTTAACAATCAGGCAGCAGAGTTCTTTGATGCTGGAATCCAAAAGCTGGTGCCACAACTTGACAGATGTTTAAATGTTCATGCTGAACTTGTTGAAAAGTGAAAAAATGTGCATATTGTAGTTTGTGATACAATTTAAGTTCTTAAATAAAGTTTCTCATACTCCATTACAAATTGATTCTTTAAAAATGACCTTATCACATTAACTCATTTGTAAAGTAGTCAGATGTTTACTATTGTTTTAAGCATGACATCCTGATGTTCATATTCTCAGGATTTTAGGTTAGCGTGGCAGTCATAATAGTCACTAGTTCAATGTTCATATTCTCAGGATTTTAGGTTAGTGTGGCAGTCATAATAGTCACTAGTTCATGGTGTGTAATGGATGAACTTCAGTTTACTGTGACACTCGTTCACTCCACATGAAAACTGGAAAAAAAATCAATTATTATGAAAATGAAATTGAAAAAATAAAAACTAGAACATATTAAAATACAGAATCTATTAACTTAATAAAATATTGAAGTACAAAACACAATGAATTTTGCATACCTGTGAAGCACAAGTGGTAGGGTACAGCTGTCAGTCTCAACAATTTTGTGTCACAAAAGATTGAATATCTTTAGTAATGATGGAAATGACCCATGCCCCATCATGGAGTGTATTGCACCTTTGCTCTTATATACAGGAGAGTCCTCACAATTTTTTTTTTGCACTGTTGCGCATTTTCTTCTATTGTACTTCCTTTTTTGATGTTTCTATTGCGCACATTGTCGTATTTGCCTTTTTGAGCCATTTCTGTACACATTTCTCTCTTATATTGTTTGATCTACTTATTGCAGACATAGTATCACCAGTTGATGTAGTTCCACACAGACCTGGAAAGTGCAAGGGTATGCGTGTCACACTGGCTGAAGGGTCTGTGCTGTTTTTATATTTCTCACTGTGTGAGTCCATACACTTCATTCTTTGCCCAAAATAACAATCAGGATTCGTGTTGTGGCATATTCTTATTACATCTTGAGGTAGTTGAAAGTTTCTTTGGCCAATTGATGCCATTTTGTTTATACTAATGTATCTATACCCTTTTCTCTTCACTGGTCAACCTTTTACTCCAATTGTGGGGTTTCTTGCTTCTGTTAATGTTCTTTTAGCAACTTCTTAAACTGTTTCATGTGATGTGGTACTTAATTTATTATCTGTGCACAATTACCTTGTGTTTTTCTAATTTTGCCCTTGTGTTGGCAGCTGCTATATATTAGAATATCATCTGTGTAGGCAATGCAGCCTCTGTAAGTATAAATTAATTAAATTAATCATATGATGTGTATGTGTTCTAGGCTCGTCACTTTATGCAGTCAGTAACCAACAGTGTCCAGTTTTGGATGTGTTGTGTGGCCAGTATATCAGTAGTGCAGGTTCTGGCCATTATCTTCATGCTGCCTCCAATCTTCTCTACAGGTCAGTATTTGCGGATATCAACAGAACGTATTTTGTTACTGAAAATTTATGTTAAAGAGAGATGTTTTCATGCTACCGTTACTTTTCTCAATTACTCCTGTTCATGGCACGAAGATGTGGGGGATTGGTATGAAACTTACAGTCCATACCAAACATAGGATTGAGAAATTTTGCATATGGGATTATTAAGCTTAGTGGATCTGAAAGATCACCAATTGACCAAGTTAATGAGTTTGCTGTGAAGTTAAGCAGATGAAATTTCAGACAGTATGAGACATAATACTGCTCTTATGATACATACTATTATGACACATATCTGGAAGGTAAGAGATAAAAGAAATCTGAGGAATTATAGTAAAGGCAGTGGTTCATAATGTTCACTGGTGTGCAAAAGTTAAGGACAAAAATAAATTTTGCACAGTGTGTCACTGCCAAGTAATGTAGCTCAAAGAAACTTGGACCATACAGAGAAAGAACTGCTACAGTTTAGTACAAAAGGCAACTGAAAGAAATGTTCAATGTGACAAATAGAAATGACACTTTTATTTAAAGACAATAATTATGCTGTAGTCACTGCAGTTAATGATGGTACCTCGGACATTACAAAAGGCAAGGCATGGTTCTTAATAGGGTGTTTGATCACCATGGACGGCAGTACTTGCTCTGAAATGTGCTCATATGCTGGTCAGTAGGGTTATGGTAAGGAGTTCATGTGGTAGATCATTCCATTTCTGCACCAGCGCAGTTGATAACTGCTAGATGGCTGTTGGTGCAAGTGAACATGCTGCAATGCTTCTCCAACACATCCCATATGTGCTTGATAGGATTTAAGTCAGGGAAATGGGCAAGCCACTCCATTATCCTCTTGCTCCAAAAGCTCCTCAACCCACACTGTTCGTTGCAGTCCTGGATTGTTGACCACGAAAAAGGAAGTCAGGACCAAATGCAGCCCTGAAAAGATACGCATGGGGAAGGAATACAGTGTCACAATAACAGTGATTGGTGAATGTATCGCATTCAAAGATTTGGAGGTCATTATGCCCTGGCAACATTAGGTCATCTCACAGCACAATACATGATCCACCAAAGCAATCACGGTCACTCACATTCTGCAGTAGTAGCATCAGCAGCAACAACAACAACAACAGCTGCAACAGCAGTTCAATAAACAATGGGACCTCCAGCAGCAGTAGCAGCACAAACAGCAGTGGGACCTCCATCAGCAGCAGCAGAAATTGCTGTTACAACTGCCACACAATCAAGAATAGTCTGCAGCTGCAGTTTCCTCACCTCCCCCTCCACCATTCACTTGCTTTGATGAGGCAAACGAGAGTTAGGATGACTATTTATATAATTTTATTCTTCACTGCAAGGCTAGTAACTGACCCAGAACACCAGTTTGTACTCTTACTGCCTTCTTGTAATAAACTCTAGGAAGTGGTGCAGAAACTAAATCCACTCTTGGACTGCAGTAGTTGAGCTTTTCTGATGTTTGTGGTTTGCTGATGGAGTACTAGTCACCAAACTCATGTAGTTGCAACTAAGCTTAAATGTAACCAATTTTTTGAGCAGTGTAAGCAAATGTATTATTACGGCATAGAATAGTAAGGGTTGAAAATTAGAAAATTTGCTTAAAACTCATTCATCTTGCAACAAACAAGGTGCAGTCATGCCAGGGGCAGAGATAGGATGAGGAAATAAGCAGTATGTTGCAAGTGGGTCAGGCCTCGGCACTTTACAACACCCTACCGAGAGAGAGGATGAGCTCAGCAGAAAATAGTACATGACAGAAAACTAACAGAAATGTGACATGCATATTTGTAGCTCATAAGAGATGTCGAAAGAAACTGTACCTATTTCATAAGAACCAGTATCAGCAGTTAAGAGCTCGTTAAGCAAATATAGCAGAATAAGGACACTTCGGTTCATTACAGATTGAGCATCACAGCTCCCTTTAAATGCTTGAGCTCTCAAGCTCTCAAGGAGTTGATAATTGGGATTGACACTGTTCACAGTACTAGCACTCTATTCCATGATTATGATACTATAGCAAGTCTATGTCCTAGATACTCCAGAACAGTCTACGAACCAGCCGAAAATGTACTTGAAATGACAGTCTTTGCCTGATGAACTTCATGCCGTTCACTGTCTACCATTGCTTATGGAGAAGCTGACTGTCTTCCGACAACACCACATCGTGGAGTGCTGACAGCACTGAACTTCAGTGCAGAAACCTGCAGCAGGGTCTCGTGTGGTCCATGTTTCTGCTCAACATTTAAGCACCCCTGGGTACTGAAACCTACCTGGCCACAAGGAAGGAGATCGATTGATAACACGACTTCTGAAAACACCATATCGCAGATGGGTCATCAAGGTCAACATAGAATTCGCAGCGGAACGAGCACGCTCCAGCAGCTAGTTCAAGACCATTCGTGCTGGACCATAGGCATGCTAGCAGTATGCTTTGGCACAAGGTCACTCATTCATTGTCTGGGCCTGCAGACAATGAGCTGACTGAGCAGCAGTCAGCGGGAATCCAACACACAGCTGAATGAGGCATCGGCTACAAGTCTGGTGTGGAACAAGATGATTGTAAACATGGTTAATAAATAACTGTACTTTGACAATGTTTTACTAGCAGCAGAGATGCTTCACAGGCACCTAACTGCTATCCTGACTTCATGCAGAGATGTCTCCACTCGGCCTCTCTGTAGTAGTAACATGGACTACTATTTTGCATATCTTAGCGTGCAGGTGTGATTTTCCCTGTAAACAATGTATGTGGACTCATTAATCTGTGATCTCTTTCTCCTTAAATAAAAAGTTAGTGCAAAGGCGTTAGCCTCATCTAACATTTTTTGCAGACTATGCTTAAACTTGACAAAGCTCACAAAGTAACTGCATCAGTGTGAACATTGTTAATGGTATTGGTCACTGTTGTGCTCTACAATCAACTGATGATTTCCTGTTGATGTCATCATCCAATTCACAAAGCACCTGTTCATTTGGTTCTTCACCAACGTGGGATTCAGTAGTTATGGAAGTAGTTAGTGATCCACCACCTTAATTGTTGGTAAGATATGCAAATATGGAAGCACTTTGTTTGCCTTCAGTGTGCTTCAAAGCAAGTGGAGGCTCATACAAGTTTCCTTCCCAGCATTGTCAAAGGGTCCCATAAAAGTTCATGCCATTAAATTCTGTCCAGATCGTGGCCTGTGAGGTCAAAGACATCACTTCCCTCTCTATGACGTCATATGTTCTGACTGCCCGAAATCGCAGCATCTGCAGTTGTCTTCCTGGGCCAGTGTGAGACAACAACAATGGCCATCAGCATTATACACACTATCTTGCTGACGTCCATAGCAGCTACAGATGGGATGCAGAGACTTCTTTTGCAGCTGGAAATTAATGGAGCCATGGTGGATTTCCAGTTGGACACAGGCATGGCTCTTTGTCTGATTAATGTAGACACGTACTGGCACATTGGCTTCCCACAGCTGCATTACCCTCAGCACTGGGTGGTGACATACAGTGGCCAGTCATTCTCATCACAGGGTCAGATCATCATCCAAGTGTAAAAAAGTAGCCCGGCAACTGACCCTGTTAGTAGTCAACTCCTTGGTGCCAACTAACATTCGTGGCTTCGACACTTTTGTGCTTTTTGATTTCCAAATTCAAGCCCAAGTGAAACTTGTTTCATCTACAATAGCGTTCACAGAACTTGATATATTATGTGCGCAATCGGTTTCAAGCCCATATATTCTTAAAGTAGTCAGCAATACCTACTTTTTGCGGAGCACATGTAGTGCCTTTTGCTATGCGCAATCAATTTAAAACAGAACTAGATAGACTGAAAACTATGGAAGTGATATCTCCAGTATCATCTAGCCTGTCATTAATGCCCATTGGCAGTTAAGAAGCTGAATCAATTACTTAGAACTGTCGTTATTTTAAGTCTACCATTCATGCTTAGGCAAATGTCAATCTGTATCCAATTCTAAGGCTGAGGAATAGTTGGCAAAATTGGTGGGGAGCATTATTTTTCAAAGATAGATCTCACTGACACCTACTCTCAGTTGCGTGTAGATGATCAAACAAAAACATTTTTAGTGATTAATAAACAGTTTGACACATATTGTCATAACAGGCTGCCATTTGGGGTCTTGGAATCTCAATGTAGACAAGTGTAATGTGCTGCGAATACATAGAAAGATAGTTCCCTTATCATTTAGTTACAAAATAGCAGGTCAGCAACTGGAAGCAGTTAATTCCATAAACTATCTGGGAGTACGCATTAGAAGTGATTTAAAATGGAATGATCATATAAAGTTGATCGTCGGTAAAGCAGATGCCAGACTGAGATTCATTGGAAGAATCCTAAGGAAATGCAATCCGAAAACAAAGGAAGTAGGTTACAGTACGCTTGTTCGCCCACTGCTTGAATACTGCTCAACAGTGTGGGTCCTAAATCGTTTCAGGCGAATGCCGAGATGGTTCCTTTGAAAGGGCACGGCCGATTTCCTTCGCAATCCTTCCCTAACCCGAGCTTGCGCTCCGTCTCTAATGACCTCGTTGTCGACGGGACGTTAAACACTAACCACCACCACCACCACCACCACCACCACAGTGTGGGATCCGTACCAGATAGGGTTGATAGAAGAGATAAAGAAGATCCAACGGAGAGCAGCGCGCTTCGTTACAGGATCATTTAGTAATCGCGAAAACGTTACGGAGATGATGGATAATCTCCAGTGGAAGACTCTGCAGGAGAGACACTCAGTAGCTCGGTACGGGCTTTTGTTAAAGTTTCGAGAACATGCCTTCACCGAAGAGTCACGCAGTATATTGCTCCCTCCTACATATATCTCCCGAAGAGACCATGAGGACAAAATCAGATAAATTAGAGCCCACACAGAAGCATACCGACAATCCTTCTTTCCACGAACAATACGAGACTGGAATAGAAGGGAGAAGCGATAGAGGTACTCAGGGTACCCTCCGCCACACACCGTCAGGTGGCTTGCGGAGTATGGATGTAGATGTAGATGTTAGTGCTCCTGTTATGTAGCACTCCTGTGATATTTCAGAGATAACTTAGAACAACTCATTGAAGGTATCTTCAACTATTTTTGCTATTTAGATGACTTGCTAACTACCAAGGCCACATGGGAGCAACAACTGTGTGACCTACAAATGTTGTTTCAGTGTCCATTTAGGTTTGAATATCAACAATATTCCAACCTGAAGTTTCCATTATTTGATTGTGTCTTTTTAAAAATGAGAGTGAGACCATTCACAAAAGAATCAGTCAGTGATAATGTTAAGAAAATTCTTTACCATTTCTTCTGTTGCTGTATGTATTGTTTTGATTGATTAAATTACTAGAGTCATCTGCAAAAAGAACTAATTCTGCATGTTGTATATTATGGGGTAGCTAAGAATGAGCCTTGGGGGCTCCATATGAGCTTTGCCTCTCCAGCCACAGGAATCTCCCTGATTAAAGTGGTTGAATTATTAAGTACAATTTTCTGCATTCTTTTGATTAGATATAAGACCATCCATTGATTGGCTATACTATCAATTCCATATAACCTCACTTCATGTAAGAGGATATTGTGGTTCACACAGTCAGCTGCCTTAGGTAAGTCACAGAAAGTATTTAGTTCGTTCAGAATCCCCTTATAACTCCTGCAAAGTAGCAGGTTGAAGTTTGTGTTGATGTCTGCGTGAAGATGGACTACAGTGCTGTCTACTACCACCATGCAGTGTTGCTGCTTCCCGTAAGTGGTGCATTGCAGCAGCACTTGCTCCAGCTTGCGAGTATGCTGCTGGACGTAGATAAGACTACATGGAATCAGCCAAACATGGGCAAAAATAGCGGACAGTGAGGTTTCTCTGTAGGGGTTTCTCCAGAGGTAAGGAGTGACTGCTTCAGACTTCCACAAGAGGCTGGTACCCATACACTGGGGAAACAGCACCAAGTTGCAGATCTGTTTTTCATAGGGTATCAGAGTTCAGAGACTGTTCTGATTATCCCAAAAGTATTGAGTGTCCAGCAACTGCACAGAAATTAAACAATGCTCAGCACGTCAATTATCTGATAAGGGGGCATAGGCAAGTCACATTTCATAAGCTGGAGAAGGCAACAGATCTGTCATGGTAAAAACCCTCCACACCATTACCCATGAGGATTTGAAGATTAAGAAGATATGTGCACAATGGGTACCCCATTCCCTCTCTGTTGCACAGAAACAGAAATGTGTGAAGATACATCAACAGTTGGTGCAACAGGTCAGTGCAGGTCCAATGGAGTTCTTTGAGCATCTGGTCACCATCAATGAGTTATGGTTCTTCCACGAGGCTTCAGAAATGAAACACCAGTCTGTGCTGTGAAGACATACTGGGAGCCCTTTTCCAAAGAAGTCATGGATGGGACTTTTCACACAGGAACAAATGGTGACTGTGTACTGGTATCAGGAACGGATACTGCTGGAGGATTGGATCCCTCCCAGTACGACCATCAACAGCAGCTGGAATTGCAGTTCACTGCACCATCTCTGTTGCCACAGAAAGTGGGGCCACATTGTTTGTCTCCAACATGACAATGCTTGGCCATATGCCAGTCAGCAGATCATTGCCATTGTGGATGAACTTGGGCTTACAGTGCTGCCATATCCTCCATATGCACTGGATCTGGCTGCTGGTGACTACCATATTTACTCGAATCTAAGCTGCACTTTTTGTCCGATTTTTGTAATCCAAAAAACGGCCTACGGCTTAGAATCGAGTGCAAAGTAAGCGGAAGTTCTGAAAAATGTTGGTAGGTGCCGCCACAACTAACTTCTGTCGTCGAATATATGTAGCGCTACACAGGCATGCTTTGCAGGCACAAAGATAAATACTGGCGCCAAAACCTCTGCGTCAGTAAATAAAATAAAAAAAAAAGGAAGATGAGCTTTTTTCTCCACCCCGAGTTTCGACTACTGCATTTTCATACATTACCCGACGAAGTAAATACAAATTCCATATTGTTCATCTTCAAATGTAGCAGCATTTCAATGTTCTACGAAAATCCTACTGGCAAGACTGTTTGGGATGTTTGTTAATATGGCCAACTCTATGTTCCGAATTTTTTCCTACCTGTGAGAAGTGATGGTTGCTAATAGGAACTTTTATGAATTGTGAATCACATGCAATATTCTCTTTGCCATAAGAATAATACGAGTATAAACATTTTGCCATGTATTCTTTCGTGTTTGCTGCTATCTCATTTAAATCCTGTCTGCCTAATAAACTACGAAACTAGAGTGAGCAACAGCAAACGCGGAAGAATATACATATCATGTCATGTTTATATTCTTATTATTCTTATGCCTAATAATAATACAGTCAGAAATGAAGCATGGCAATCGACTAGATTTTTAAATCTAAGATGACATTAATTTCTGTGCAGAATGTAATGTACTAAAGAGGCATCTGCAATGATTTTCAAACGGAGAAAAATTTTCGCTAAACTCTTGGTCAGAACATCTATCATACGCAGTCTATTGTTTGGTTCTTGTTGACCATTATCAAAGAAAGCAGCAGTGTAAGTAACAACAAATAGCAGTCTCTTGCCATTGTTTCGCTAATAAGACGATTCCCCTCTTTTTTTTTTTTTAGTTGTAAGCGGCGGTAGCGTGCAAAAAAGCAAGCCACGCCGCGAGTGGCGACAGGCCGTAAACACTCATTATCAGAATGCGACAAACAATGCATGACACAGTACATTAATGCATTTTCAGCTTAAGAGTGACGTAAACACCTATAACAAAAAGAACGGCACTTACTAGATCAAAGAAAAATAAGCAATCAATGCCAACCAGACGAAGCACGTGAAAAAGGTAACTGCTAAGCTTACGACTTGAACCAAACTACTGTAGCTATATTGTCATTCATTCGACCTAAATTGTGTCTCATATTACAATGGACCAACAACTTTGTTTCGATTTGGAAGTGCGGCCTAAAAGTTTTCTCTCCCCTTGAATTGTGAGTCCCAAATTTCAGGTGCGGCTTAGATTCGGGAAATGTTTTTTCCTTGATTTCGAGCCTCATTTCTCAGGTGCAGCTTAGATTGGAGTGCGGCTTAGATTCGAGTAAATACGGTATGCACTATTCAAAGCAATGAAGAGGTCATGCAGGCTAAGAAGTTCACTACCAATGACAAACTTTATGCAGTTGTCCATCAGAGGTGCCCCAAAGAATGGTTTGCTATGCAAATACAAAAGCTGCCAGAACAGTGGTGAAAGTGCATAGACATAGGTGGGGAATACCTGTGATATAATCTGTATTCTTTTGTTCAGTAAATGCTTCCTGTGAACACAAAAAAATTGTAATGCCAATCAGTGCTATTTTTTATTTACTGCTGATAAGATTTCATGAGTGAACATGAAATTCCTAGCAATTCTTCATAAATATCTTCAGTTCCTTCATCTCCACTGTTTGTTGCTGGGATGTAAACTTGCATTATGCATACAACTACTGCAGAAGCTTTTAGCTTTACCATCAGAAGTCGATCATTAACATGGTAGCTATTAATCACAGTGTTCTTCCATTTTTTTTTTTCTTGAAACAAATGTCATGCCACTTGATCCTGGTTTTTCTTTGCCAGTAAAAATAACTTTGTATCTTTTGATAAGTTGCATTTCTGTTTAGTTTCTGATGCATCTAGCACATGTAGTTCAGCATGATTATGATTTCTTTCAGTCCTTGTAGTTTCCCAGCTTAATGTTCTTTTATTCCATGTTGCAATTTACAAATTTGTGTTAGTTGTGCTTTTGGAAAGATTTTGCTATATAATGACCTGAGTAGTGTTACTGTGATTCCTTTTTCTGCCGGCTTCTAGGATGTGATTCCCATGATCAGTGGTCTGATTTATTTACTGTTTTCTGTCCAGTCTGGCTTCAGAGCATGAGATATCCTTAAGAATTTTTAATGAGGTAGTTTCTCCTTGACTTCTGCATTAATCTGTCATTGATTTTCAGTGAGATTCATTCACTCACCTTTAGTGTCAATTTCTCAACTCCAGGGCACATGGTGGTCATGAGGAAAGAGTCAATTTATACAAGCAGTCATTTGGTCCATGTAAGTTGACCTTCTATAGTGTCCACTGTGTCACTATGATGAGGATTTAAGTTTGGTGTTATTCGTAGGAATAGGATCTAGTGGCATATCTACACTGAAGTGCCAAAGAAACTGGTGTAGGTATGTGTACTCAAATACAGAGATATGTAAACAGGAAGAATACAGCACTGCAGTTGGCAACGCCTATATAAGACAAATGTCTGGAGCGGTTGTTGGATCGGTCACTCCAGCTACAATGGCAGGTTATCAAGATTTAAGTGAGTTTGAACATGCTGGTATAGTCGGCGCGCAAGCGATGGGACACAGCATCTCTGAGGCAGCAATAAAGTGGGGATTTTCTCATATGACCATCTCACAAGTGTGCCGGGAATATCAGGAATCCAGTAAAACATAAAATCTTTGACATCGCTGTGGCCGGAGAAAGATCCTGCAAGAACAGGACGAATGATGACTGAAGAGAATCATTCAGCACGACAGAAGTGCAACACTTCCACAAATTGCTGCAGATTTCAATGGTGGGCCATCAACAAGTGTCAGTGTGTGAACCATTCAACAAAACAACATTGATGTGGGCTTTTGAAGCTGAAGACCCACTCATGTACTCTTCATAACTGCATGACACAAAGCTGTACACCTCACCTGGGCCCATCAACACTGACATTGGACTGTTGATGATGGGAAACATGTTGCCTGGTCAGATGATTCTCATTTCAAATTGTAACTAATTGATGGACGTGTATAGGTATGGAGACCTCATGAATCCACGGATCCCGCATGTCAGCAGGGACTGTTCCAGCTGGTGGAGGCTCTGCAGTGGTGTAAGGCATGTGCAGTTGGAGTGATATGGGACCCCTGATATGTCTAGATATGACTCTGACAGGTGACGCATACGTAACCATCCTATCTGATAACCTGCAGCCATTCATGTCCATTACGCATTCCAATGGACTTGGGCAATTCCAGCAGGACAATGCGACACACTACCCATCTAGAATTGCTACAGAGTAGCTCCAGGAGCACTCTTCTGAGTTTAACTCTTCCACTGGCCACCAAACTCCTCAGACATGAACATTATTGAGCATATCTGGGATGTCTTGCAACGTGCTGTTCAGAAGATATCTCCACCCCCTTGTACTCTTACAGATTTATGGACAGCCTTACAGGATCCTTGGAATGAGTTCCCCTGGCACTACTTCAGACATTAGTGAGTCCATGCCGTGTCGTGTTGCGGCACTTCTGCATGCTCATGTGGGCACTGCACGATATTAGGCAGGTGTACCAGTTTCTTTGACTCTTCAGTGTACATCTACATCTACATCCATATTCCACAAGCCACCACGCAGTGTATGGCAGAGGGTATCATGCACCACTAATAGTCATTCCTGTCCTGTTCCACTCACAAATAGAGCAAGGGAAAAACGCTGTCTAAATGTCTCCGTATGAGCCCTAATTTCTTGTATCTTATTTTCGTTGCCCTCACATAGAATGGCAGTCAGCTTCAAATGCTGGTTCTCTAACTTTTCTTAGAAGTGTTCCTTGAAAAGAACATTGCCACCCCTCCAGGGATTCCCTTTTGTGTTCTTGAAGCATCTCTGTAGTACTTGCGTGTTGCTCGAACCTACCGGTAACAAACCTAGCAGACCACCTCAGAATTGCTTGAATGTCTTCCTTTAATCTGACCTGGTGCTGACCCCAGACACTTAGCAGGGCTTAGGAACAGGTTGCACTAGTGTCGTATGTGCAGTCTCCTTTGCAGATTTCCCACACTTTCCCAAAATTCTCCTAATAAGCTGAAGTCAACCATTGGCCTTCCCCACCACAATCCTCTGATGCTTGTTCCATTTTATTTGGCTTTGCAACATTACATCCAGATATTTAAATCATGTGACTGTGTCAAGCATGGCACTACTAATGCTGTATCCAAGAGGTTTGTTTTTCCTACTCATCTGCATTAACTTACATTTTCATACATTTAGAGTTAGCTTGTCACACCAACTAGAAATGTTGTCTAAGTCTCTTGTGTACTTCTACAGTGACATAGTTCTGCCAACTTCCCATATCCCATACACTTCAGCATCACCAGTAAACAGCTGCAGATTGCTACCAATCCTGTCTGTCAAATTATTTATGTATATAGAAAATATCAGTTCTATCACACTTTCACGAGGCACTACTGTAAGATACTCTTGTCTCTGTGGAACACTCGCCAGTGAGGACAGTATACTGGAGTCTATTATTTAAAAAGTCTCCAAGCCACTCGCATATCTTGAAACCTATTCTATATACTCGTACCTTTGTTAACAGTCTGCAGAAGGGCACCATGTCAAATGCATTTTGGAAATCTATAAATACCAAATTTGCCTGGTGCTCTTCATCCTTGGTTCCCAGCTCTTCATCAGTGGTTTGCAGTATATCATGTGAGAAAATGGAAAGCTGAGTTTCACATGAATGATGCTTTCTAAAACTGTACTAGTTTGTGGACATAAGCCTTTTGGTCGGTGGGAAATTTATTATATTCGAACTCAGAATATGTTCAAGAATTCTGAAGTAAACTGTTGTTCAGGATATTGGTCTGTAATTTTGGCGGTCCGTTCTTTTACCCTTCTTGTATACAGGAGTCATAAGTGCTTTTTTCCAGTTGAGAGATTCATGATAAATGCAACATTTCCTATTTCCTCTGTTGATGATGATGATGATGATGTTTGGTTTGTGGTGCGCTGAACTACGCGGTCATCAACACCCATACAAAGTCCCAAACTTTACATAATCCAGTCTAGCCAATTTCACAAATGACGATGAAATGATGAGGAAAATATAGACTCTCAGTCCCCGGGCAGAGAAAATTCCCAACCCAGCTGAGAATCGAGACCGGGACCCCGTCATCCATTTCCTCTGTTCCTTATGTAACTTATAATAGAAATTTTTAGAATAAGATGCCTCTTCCAAGATATTTTCAGGCTTGTGTTTCCATTTTTTTTAATATGTAAAGTTATGGTGACATTCCAGGAGTATATCTGAACTGATATCTTTTCATTTTGATCTGCAGGGCATATAATGTGGCTGGTTTGCATTATAGTTCCTCTTCTGTCACTGTCCCTTGTTGGAAAACCGACTGATCCTCAGGTGATGCACAGAGCCACTGGGAAAAATGAATGTGTTTTCAATACCCAGGTAAAGAATGACAAATACTTATGAAATTCCTGTTTTTGGATAGGTTTTCCATCAAATCACTATATTGAAAATTCATAAATTCTCATTACATTGTTGTATTTGCAAATTTAGCTACCAGTATTATTGTCTTTTCTTGTGTTAAATTTCACTTTGTAAATGATATACGCAAAGAGATTATGGCATGCCAAGGCAAAGTAGAGGCTTCCTCTAAATGTTCCTAAGTACTTGCTCGTGTGGTCTTCATTTCCATTCTTCTTATTTATAATGTCACTTATATCCTTTTGCTTGTGCCACATCTTCCTTTTTAACATTAAATTTAGTAATTTATTGTAGAAAAGATTTATGTGTTATAAAATGGATAGCAGTGAAAACTGAAATAAGAAACAACTGTGAAAACTGAACAAATTGAGGAATTAAGAAACCAGTTGCCTAAAAATATAGGATAATCAGTGGAACCATACTAACACATTAACTAAAACATACACTGACAGTGCAGGCAAAGAAACTTAAGAAAATAAAGCAAGGAAAACCAACAAAAAATGCTTATCAAGATATAAAATGAAGAACAAACCAAGTAGACAACATACTCTGCCTGGTCAAAAAAAGTGAAGTATCCAGAATACATGGTTGGGTGTCAGTGTATTCCATGAGATGTTCTCAAAGGTATCTATAAAATTTATAACAAATTGTTTTGTGTGGTTATGTCAAGAGCGCATTACATGCCAACGAGAAATTGAAAAGGTTTTGATGGACAAAGATGAGTTAATAAAAGGACTGCAAAATGAACTTGACACCTTAAAAAAAAGAAATACAATGCTTTGAGTGAAAAATGTGCGAATTTAGAGAAGAAACTGCCTTGTAAAGATTGTTGTCGTTTGAGCAATTCAAATGTAAACTGTGACAAATGGCACCAACCTAGAAATAGTGTCTCACTAAATGTTGTGCGAAACAAAACTAAAAGTGTGAACATATTAAGCATCATGAATAAATTTGCTGCTCTTGGGACCAAAGAAAAAATCCAGTGAAATGAACAATGATAAAAGAGTTTTTACCTCCACTAGAAGTGAACAGTAGAATGAAAACACAACAAATAAACAGTACAATTACAGATCATACAAATAATTCTATGAAAAATGACCCAAACAGACATAAAATGAGCTATGTGTAAATAAAAATGAGCTATGCACTGAGGGGGAGGGGGGGGGGGGGGGGGGGGCAGAAATTGATGTATATGGAGCCAACTACACAAAAGGACTTTCTCAGGAAAGTAATACATTGACAATGACAAGTATGGTTAGACCAGGTGCCGATTTCAAAGAAGTGACGAGAGCTGTTGTAACAGATTACTATGTAAGATGTTCAATAATGTCAAACTAATAGATGTCAGCTCACTTGATAGAGCCTATTTCACCAAACGTACTTCACTTGAATAGTACAGGAAAGTGCATGTTAGGAAAGTCAATAAGTGAAGCAATTGAAAGTAAATCCAAAAGACAGTCAGTAAAATGGGCTGTTACGAACCATATATAGAACCTGCTACTGAACCAACAGCAGCAACCACTTCAGCAGATTTCAACAGAACCGCAGATATAGCCACATCAGCAGCTAAGAGGAAAGATAGTGCTGACACTAGTTCATCTGCCAGAAACAGAGATATGAGCAACTGAAATGAAGATTTTTTATGAACGGTCATGCCCCAGCCAGTGACACCAAAATTGTAAATACAGAAGCATTACATTCTTCACCCCTTACAACAAATGTGCAGACAACCAACCTCTCCACGAGCAACTTGGCGAGCCAGATTATCTCTCTGTACTCACGCAGGATAAATAACAATCAAAATAGTGTTCAGAGATGTAGTCCAGATGCAACAGAATCTGGAAAAAAAGGTAAAATAAAAAATTTAGAAACAGATATAAACGTTTCTGCTGTAAGAATTCTACGTGAAAATGTAGAGTACACATCAAGTAAATTAAAGGAGATAAAAGTACTATCAGGGTGGTTTGAATAGTTCTCAGAACGGAATGGAAAAACAGTACTTCCATCATTGAATTTTGTTTTATTTTTCAATGTAGTCTCCTTGTAGATTAATGCACTTGGTCCAACGATGTTCCAGTGCCTTGATCCCATCTTGAAAATGAGTTTCCTCCAGGCCTGCAAAATTGTTATCACCTCTGCCTATCAGTTCTTCATTTGAAGTGAATCTTTGTCCACCAAGAAAAATTTTCAGTTTTGGGAAGAGATGGAAGTCTGATGGAGCCATATCAGTTGAATAAGGCAGGTGTGGCAACAATTCATACCTTAGTTCATGTAATTTTGCCATGGCGACAGTACATGTGTGCAGGCACGCATTTTCGTGATGGATGATGACTTTCTTCCTTGCCTTTTTTCGCTTATCTTTTGTTGCAATTTTAGTATAGTATTCTCCAGTAATTTTTTGCCCAGTGGGGAGATAATCCACAAACAGAATCCCCTTCACATCCCAGAACACTGAAGCCATGGCCTTCCCACTGAAAGAATTGTCTTTTGCTTTCTTTGGTGGTGGAGAATCAGCATGTTTCCACTACTTTGACTGTTGTTTTCTCTCTGGGGTACAGCAGTGCACCCGAGTTTTATCTGTGGTCCAAACCGGCATAAAAAATCATGTTTGTTTCTCCTGAAATGGGCCAGACATTGTTCCAATATGTCCATTCTCACACATTTTTGATCCAGATGGTACCCATCTTGCAGATATTTTTTTCATTTCTAATTCTTCAGTTAAAATCTGACATACCCTTTCAGATGACATCTGGCAAGCATAAGCAATTTCACACTCATTTAGTCAGCAATCCTCCATGACCATTTTGTGCACTTTTGCAATGATTTCCAGAGTAGTGACATGTCTTGGCCGACCACTGCATGGATCATCATCTAAGCTTTCCTGGCGAAAATTAAATTCATTTGTCCACTTGGCAGCAGTTGAATATGAAGGAGCAGAGTCCCCCAGTGTGTTCTGGAAAACAGCATGAATGTCCTTTGCTTTCATACCTTTCATTCACTGCTCAAATCTTGATTTTTTTCCACCCTCGCAAATCATTATATGGGAACACCAACAAAGCCACATCACTGCCACAGCTCTCTTCCAAGAGCACTGACATGGCACGTGTTTACAGACAACACTCCAATGAATATCATGTGAACAACTTGTTGCGATAGTGCTGACCTCTCGTGGTGATTCTGAGAACTTTTCAAACCGCCCTCATAGTAGCAGCAGAACTACCACATACATTTACCAAGGCAGAACTTGGGTTAAAAGAAAATGAAATTAGTGTTTACAACATAAAATACTATGAAAAAGTGAGTTACTTCTGCAGCTGTCAACATGAAGGTGAGGAGTTTAGTATATGCACACAGTGAAATGAAGAATTCTGTTCATGGACAGTGGACAACTGTTCAGATATACTATTTGAATTGACAGCACTACAGACAACATTCAAAGGGGAAAAGTGTTTGATATTAGGGATATGCAGATCAACAAACAGTCAGGTAAATGGTTTTCTAAAACAGCTAGCAGTTCTGTTAGATGAGACTGTTAGGCAGTTCACATACATAATAACAGCAGGTGATCTAAATATTAACGCATGGAAAGAAAGCTGTTGTACTAGGAATTTCAGTGATCTAATCAACACTTATGATGTAAATCTGGTAGAAATAGTCCCACAAGGTACAGTAAAAATACAGAGACATAAATAGATCATGTAGTTACCAATAAATCACAGTACAGGTCATAAACACAGCCACTGTTGACCACTATGAGGTATTAATAGAGGTATCAGATTAGAGAACGAAATCAGAAAATGTCTTTAAAGAGTTGCACAACAAATAATTTACGGAGGCTACAAAGATTAATGCAATCTACAGACTGGAGTGATTTGGACCAAACAGCAAATGTAAATAAGGGCTGGGAATCATTTTCTAAAACATTATCCTGTTTTGTAGATCTTGCATGCCCATCAGTATATATGGATATAAGTGGTAAGTGCAATAAAAATTGGATCATAGCAGGTGTAAAAACGAAGAGGGAAGAGCTAAAAACTATGTATGAACAATCCCAGATAAATCCAATGCAAGCAAATTGTGATGCCTATACGGACAAGAAGAGATCGTATAATAAATTGATAAAAGAAACCAAATCAGATTACTTCGTAAACAAAATTACAGCTTGTAATAATATCACAAAGACCCTGCGGCCGTACAGGAAGAAAGAGAGGGAAAGTGTAGACATGAAAAACAGTGGGAAAATAACTAAAAAGAAAAATGGAAAGGAAGTCAGGGACCCTAAAGTAGTCAGTAGTATTTTAAATCAACATTATGTTGAGGTTGTGGAGAGTTAGTAACTTTCATGTTCCATGGATCATTTTGCATGATAAATTGTCATGATGTGGATTGAGTCATTTTATATTGATATTGCAAATTAATTTGCACATCTATTTGTACTCTGAACATCACCATACAATTTTTCCCCCCTGAAATGAAAACAAGGTATACAGATTGAGTTAGCAATTCCTACCCACCATCTTTTACACATTACAAATATAGAAATTCTTCTGTGGGATAGAAGGAGTAATCGAGGAGAAACTTTTTCAATTTATTTTCAAATTTTACCTTGCTGTCTGTTAGACATTTTATGTCACTGGGAAAGTGGTCAAAATTTTTTGTTGCAGCGTTGTGCACCCCCTTTTTGTGCTAAAGACAACCTTAATGTTGAGTAATGAATGCCATTTTTTCTTCTAGTATTGTAATTATGTACCTCATTGTTCCTTTTGAACTGTAGTGGATTATTTACAGTAAACTTCGTGAGTGAATAATTATACTATGAAGCAGTAGTCAGAATGCCCAACTCCTTAAACAGATGTGTACAAGATGATCGCGGGTGAGCACCAGATTATTTACAGTAAACTTCATGAGTGAATAAATATACTATGAAGCAGTAGTCAAAATGCCCAACTCCTTAAACAGATGTGTACAAGACGATCACAGGTGAACACCACATATTATTCTTACAGCACATTTTTGGGCAGTGAAGACCTTCTTTCTTAAAGATGAGAAATTAATAAAGCAAAACTCTCCTGACACAAAATGTATACAAAGTGCTCCTTGTGTGACAATGAACCTGTAAATGAACCTGAATTAGTAAAAACAATACACCAATTAAAAACAAAAAATACTGGGGGGCTGGATGGTATATCTACTAGACTAATTAAATGCTACAAAGCCTCAGACTTTTCTCATTAACTTAGACATGGAAGAAGGAATATTCCTGACATGTTTAAAAAAGAGTAAAGTGATCCCAAATGAGGCAGTAAGGAAGATCCAAGAAATTACCAAACAATTAATAGTACACCAGTAGGTGGAAATGGTGTCATGTATGCAGATGTCGCTTCATTCGTTTTAAGTTTCTTTCAACAGATGGCATACAAAACAAGCTTCTTTAAATATGGAAAGTGGAAACAATTATTTCATAGGAATTTCTTTTTATAAACTAAATAAAATCACATATATGCAGATACATGCAAACAAAACACCTAACTTGAACAGTATTACTGTCAAGCTAGGAGACTTGGATGTAAAAGACACAGAAACATATAAATTTCTGGGCATGACAGTGGATGGGTACTTGACATGAGAGAAGCATGTAAACAATATTTGTCACAAAGTGAGTTCAAATATATTTCTAATGAGAAAAATGTCAAGGACAGTAAACAAACATACACTGTGAATGATGTACTATGGGCTAGTTCATTCACAAATTTCATATGGTATCCTGGTATACAGAAATTCTGCAAATGTGAACACACAAAGAGTACTAAAGCTACAGAAGAAGGCTGTAAGTTGCATAACAAAACAGTGTTCTGTAGAAATAAATTCGAGGAACTAAGCTTATTAACAGTAGTGAAACAATTATTTGTATGAAAAGTAATCATGCTGCATTATTACACAGATATCCATAATTATAACACAAGAAATAAAAATGATTATCATATTGTAAGAAATAGGCTCAAATTAACTGACAAAGAAACTAAAAACTGGATGTGTTGTATACAACAGTTTGCCAAACTATATAAAGATAATAGATAATAGGTCTGCTTTCAGAAATAAACTAAAATATCACTTGAGTAAAACTTATCCATTCAGTGTTCAAAAATACCTTGAAACTAAAAACTGATGCAAGGCTTCGTTTGTGACTGTGCAAATATGTAAAAAACTTTCAGAATGCATAAAGTGACTTTAATCTTTGGCATATCGATGTTTTTCACATGCTTGTATTTTAGAGGCTATTTTACTGATGTATGCATGTAGTTATGTATTTTTGAAATTTGAAATTTTTCAAACTTCATGTGAACTTGTCAAATACCATTGTACAGAATGGTCCATAGACATAAATAAAATAAATAAATAAATAAATAAATAATTCATACACGTACACATCATCCAGGGGTGTATAAATAATTAGAGTTGCAGTTCCCTGAGACAGGTAGAATAGGCCACTGGAGTGCATTTGTGTTGTTTCATGTTTAGTGTTGTTTCGTGTTTAGTTTTGTTCATGTTTAGTGTTGTTACTTGGCCTAATAGAATATAAGGGGTGTGAACACTACAAGACACTGAGTGATCAACATGAAGGCTGTGTAGATGCAGCATATTCATGAGAGTCAGCATTCCCAGTACCAGGCAGAGTTATAATGGCACCTACAGTGGGTCATATCTGGCCTGCTGGTTGAACTGTGCAATATCTACATGTGTGGGGCATACAGATGTGATATTGGCCCAACATTGGCTGCCTGGGAACATGAGAGGTGGCTTACTCACTGTAAAGACTCTGGTCAACCAGATCTGACAACCACAAGGGAGAATCACCATATTGTACACAAAGTGCACTGTAACCTGTTTCGCATATGTACCAACCATCTGAGAAAAACTATTGGACACTCAGCAATATTGTGTGTCATACCGCATCATTGGGCAGAGACTAGCAGCAACTGGATTAGGAAATTAATGTCCCATGTCTACACTGCCACTAGCGCCACAATGTGAGCAACTGTATCTGGAGTGCTGCTGTGACTGGGAGCACGGACTGCTTATGATTGGAGTCGCATTGTGCTCAGAATGAGTCGCAGTTCTGCACTACCATCGTCAGTGAGTATTGCAATGACCTAGGGAGAGGTCCCATTTATCAACAGTTTCACAGAGGCAGGGTAGTGTTATTCTTGACATCACAGTGGGGGGAGCCTTTGGGTAGGTCTTCAGGTCATGGCCAGTAGTGACTGAGGGAATCCTGTCAGCACAGTGGTACATTGCAGATGTCTTGTATCCTCATGTGTACCTCTAATCTTGTGACACTATTTTGGTGCTATTTTAAAAGACATTGCTCGTCCACACATAGCACATGGCTCTATAAACCGCCTGTGTGATTTTGAGGTATTCCCAGTGCCAGTGTCCAGGATCAGTTACAACAGTTGTGGAGAGGATACTATAAATGGAGAGGATACTATGAATGGCTTTATGACAACCTTTCCAACCGAATCTGCATCTGCATCCAGGCCACTGCTAAGTGGGCTTATACTGCCAAGTTCTTCATAAATTTGACACAATTTTGTAAACACTGAATAACATCACATACCCTTTTAACTAGTGAAACTTTATTTCATTTCCTTCTCCCCTTCTGGTTGCTTCACTTTTTCTGTATTAATAAAAAATGTTAGATATATCTAGCTTATAAAAGCAAATAATTTGGTACCAAAATACATTCAAAAATCTTGATCAGGGCAGTCAAATACTAGCTATCAAGTATCTGTTCATTCTGCTGTGAGAAGTGCAATGTAATGCACACAGGAATTGACTAGAATGATGTTGACACAGGGTATAAGGAACACGTAAGATAAATAAACAGAACCTGTGTGTATAGCCGCATATGTTAGTACTCCACTTTTGGGATTCAGAGGGACGTACCAGCATGGGATTGAATCCACCCGATGGATTACTGACAAGGGCCGGTGTGTCAACCACCCCAGATGTGGTTTTTAAGTGGTTTTCAGTGTCTGACAAGCTGAATAACTGGGTGATACTCACATCCTCCCTCAGTTACACTGTTCATACACATTTAGAAAAGTTTGCACACTTTCACATAGAATACACAGATAGTCAGGTGTGCACAAATACTATTGGGGGTGGGTGGGGGGTGACAGGAAAGGGCATCAGGTCTACCTCTACTGCTAACATTGCTAAATACAAAAATTAACAAGTCAACCGTATGGAGATATGAGAAAAGGACAGGGGAATAAAAAAGATGAAGATAAGAAAAATGCATAAGAGAATGAAAGTACAATTCAGACTGTTCACACTGCCTTACTTAACAGAACCAAAGAGTAAGAACAGAAAGTAAAGATATGAAAATAATTAAAATAAGTAACAGGAGTATTTACCAACAGCATCAATTGCAACAGTTGCAATATAATGTTTGTACAGACATAGGTATACATGTAACTCTCACCATTAGATACTGCTGAAAGTTGTGGCTTTTCCAGGATCTTGATGAAGGAGTCGAATACTGTCCACAAAGGAACTGGTACTGTGCTAGCATCTGTGAAATTGCTTCATACGACTGCTATGAATGAGTCGTTGGTGAAGTGGCAAGGTTGTTTCCTGTTGCAAGAAATGTCTTGTAAATCTTGCCAGCTTCTCCTATTTCTGATGTTATTTACAGAGAACCACCTGATTACGCACTGCAGAGTGACAGGTTGTTTCCCTGTCTTGAGCTAAATTGTTGAAAATGTTGTATGTGTCAAATGGCCAAAAGGTGTGTTTCTAATTAATGTAAGAGGCATTATCATCTGCTAATAATGAGACAGAGCCAGTGTGAATTGCCTCAAGCAGACATAACAGTGAACATCAAATGAATTCAGGAATCATAGCAGGTCAATATATGTCTATATACCAAAGTGTAACAGACGCACTCAGGAAATTTGAGTGAGAATGTTTGGAAGGAATGTGGTGATGTTTGTATGAAACTTAGTCATGTGAGTTTATCGAACCAGTTGCAATGAAGACTGTATAACAGTTCTGGTACCTCCATAATATACTGTGGGTTGTATAGGGATCATGAGAGAGAAATTAGAGCATGTACTGAGGCAGATGGGCAGTCATTTTCCTTCACTTAGTATGCAGTTATACATCTGTTTGCTGGATGTACAGGGGAGTAAAACTTTCAGGGATGATGGGAAAGGGCAAAATCATCACTTTGAGATAAGGAAACCTAGTCCAGAAACAAGAGTCAAAGCTAACAAGTGAAAACGAGAAAATTTCAAAATTAATTTTGGTCTGCTGTGATGGTAAAAATTGTAGTTCACAGTTTTTAATTTTTAGCACAACCTACAAATGATGTTATGCCCATAACAGTTGAGTGTTTCCAAAGGAAAATTGCCTTAAAAGAAGCTTTAAAATTATGGAACAGAATTGCTGCCCAGTACTTACCTTAAAGAGAAATATGAATATACTGCTGATTGATGCATATAAAAAAGCATACTCTATCTTAACTTTAGGAACTAACAGTTACTTCCTCAGGGAACAGAGAGGGTTAAACAGGAGGAGATTAAAAAGGAGGGACAGGTCACCCTGGCCCCAGGGTAAGAGGGACCACCTGTTGCAACGAGGAGGGGAAACAAATGTTGGCCAGAAGAGTTACTGCTTTTGAGTGACTTATTGATTCAGCAAAACTGATGTCTGGTGATGGCATATGCATTACCTTTCTAATTAAGTGTAATGGAACTGCTTTTGAGGGACCATTTTTTGTCCTCATGGTTTCATCAACTATCGGGAAGAACATATAAAGGATGACTGAAGGATTTCCATTTGAGGTTGTTGCTGCAGTGTATATGCAATGTAGCAAGACTCTGTTGCATGTATCTGAAGCACCAACATGAAGGCAATGGATTAGTGGGACATTCATGTCTTTCAGACGTGCGTGTGGTAAATGCAGCATTGTGAACTACAGTAACATTATTACTAAATGTGTCCAACAGGACCACATGCTGTTGTTCTTTTCTTGGCTGCTGAAGAACAAACACCAGTAAACATTCGTTGGAGAATGAAGAATGTGTATGTGGCAGCATGTCCGTCAAAAATCACCATTGTGGGGTGCAGCTGCTTCATGATAATCCATGTCCTCATATTGCAAATGTCATAACTCAGGAGTTACGCCAACTCAAGTGGGAGACATTTGAGTACCTGGCTGTAGTCCTGATCTCTCCTCATGCAATTATCACACCTTAGGGCCCTTAAAAAAGGCCGCGAAGGGTTGACAGTTCTTGTCAGACAAGTATGTACAGCACGCAATTTTGGACTTCTTCAGTGATTGCCTCACTGCTGATGGGAACTTTGCCTGATTGGCTCACCAATTCTGGACTGTACGGCCTTTGAATGGAAGCTTTTTGGGGGCCCTTGTAGTAGCTAATGATTTGAATCTTGTTATGTCTGTCCTGTTCGTATTGTCATCTGGGGGTCAAGTATCATTTGGCTTACTGATTTCATTCACTTCATGTCTTATAATGCTCCAAATTGCCCTTGCCTTTTTTATGATACTATGAAGACTTGTAACATCTTAACATCAGAAAATTTGTGAAACAAGAGAGTCATAATCAGTACCATAAAAATATTATTTGAAGATCTACCAGGAATTTTATTGGAATGATTGCCAATATACAAAACTGTGCAGTAAAATTTGGAATGGCAAATGTAAAACTAAGTAAAGTTTTTAAATTTATATTCAATTCTGGAAAGCATAACTCACTTATCAGGCTAGTTTTTGTAGGTGATTTAATAACCATACAACTATTTCCACTTGTTCTGCTTTAATTTAATCCCATTTCACTAGAAAAAATACAATTTTACACAACAACGTCATGACAATAACTGCACTCAGCTGTGATTAGGACAGCACTTAGTTTAGTGAGTGCTGATGGCCCCTATAAATGTACTCCAACAAGCAGCATTTTACAAAGTATTGTTAAGACAACTGCATAATCAGAATTACAATTAAAAGTTGTACAACTTTAATAATTTTCATACAGAATTTGCTAGTGTACAATATGGTTACAAGCCTTATATAAGCCGAATTTATACAGAAATACATTTGTTTTATATTGAAAATTAGAAAAATACATTTCATAAACAATTAAGACAGAAAAAAGTTAATTTAAATTTTACTTACTTGAAGTTGATTTACATTTTAATTACTCCATGAGTCTTATTACTAATGTTATTCCTGAATATTTGACGCAAAGTTTACAAATCAATTCGCTCAAATATTCAGTCAAAATTTCTTAAATATTTTTAAGCTAATTTCAAGTTGTTACAATATCCTCTGATATGTTCTACAAAGTAGTTTTAAATAAGATAATAACAACTTTGATGTCTGATTGCGTAGTATCTGGTGTAACAACTTTTGCTCACTGCTAAAACACTGAAACTTGCACATGACAACAGTTTACAGTAAATATAAATAAATACACAAATTCTGATATTTGGATCAAGTTCTTCATTTAAGTTATGGGATCACATTTGACACTAATCTGTGCCATTACAAATGTTTATAGTATATTTTTAAGTCTTGTATAGAATTACTCCTCTCCACTGTAATTGTCCTTGACCTCTTTTAAAGGAAAACTGGAGTCATTATGTTGTAAGAAAAATGGAAAATCCAGGATTGTTGTATGAATACATTAATGAAAGAATTAAAATTCCTATCTACTGCTTGTCCTTGGTTATTTTCTTCCTATTTTTCATCATATAAATTCTCGCTTATTAATGTAACTGAGTCAACATTACAGTTCTGTGAGGTTTTACTTTTCATTTCGTTGTTAAATTCACTGATGGGGATCTTTTAATGCCACCATTTGACTGTCATGGTCAGGTGAACTATTTGTGATGAGGCTCACATTATTTTATAAAAGACATAATTAGAAATAAAGTATCAGTAACTGTTGCACCCAGTCTTTCTGTACTTGTTGAGAATGTTACTGTGGGCAGTCAAACCAAAGCTGAGCACCAGTATGTGCCCTCAATTAGAACTATTGAAACGAAATCCATATTGAAATATCCACATACACCCACTTCATTCTTTGCAATAAGTCTTCGTTTCTTACTTGATCACTCAGTCTGATCTTTGACAGTTTTCTGTATCACTAAACATTTCAGTGGCTTTTAATCATTTCTTTTCTATCTTCCCCATTGTTCATGTTTTGTACCTGTGCAGAGCTTTGCCTTCATCTTTTTATGTTAAGAGCTTTTTCTCATTTTAGGAAGCTCTTTTATCATGTGCAATCCTTTCTTGCATCTTTCTTCTTCTTATACTGTACGTTACAGATATCAAAAGTTGTCCACCTTGTAAAGGGTCTCTTATCCAAGTTTAACATGTAGCCATTCAACACAGCCATCTGTGTCACACACATCATTGTCTAGCTTTCTGTTTTCTATTGGCTAGCATGTGTTCCACTTCATCAAGCACCTGACTCCATTCCTGTGCACTTTGGAAATTACTACTTATGTTGTTAGTGACCCATATCATGCATATTTTCTGTCCCTGACAAACTTTTTCTGCATTGCGTTACTCTTTTACTTCCTTCATTATGTCTCCAACAAAAAAATTAAAGACCCATTCCTTCCTGGATACTCAAGGCATGGCAAGTTTAATGGGATCTTCTTAAGTGTCTCTCATTTACATTGCTGCAAGTTGACCACTTTGAACTACCAGGCTCTAAAAAATACATGTTGATAGTTGACGCCATTGAACTATCAGGCTTCTTCATCACAAATGCTGAGAGCTGGTTTCTCTCAACATACATGCTCCTAAAAATTGCCACTTGCTGGAATTCAATTCTTTTGTATCTCACTGAGCAATGTGGCACATTCAAGGGGACAACCATTCAACTTCTCGTCAAGCCATCCAGATTTAGCTTTTCATAGTTTCTCTAACTGTTAAGGCTCTTGTGAAGTTTTGTATTAACCCTGATTCTGTACAGTCACATTGATTTGACGATGTCTTTGAAATTAAACACTAATGTCAAAAGCAACAGCATTAACTGTAGTATACTACACTACTGGCCATTAAAATTGCTACACCACGAAGATGACCTGCTACAGACGCAAAATTTAACCGACAGGAAGAAGATGCTGTGATATGCAAATGATTAGTTTTTCAGAGCATTCACACAAAGTTGGCGCTGGTGGCAACACCTACAACGTGCTGACATGAAGAAAGTTTCCAACCGATTTCTCATACACAAACAGCAGTTGACCGGCGTTGCCTGGTGAAACGTTGTTGTGATGCCTCGTGTAAGGAGGAGAAATGTCTACAATCACATTTCCGACTTTGATATAGGTCGGATTGTATCCTGTTGTGATTGCAGTTTATCGTATCACGACATTGGTGCTCACGTTGGTCGAGATCCAATGACTGTTAGCAGAATATGAAATCGGGGGGGTTCAGGAGGGTAATATGGAACGCCGTGCTGGATCCCAACAGCCTTGTATCACTAGCAGTAGAGATGACAGGCATCTTATCCATATGGCTGTAACGGATCGTGCAGCCACGTCTCAATCCCTGAGTCAACAGATGGGGGCATTTGCAAGGCAACAATCATCTGCACGAACAGTTCGATGACGTTTGCAGCAGCATGGACTATCAGCTCGGAGACCATGGCTGCGGTTACCTTTGATGCTGCATCACAGACAGGAGTGCCTGCAATGGTGTACTCAACGACGAACCTGGGTGCACGAATGGCAAAACGTCATTTTTTCGGATGAATCCAGGTTCTGTTTACAGCATCATGATGGTCGCATCTGTGTTTGGTGACATTGCGGTGAACGCAAATTGGAAGCGTGTATTCGTCATCGCCATCACCCGGCGTGATGGTATGGGGTGCCATTGCAGGGTGTATATGACCCGGGACAACCGGGAGATCCGGGAAAAACCCGGGAATCTTTTCATCCGGGAGAAAACCAGGAAAAACCCGGGAATTGTTTAGAATTCCGGGAATTTTTCTTTGTTTTAGTTTTCATTTAAATTTTTGTGATTTTGACTGGTAAGAACCAATATTCTAACAAAGGACATTACTGCATCCCGCAACTCCAGAATAATGGTGCAGCACCAAAACATGAATGAGAGAAAAAAAAACAAAAATAAAAAAGTTACAAAGGAAATGAGCCGTATACAACAAAACAGTGCTCATACAAGCGTCTACCAACAGCAAGTCTATCAGACGCTTTAGGAAGACCATGCAATGCTTTATAACAACAAATTGCCTCCGATAAGCGTGACGTGATAACTGTTTAAATTAGATTCGTTTGAGCAGTTGCAGGCGGGATCTTGCGCATTTGCAGTTGAATCGCGTATGAGTAGTACCTTCTCCCGCTTCTGGTTACAGAAGTGTGGCTGGGCGCCACTTCTTAATATTGCCCCGTTCGAAAATATAGTAAATCTGGGGCTGATGCACAGAGCAGTCTGAGTTGTTGTGGGGACGTGGGTCGTCGCGACGTGACCTGTGTTCACGTTCAGTGATTTTGTTGTTTCCTCTTCATTTATTGCTCTCACGCTAAACAATAACAAAATGGATTTTTGTGGCAGTGAGCTATCAAATTAAGTAAAATAGTTCACATAATTACGGAAGGCTAAAATATGTTTTTAGTTTCAGATTTTTATTTCCACCTTTCTGACAGTCAAGCATTAATCGCCTTACAGAACAGTGAAGTTATTTTTGCCGGTTTTTATTAATCTTTTCTGCTGAGACAGTCAATTTATTTGAAACGAAGTGTTTGATTTCACACTATTGGCTAGTTTCAACTTTTCGCTGCATTTCAAGTGCACGTATGGCATTATGCCATATTGAACCAAACATGAGATAATATAGTACTGGTACTTCAAAAAAATTTGGACAACGGCCTTGCCACAGTGGATACACCGGTTCCCGTGCGATCACCGAAGCGCTGTTGGGCGTGGCCGGCACTTGGATGGGTGACCATCCAGCCGCCATGTGTTGTTGCCATTTTTCGGGGTGCACTCAGCCTCGTGATGCCAACTGAGGAGCTACTCGACCGAATAGTAGTGGCTCCGGTCAAAGAAAACCATCATAACGACCGGGAGAGCGATGTGCTGACCACACGCAACTCCTATCCGCATCCTCACCTGAGGATGACACGGCAGTCAGATGGTCCCGATGGGCCACTTGTGGCCTGAAGACGGAGTGCTTACGCCAAGAAAATCCATGCACAAGCGCAATGACGCCTATTATCTGGCGCTCTGTTGCAACTGCTGAACCGAACCTATGTCTAACAGGTCGCGGGAAAATATTGCAAATGTTGTTTTGAAAAGCGCTACATTCAAAGCAGATTTACTTATATGCAAGATGAACTATATGTGAGAATGTACGATGAATTTCTTAAATCACAAAGCGTTTCACTCTCATTAAAAGTCAACTCTTTCAGGACGACCATTTAGAAAAATTTAGAGTCCAGAAGATCAGACATTTACGTCCTTATTAAAAATTTTACTGGGACATTTGTGTGATGTATCTTAAAGTGTAACACGTGCAAAAAAGATCAACATTATATGTGGAAACTTAGCTTCTCTTCCAGCTTATTAAGCTTCGAGACCAATATTATATGTGAGTGCTATGTATGTTTATTTAAACCATAAACTTTCGTTATTTGTGTGTTCGCGATACTTAAGAGTGATATTGCTATTGGCTGATTACATCACATGTCCTATGCTGTCATCAGCTGGCGAGATTACGCTTAGAAAAGTGTATCGCAATCTCGATTTCAGTGCTTCGGGAAGTGCCATGCGGTGTTTGGTGGAATTCAAATTTATACCTTCGTAATATGAAAATATGCAGCGTACATGTTGCTGCACATCAAAGGTGTTTTTCCCTCCTGAGATTCATTTTCGAAAGTGCTGGGAAATTCTACGTTGGTATATAAAACAATAAACATTCAAAGGATTGATGAGTTTTACAGTGCCGAGGAAGAGTATACTGCCACTTAACATAGAAAAAGTGTACTTTCGCCCAGGAGAAAGTGTATTTTTAATGGGGAAAAATCCAGGAATTTTTTTTCCCTTGTCCATGTATACACCCTGCATTGGTTACACGTCTCGGTCACTTCTTGTTCGCATTGACGGCACTTTGAACAGTGGACGTTACATTTCAGATGTGTTACGACCCGTGCTTCTACCCTTCCTTCATTCGATCCCTGCAAAACCCTACATTTCAGCAGGATAGTGCATGACCACTAGTTGCAGGTCCTGTACGGGCCTTTCTGGATACAGAAAATGTTCGACTGGTGCCCTGGCCAGCACATTCTCCAGATCTCTCACCAATTGAAAACGTCTGGTCATTGGTGGCCGAGCAACTGGCTCGTCACAATACGCCAGTCACTTCTCTTGATGAACTCTGGTATCGTGCTGAAGCTGCATGGGCAGCTGTACCTGTACATTCCATCCAAGTTCTGTTTGACTCAATGCCCAGGCGTATCAAGGCCTTTATTACAGCCAGAGGTGGTTGTTCTGGGTACTGATTTCTCAGTATCTATGCACCCAAATTGCATGAAAATGTAATCACATGTAAGTTCTAGTATAATATATTTGTCCAGTGAATACCCGTTTATCATCTGCATTTCTTCTTGGTGTAGCAATTTTAATGGCCAGTAGTGTACATTAGTAAGAAGAAAAATTCTGATGTAAAGTCATATCAGTATACTCATAATATTTGTGGGGAAGGCACCTGTATTCAGAACAAGTGGTACAAAGAAACAACATGATAAATAGCTGCTAGTGATTGCTGATACTCATAAGGAACACATTCAATTTTATTTTCTTTGATGTTCACAATTAGTTTAAGATATTAATCTCTTACATTAAGGTATAAAAGATATTAATGATGAAGTTGTCTAAGTGTCAACTACAAACTAAATTCGTTGTATTATGTATTGTACATTAGTTTTAGGTGTTACCAAGATGAGTGTTGCTTTGTGGGACCACGATAACAAATTGTAGAATTAACCAGATACATACTGGCATCATCATTATGTCTGTACCTTTCAACTGCATGTGCTTTCCAGGAAGGAAAAAAAAACTTTATAATACATCTTTTAATGTGTTTACATTTTTAGTGGCTTGCAGACCCAACTAATTTTAAAAGGTAATGGTTAGAAGTTTGATAATAAGGCTACATTGATTTGCATGCCTTGTCAATATGTTACAGGTGGCTATTTTCATACTGTGGTGCTATGGTGCCAAGTTTGCCCTTTCCTGTGTGGCAGTCCTGCTTGTCTATGTGACAGTGCTCAAGTCAGAATGTGATGTTGTGACGGCTTTGTCTGGTGAAAGCAATATGACTTGCACAGTTGTGTATCCTGTATTACAAGAAGAATGGGGTGGTTGGGATCAGCGCAGTCATGGCTTGCTCTTTGCCCAGCATGCTGCACTCTCTGCTGCTGTCCTCTTCTTTGGTATGATACTTCTGCCACAGCTTCATTGCATGATGCACTTAGAGGCTGCTTCTCCTCATGACATCAGGATTGCCATTTGTTGTGACAAATTAACTAATTATCATTTAAAAATGCATTTGATTTAAATTGTTTTATTGTGTGTAAAATTAAAATGTTCATTTAATGGTATTTAATTATAAATGTATTTTACCTAACTTAGTGACAGAATCCTAAAAAATAATATTTCCTCATTTACTTTTGTGTGGAATGATTTCATTTAGATGTGCAATACTGAGACAATAGTGTTTCCCCTTCTCCCTTTTTTTCCTCTTCTCAGTGGCCATTGGCTGCTTCCTTACTTTGGGTTTCAGATATTAATTGTCAGAGGGTTTTTGTGTGTTTTAACTGTTATTGGGGTAGTTTCTCAATAGTGAAAGTAGTAAGTGTGTGTTGTTAGTTCAAAACACATAATATTAGTCTGGTTAATGTTTTCATCAATCAGTTTTCTTGAGAAAACACCTATTCTTTTGGAAATATCTGTAGATCAAAATAAAAGACAAAAAACTCTTACACATGGAAGTACAGGGTAAATAAATATGTTACATTTGTCAAAACCTGTAGCTATCAGTGGCAGATTTATGTGGAATTTGCAGCATTAAAAAAACAATTGTTGGTGGCTATTACATTACTAGATCACGGGACCTTCATTTTTCAGGGAATGGGGAAAATCTAGGAAAAAAGGGAGAATACAAGACCTGCCTTGTAAGTTTTTCCAAAAACAATTTTAAAAATTATGTTTTGGAAAATTTGATATATTGTCTCTCAAAGTATTCACCTTTAAAATACATATGCTTTTACTTGCAGTTTCAACCATTTTAGAAAATATTTTTGATACTTTTATGTTGTTACTTATGAAACATGGGTTTGGAAGGTTTTGATAGCCTCTTAAGGTGAGATTTGTTTTACTTAATTGAAAAGAGAAGATGGCATTAGGTGATAAATCTGATGAATGTGAGCAATGAGGAATTAATTCAATTTTTTTAAAACAATTGACTGTTTGATGTGCTGTGTGACAGTTGGTACTGTCATTATGAAGATCGGTGTGATGCTTTTGGTTTTTTTTCTCCTGATTTTATTGATGCCTTGTAGCAAACAAATTGTTTTTACCATCAACATTAACTTTTCTTCAATCCTCTAAAGCAGGGGTGGTCAAGAATCTGGCTTGCAGGCCATGCCCTTGTTCAGGTGCCGTAGTGCTCAGCCTGGCCGCACACTTCCGCCTCCACCATGCCACTGTCTGACTGGGAGTAGGGGGAAGAGGGAGAAACTTTGAATGTGCCCTGTTCAGATAGCAATGCAGTCACACTGCATACAACTTAGTTTCATATTTCTCAACAACATGGATGACAAATTTTCTCTATTATTTAATTATTTTTGGCGTACTGAAAACGTAACATAATTTTTATCTGGTACAAACTGTTGGCATACTGACAGATGTAGACAATTCCACAGATTTTTGCATTCAGTTTGCAGCATAATAGTGACTTGTTTAGTTTCACACACACACACACACACACACACACACATGTTGATTGAAATGTGGTAGCACTTTTGCAACCTCATCATGGAGCTGTGGAAAATCAACCTGAGGAAAACAATGTGGATGTACTGACTAGTTGTAATGTAATAGAATTTGTCTCTAAAACGAGAATTACATTGCAGTCCAGTCAGTTACATTTTTTATTTATTTATTTTTTTATTTTTTTTATTTATTTATTGTTCCGTGGGACCACATTAAGGAGAAGTCTCCATGGTCATGGAACGAGTCAATACATGAAATTATAACATGATAGTGAAAACAGATAAAATAAAATATAAGAAACACATTCAGGCGACGATTCGTAAGTTTAAATAAAGAAAATCAACAATGTAACACTGGAATTTGCTTAATTTTTCAGCTCTTTCAGGAGCTCCTTGACAGAATAGAAGGAGTGAGCCAAGAGGAAACTCTTCAGTTTAGACTTAAAAGTGTTTGGGCTACTGCTAAGATTTTTGAGTTCTTGTGGTAGCTTATTGAAAATGGATGCAGCAGAATACTTCACTCCTTTGTGCACAAGATTGAAGGAAGTACATTCCACATGCAGATTTGATTTCTGCCTAGTATTAACTGAGTGAAAGCTGCTAACTCTTGGGAATAAGCTAATATTGCTAACAACAAACGACATTAAAGAAAATATATACTGTGAGGGAAATGTCAGAATTCCCAGACTATTGAATAGGGGTCGACAAGAGGTTCTTGAACTTACACCACACATAGCTTGAACAGCCCGTTTTTGAGCCAAAAATAACCTTTTTGAATCAGAAGAATTGCCCCAAAAAATAATGCCAATATGACATAAGCGTATGAAAATATGCGAAGTAGACTATTTTTCGTGTTGAACTGTCACTTATTTCAGATACTGTTGTAATGGTAAATAAAGCAGCATTTAGTTTCTGAACAAGATCCTTAACATGGGCTTTCCACAACAGCTTACTATCTATCCGTGTGCCTAGGAACTTGAACTGTTCCGTCACGCTTATAATATGCCCATTCTGTCTGATCAAAATATCGGTTCTTGTTGAATTGTGGGTTAGAAATTGTAAAAACTGAGTCTAACTGTGATTTAGCATCAAATTATTTTCCACAAGCCACGAACTTATTTCATGAACTACATTATTTGATACTGTTTCAATGTTACACCCAAGATCTTTCACTACCAAGCTGGTGTCATCAGCAAACAGAAATATTTTTGAGTCACCTGTAATACTAGAAGGCATATCATTTACATAAATAAGAAACAGCAGTGGCCCCAGTACCGACCCTTTGGGAACGCCCCACTTAACAGTGCCCCATTGGGACAGAACATCATTACCACTCTCAATAATGTGGAGAATTACCTTATGCTTTCTGTTCTTAAAGTAAGAGGCGAACCAATTGTAAGCTACTCCCTTTACTCCATAATGGTCCAACTTCTGCAGTAATATTTTGTGGTCAACACAGTCAAAAGCCTTCTTTAAATCAAAGAAAACACCTAACATTCGCAACCTTTTATTTAATCTGTCCAGAACCTCACAGATAAAAGAGAATATAGCATTTTCAGTTGTTAACCCATTTCTGAAACCAAACTGTACATTTGACAGCAAATTATGTGAATTTAAATGCTCCAGTAACTTTGTATATACAACGCTCTCGATAACTTTAGCAAACACTGATGGTATAGAAATAGGTCTATAATTGTCAAAATTATCCCTGTCTCCCTTTTTATAAAGTGGCTTCACTACCGCGTACTTTAATCAGTCAGGAAACTGACCACTCCTAAAGGAAAAGTTACAGATATGGCTAATTACTGGGCTAACATACATAGAACAATACTTCAGTATTCTGCTAGATATCCCATCATATCCGTGAGAGTTCTTGGTCTTTAGTGATTTAATTATTAACACAATCTCCCTCTTGTCAGTATCATGGAGGAGCATTTCAGGTAACAGTCTCGGAACACTTTTTTCTACGAGCGCTATATGATTCCCTGTTGGGACTAGGTTTCTATTTAGTTCACCTGCTATATTCAGAAAGTGATTATTAAATACTGTACATATATGCGACTTATCAGTAACACGGACATTCCCACTACACACTGATTCTATATCCTCGACTTGTCTCTGCAGACCAGCCACTTCCTTTACGACTGACCATATGGTTTTAATTTTATCCTGAGACTTAGCTATTCTCTCTGCATACCATATACTTTTTGCCTTCCTAATAACTTTTTAAGCACCTTACAATACTGTTTGTAATGGGCTGCTGCATTTAGATTGTGACTGCTTCTAACGTTTTGATATAATTGCCACTTTGTTCTACAAGCTTTAGTTAGCCACCCAGGCTGCCTGTTTGTGCTAGTACCCTGTTTTGAACATTCTAATGGAAAGCAACTTTCAAAGAGCATGAGAAAAGTCTTGAGGAAAGCATTATATTTATCGTCTACTGTATCACCACTATAAACATCTTGCCACTCTTGTTCCTTGATAAGGTTTACGAAGGTCTCTACAGCAACTGGATCAGCTTTCCTAAAAAGTTGATATCTATATTTTACATGTGTTGCAGCACAAAAATCTTTTAGAGTTAAAATTTGTGCATCATGATCTGAAAGGCCATTCACCTTTTTGCTAACAGAATGCCCTTCTAGTAATGAGGAATGAACAAAAATATTGTCTATGGTTGTTCTACTGTTCCCTTGCACTCTCGTTGGAAAGAATATGGTTTACATAAGATTATATGAATTAAGGAGGTCTACGAGCATCCTTTTCCTTGCACAGTCACTTATACAATTAATATTCAAGTCACCACATATAACTAACTTTTTGTATTTCCTTCAAAGTGAACCAAGAACCTCCTCTAGCTTTAGCAAAAATGTGAAATCGGAGTCTGGGGCTCTATAAATAACAACAGTAAGAAGTTTAGCTCCACTAAATTTAACCACACCTGCACAACATTCAAACACCTTTTCAGTGCAGTACTTTGAAACATCAATTGACTCAAATGGGATACCGTTTTTCACATACATGGCTACTCCCCCACACCTCAAAGAGCTCCTAGAAAAGCTGCCAGCCAACCTGTATCCTGGTAAAGGAAGCCTCTGAATTATTTCCTTATTTATGAAGTGTTCAGATATACCAATAATTTCAGAGTCAACATCTATAAGCAGTTCACTAACTGTATCTCTAATGTCTTGTATGTTTTGATGAAATATACTAATTCCCTCATTAATCAGATACCTAAGCTTTGTCAAAAGTGGTTTCTTTGTTAGAGAGACTTCCCTTAAACAGGAAAACCTGTCAGCTGACTTCAATCTAAAAAAGATACAGCTGTAACACCCACAACTACCGGAATTTTCCCATGAGTGATCCCACCACCCCCAACTATGCTGTCACCTATAAGCTTTGCCAACCTCCCCTTTCCATACCTGTAGAGGTGCAGGCCATGTCTAGTGAAACCCGTCCTGCTGATAGACTCCACCAACACCACTGAAATGTGACTCATGCCTTCTGCCAGTGCACCCCCAAGTCTCATGTTATTATTACGCCTGACGGCTGTATTAAGATGAGGCCGATCGTGACGCTGAAACAGTTCCACGAAATGCACATTCGTGTTGCCAGTCTGAGTGGCTATCTTTTCCAGGTCACCATCTATGTCATACTTCCCATCCCTGTCAATACTATTACCAGCCCCACCCACAATCACTACCTGATCCTCGTTAGTAAAATCCCTACATAACCCCCCTATGTTAAGTCACCTGAGCCAATTCTGCATTAGGCTTCACAATGCTGGTGACCTGGTACTCACTCCCCAACACTTCCTGCAACTGCTGGCCTACACCTCTACCATGAGAACTACCTAACAGCAGAACCTTCTTCTTTCTCTTAGACTTTGCAACTGTCCTAGCCACCATAACTGCTGAGGTCTGCTGCATACTTCCTACATCTACAGCTACTAGAGATTCCTCTCCACTAGACTCTGACAGTTGGTCATATCTATTGCAAACACCAATAGCAAAACTATCTGAAAATCTCCTCCTTCTAGCAGATCTCTTGCCAACACCCAGCTCCCATTCCCCAACCCCCTTCTCCCTCCTCATCCTATCTAGCTCCTCTAGCTCCTCCTGTGCATTTTTCAACTGCACCTGAAGGGCACAGATCTTACACTCCTGCTCCTCTATCAACTTACTCTTGCTACATAACCTGCAGTTCCAGGAGAGCATCTCACCAGAATGCCCACTGGCTTTCCCACTGCATTCCCCCCAGTGAAAATACTTCGAACAAGTCTCACACCGCAATCCACTACTCACGAACCAACATCTGCACATGCACAGGAATGCTTTCAATTGAAATGGCAAATGGTGTCAGAAACAGATGTAATATTGGCTTTGCCCTCAAAATGTTTAGAAAAATATCCCTGTAAGTCTTTCAAGGTCACAGTGACTTCTTGTTTCTCACCTTGCAATGTCTTACTGTGGGTAGCATGCAGTCAACTACTTCTAATTTCCATTCTTGCACTTCTTTTTCCTGTATAAATTCAACCCAAGTGGTTTATAAATTGAAAAATTGTTCCAGACATGCCCCTTGACTTAACCAACATACTTTGCACTAATATATAATGTCTCCATATTCTTTGTTCAGTTCCAGTGAAAACTATTGCAACTGTCTGTGGATTAATGCATGCGGTTTAAGAATTTTTACTGTTTGTGCCATCAATTTCTTTGAGTACTTCATATCTGCAAATTTAAAACAAAGTGCTTCTTGATGATAGAAGAATGAATCCCATCTATCTTTCTTTGCAATGTTTTGGTCTTTCATTATTAACTAAATCCTTAAATTTTTTCTGCGTGGTATTATAATGTTTCATAGCAAATTTGCAGTACCCCTCAATTATATGACTGTGTGATAGGTATTGAGAATTCTCATCCTTCTCTTCTGTCATTTTCTCATCCTTCTCTTCTGTCATTTTTATTCATTTTTGAAGGCTTGTGAGAATAGATCACTAGACTGCCTCTTTTTGTGCAAACAGCCCGTGGACCTATGAACATCCTGTGTAACAAATAGTGAAGGGTAAAAAGCACTGACACCACAATTCTGCCAGACTGAAGAGAATTGTACCAACCGAAAAGTGCCACACTGCAATATTAAATGAAATGTTGCCTTGTATCAGGTACTTCCGAGAAGGACCAAGCAAAGCAAACTCACATGTGGTTTGGCATGCCGTGGCTGGCTCTGGTCTAAAGCAATGGTTGTGGCACAAGCAGTGTAATTGCAAAAACTATATATCGTTTTCTTGGACATGCTTAAAAAAATGAATCACTTTTGAAACACTCAAAAAGTTGATTCCTGCTTAGTCCCAGTTTGTAAGAATATATCAAAGTTTCATCTCCTGTTATGAAGTTGTCTACAGATTTTGCAATTCATTGGTCAACTTTTTTAGTTTCTCCTTCACCGATCGACAAGTGCCTGTTTATGAACTTTGGTCAAATTGTGTGGAATCGATGGTAAACATATCTTGTTTACAGCTAGATGTTAGTGCCAAATGTAATATACTGCTGCCTTCAATGTGCCTTTATCTCTCAGTAAATAGCGTGCTGATCCTCTTGAGTCATGTTGCAAAACAATCAATATTTTTTCGAAACAAAAACTGATTTTGGTAGACCTTCATGAAATTCAAGTCTGCTGGTATAAAGTCGTGAGAACCATTTTTTGGGATCAGAAAGGAGTATTGTTGGTCAACTTTATGCCCACCGGGACCACAATTAACACTGGCAGGTACTGTGAGACTCTGAAAAAACTCAAACGGGCAATTCAGAACCGGAGAGGAGGAATGTTGACCAAGGGCTTACACATTCTCCATGACAACGCTCACCCACACCTCGCTCTGCAAACCATTGCTCTTCTGCAACAGTTTCAGTGGAACATTATCATCCACCCACCCACCCTATAGTTCTGACTTGACACCCACTGACTATCACTTGTTCCCTAGGTTAAAAGAACATTTGGCCAGAAAGCAATTCAACTCTGACGACAAGGTGAAAGAAGAGGTTCATAACTTTCTGAACAGCATGGTGGCAAGCTGGTGTGACATGGGCATACAAAAACTGCCACAATGTCTACAAAAATACATCGACAGAAATGCTCATTATGTCGAAAATAGCTAAATGTTCAAGCTGTAAACCATTGTAGAAATTAACAGGTCTGTGTACTTATAAAAAAAATAGGAGACCTTACTTTTGGGATTACCCTCGCAGATTCAAACTATGGGGACTATCCATTGTATCATTTCCTATTGAAAACCGATTCCCTCTCTTTTACTAACAGTATTTCATATAATAATCAGTCCCCAGTCTTATAAATTGTTCCAACTTCATTTTTACTAACGATTTTTCTGGGTAGCTGCTATCAGACTTCCAAAAGTAAAAGTTTATAGAAACTCTAGCTTTCAGAACCAGGCACTTTTTCATTGAGATAAAGATGGGAAAAGGTTAGAAGAAACTGAAATATTAAGCTGTTGTCCAGAAGCTATCTGACTTAAGTTTCTAGATGATATTCTTCCAAACTCAAACAGTTTATTGCCTCCAGCTATCTGTTCGTATTTCCCATGTGTTCTGACAGCTTTAGTTCATGTGTGTCAACCTAGTGCAACTACGTAAGTAGAAAAATGTTCTGTGTTTATTTTTACCTAGCACCTTGTGGAGAGTCTGTTCTTTACACCAGTTGCTGCAATTCTACAAATGTAGGTGGAAATGTAGAAGTCAACTTTAGAGACTGTGATCAGTCTAATCATCATTACACTTTACATGAATGTAATTAATTTAGTAACCATGCATGTGCATCCCCAACTTTCTTCATTCTTCCCTAAAATTTTTATACCTCAGTCTTTATTTTTTGAGTTCATGTTGATTCTACCTATTAACTGACCATCTTCCTTCTGACACTGTGATAATTATTTTTCTATTCTTAGTGAAGTATACCCTGTGATAAACATTTGTGAGAAATTCAAATTGTTTTCTGGACCACAACTCATACTTTGACCTCTGTCTTTCAAGAACAATGCACTTTCAATGGAGTTATTCAAGCATGTCTTACATTCAAACCATCTCAAAGAGTCTCAGTCTGTCATTAGTTCCTTCACATGCTTAATAAACTCTGTACAGACTCCCTTGCAGTATGATGGACTAGTGCCCCTGGTGGAGGAGGAGTGAGGGGGCGTGGGTATTATTGAGATTACTTTTTCTACTATTTACAGGAATGTACTTAGTCTTAATTTCACTTAAGACAATTTATGGGTTTTGCACAACAGATGTCAAAATTTAAGGCACCAGTAGCTATAAGCAATCATAACTCACTCTGTTCAGAGCCTTGTAATACAGCATACCAGAGTTTCAGCCCAGCAGGCTCTGTAGCTGATTTTGTGCTATACTGTATAAATATAATGTACAAAAAATTTTGCAATGAGCTGACACATTTCCTTTGCCTCTAAATAGTCTTTCCATGAACTTTAAGACATGAAGAGAACAATATCTCTATTATCATTATTGACTGAACCTTTACAAATGAACACCCTTTACTAAAATTCGCTCAGAGAACCAATCTTTACAGAGTTGTTCCACCTGATATGCAGGGTACGAGACATGCATGGAATACCCCCAGACTTCAAGAATAATATAATGATCCCTATGCTAAAGAAGTCAGACACTGACAAGTATGTATACTGTTGAACCAGCAGCTTAGTAAGTCATGGTTCCAAAAACTGAAGAAGAAAGGGACAGCTGATAGAAACAGAAATGGGGAAGATAAATGTGAGTTCTTAAAGGTATGAGAACATGTGAGACAATTCTGACCTTATAAGTTATTTTGGAAGATACATTGAAAAAGAAAGATAAAACCACATTTATACCACTCTTTGAAATTGCTGCAAATTTACAGTTGTAGGTGGAAATAGAGAAGTCAACATTAGACTCTATGAATCCCCTAATTATCATTACAAATTTCCTAGTTTTGGTAACTGTGTACCCTATACTTGGCATAAGTGCATCCTCACCCTTGTCCATTCTTCCCAGCTGTTTTAATGAGTCAGGAATAAAATACAGATAGTGAAAGATTATATGCAACTGGTACAGACTACAGTAATAAGTTGGAGGACATGAAAGTGAGGCAGTAGCTGAGAAAAGAGTAAGACAGAATCTCTCATAGCATTCAGACAACACATAAGGCAAATAGTAAAGGGAAGTAAGAAGACAGTTTGAAAATTAATAAAACTCATGCTGGAAGAAATAAAAGCTGTTTACTGATGAAACCATAATTCTGTCAGATACAGCAAAGCACTTGGAAGTTCTGTTAGACAATGTCTTCAAAAGGGTTATAAAATGAATGTAATTCAACTAAAACAAATTAATAATCAGAAGTAACAGAAGTAACTTTACAGAATTGGAAGAAAAAATGTCACGCTATGGGAATACCAATAAATGATAGAACAATATACTCGTTACAATTTGCAGATGACCAACTGATTATAGCCCAAGACTGTGAGGACATAGAGTATATGACCAGAAAATTGATTCAAGAATATAAAAAATCAGGTCTAAATGTAAACATGAATAAAACAAAGTACATGGTAATTGGTGGAGTGAATGGAGACTTAATATTAGAAGAAGGGATGGGAACACTAACAGCTACTGAGGAATATAAATATTTAGGTGTGAAAATTACAAATGATGGGAAACAGGACAAAGAAATTAGATCAAGAATAAATTCTGGAAAGACGACAATCTCTTTATTGAATGGAATTCTCTGGGACAAACACATAACAACTGATAACAAAATAAGGATTTTTAAAACAATAGTTAGGAGCATTATTACATATGGTTCAGAAGTGTGGACAACAAAATGGCAACTGAAATCAAAATTATTAGCCACAGAAATGGATTTCTGGAGACGTTCAGCAAGAATATCAAGACGAGAAAGAATAAGAAATGAAGTAATCAGAGACAAGATGAAATGTAAAAATTCAATTATTGATTTCATCGAGCACAAACAACTTAAATGGTATGGACACATCAGACGAATGGAACAGGAGAGGCTACCAAAATGCATAATCGACTGGGTACCAATTGGAAGAAGAAAAAGGGGACGACCACCTGATACATGGATACAGGGAGTTCAGTCAGCAATGAGGAAGAACAACATTCCTGAAGATTTATGGACAAATAGAGAAGAGTGGAGAACAATAATTAGTGACTTACTGTAATCTAGAATAGGTGCTGGAAAAATGTACTCACATTGTAAATCCAGAATAATAAAAAAAAATAATAATTAATAATCAATAATACTGGGAGAATTAGATGAGGAAATGGTACACACAGAGCAGTAGATGATTGATTTTTGCTGTTTAAATCACAAAATAACTTATTGTGGAAGAAGGAAGGAAAATATAAAGTGCAGGTTGGCAATGATTAAAAAAAATCTTTTCTGATAAAGACAAGTATGTTAACATCAAATATAAATTTACATTTGGGAAAAACTTTCACTGAAATATTTGTATGGATAACAGCCTTGTATGGAAGCAAAATATGGATGATAAACAGTATATACAAGGATAAAATAGAAGCTTTATCAGGTAAACAGTGAAGAGATATTGAACCACATGGGGGGTGGGGAGAACTAAGCGACACAACTTGACTGAAATAAAGGATAGGTTGAAGGCTAATCATGATGTATCAAAGAATATTAACAAGGTAATGTTTGATTTGTAAAACATAAACATTGTAGAGGGATCCAAGGCTTGAATACAGCAAGCGGATTAAGGTGGACATAGGTTGCAGTAGTTGTGCCGTGACGATGAGTGTTGCACAAGATAGACTGATGTGGAGAGTTGCATGAAACCACACTAAAACAACAACAATGGATTTATTCATCAGTTTCCTTTCCCAGTAAACCAACTTGAAACTTCTATGAAAAATTAAACCAGGAGAATAAAACTTTTTCAGATTACTAACAATGTAAAATATGATTTGTTTTATTTTCAGAACTTCACTATATTATGTCCTGAGAAAGTAAGTAATGATTCTAATGAATGAAATATCTATGTGCGGCAGGAATAACTGACAAATAGTACCTGCAACTGACACAGAAATTGCAATGAAAGTTCACAACTTTGTTGATGGTGTTTCATTGTGCCCTTCTCTGGTTACTCAGAAACATACCAAGTCTACATCTAATCCCAGAAAGAATTGCTGTCTGCCATAAGGTTGCGCTTCACCCTGTTGGAGTGTTATATCAAGATAGCATTGAAGAGAGACCAATACCTTTACTAGTAGAGCATCCCAATGCATAATATATCGGACAAGAATGTAGACAGCATGTGTTGAGAGCACAAAGTGTTACATTAGCTGTTGGTTTACTATAGTCCTATGCTAGGAATGCCAGAGTTCTCGTTCACCATCAAATGTTCACTCAACCATTATGGCTTTTATGTTTTGATGTGCAGTTCATTCGAAAAATGATCAATGATTTGTGCATCCAGTGCAACAGGAAATGTTTTCGACCAGTATTCAGCGGTAATTCCAGTTCTTGATGACAAGCACATATGCATCTCTAGAGTGTATTGTATTGAATACCCTTGTAATAATACTCTGACATGTAACTGTATTTCACTGCTGTTCCAACATTGTGGATGTCGCGGACAGACCCATGATGGTTGCTTCCTTAAATCACTTTAGGCAGATGATGGCACGGTCCCTTCAAAAAGGTTACAGCCCCTTTTTGCCCAGCTGTTTGTACAGTGTGAAAACAAGACTCCCTGTAAAGTACGCAATGGTTTTTTGTTCAAATTTTCATAGCCAAGTGAAGACTGTAAAATAGACAAATTAGGTATCAAACTGCCAGCTGCTGTAGCTATGTAAATGAACTGTCAGGAAATTCATCTTAATGTATAGCTATTTTGTGCATAACAAGTTATGTTAGTGGATGTTGTTATTGTTTGGTGGTCTTCAGTCCAGAGACTGGTTTGATGCAGCTCTCCATGCTACTCTATCCTGTGCAAGCTTCTTCATCTCCCAGTACCTACTGCAACCTACATCCTTCTGAATCTGATTAGTGGATTCATCTCTTGGTCTCCCTCTACGATTTTTACCCTCCACGCTGCCCTCCAATACTAAATTGGTGATCCCTTGATGCCTCGGAACATGTCCTACCAACCGATCCATTCTTCTAGTCAAGTTGTGCCACAAATTTCTCTTCTCCCTAATCCTATTCAATACCTCCTCATCAGTTATGTGACTGAGTACAGAAGAATGCTGAAGATTGGATAGGTAGCCATCCAATCTTCAGCATTCTTCTGTAGCATCACGTTTCAAAAGCTTCTATTCTCTTCTTGTCCAAACTATTTATCGTCCACGTTTCACTTCCATACATGGCTACACTCCATACAAATACTTTCAGAAACGACTTCCTGACACTTAAATCTGTTCTCGATGTTAACAAATTTCTCTTCTTTAAAAACGCTTTCCTTGCCGTTGTAGCAAAACTCATTTACTACTTTAAGCGTCTCATTTCCTAATCTAATACCCTCAGCATCACACGATTTAATTTGACTACATTCCATTATCCTCGTTTTGCTTTTGTTGATGTTCATCTTATATCCTCCTTTCAAGATACTGTCCGTTCTGTTCAGCTGCTCTTCCAGGTTCCAGGTCCTTTGCTCTCCGACAGAATTACAGTGTCATCAGCAAACCTGAAAGTTTTTATTTCTTCTGCATGGATTGAATAACACCGGGGATAGGCTACAACCCTGTCTCACTCCCTTCCCAACCACTGCTTCCCTTTCATACACCTCGACTCTTATTACTACAATCTGGTTACTGTACAAATTGTAAATAGCATGTTGCTCCCCGTATTTTACCCCTGCCACCTACAGAATTTGAAAGAGAGTATTCCAGTCAACATTGCCAAAAGCTTTCTCTAAGTCTACAAATGCTAGAAATGTAGCTGCATCAGAGGAGAGGAATTCGCACTTGCCACATCACTGTCATCATCAGACTCATCAACAATTAACTCCTCGATGATAGATTCGTCGGTATATGCTTCAAACACCAACACCTCATCATCCATTGACAAGTATTCAAATACTGAAGCATCTGTGATTTTACAGTAACTGCTGAATAAATCTGCATATCACTTTGAATATCATCCTGCATTATTTCATCCACCACAACATTCTCAGCAACATCTTCACTTTAGGAAATTCTTGCATTTTTCCAGAATGTCAGAATCACATTCGGCTGTACACTGTTCCAGGAACTAACAGTCATGTCACAAGCCTGCTTCACATTGAAACTATAGGGACTGCTCATCTTTCTTTCAGTGTTTGTGATCACGTGTTAAACTAAACGTGAATGGTATTTTGTTGTAAAATTCTTAATTATCCCCATATCTAGTGGCTGAAGAATCAAAGTACAGTTCGGGGGGGAAGTAGCATAGTTAACGTTCTTCAATGCTGGCATGTTGTTACACACACAACGATTACCCACCAGCAATGCAATTTTCTTATTCTTCATTGACATTTCTTTATCTAGCGAAAGCGGTCACTCAATAAAACGAGGAGACGTCATACATGCTTTTCAGTTTGCCTTGTAAATGAGTGCAATAAAAGAAATCACATTTACGATACTACTGTAGTAAAACATTACAGCTGAAGCTTTACTGTACTGAATTAACTCATAAATTAAAGGAAGGTAAAATAAAATGTACGCACCCTCTTACCTGGTAAGCTTCTTACATTTTTGAAGCACTGTGGGTTTGCTGATCAGCCAATCACCAGTGGTGTCAATTTGTGTGTCCCTGACGCGTTGCTGCAGTGAATAACAGTTAAGCATACTTTAGACTGCTTTCCTCCTTTACACTTTGCTTCTCTAAAAGCCACCATCTTCTCTGGCATCAGTTGACAAAACAATTCTATCTCATCTGCGTTGTACAAGATTTTAGGACTGTATTTTTCTAACATTTTACACATGGTGTTTTTCTTCCAAAATTCTGCATCGATTAAAGATGCTGATTTTTCTTCTCCTGAAATCACTTTAAAAATGATCCCATGCCTGTCCTTAAATCTTTGCAACCATCCGTTACTTGCCTTAAAATTAGAATCACCAAGCAACTTAGCGAAATCTAGGGCTTTTTGACATATCAACAGACTGTTAATTGGTACATCCTGCGGACACATCTCATTAAACCACCGCAGTGTAGCACTGTACAGTCTGGAACTGCGCGACTGCTATGGTCCCAGGTTCGAATCCTGCCTCGGGCATGGATGTGTGTGATGTCCTTAGGTTAGTTAGGTTTAAGTAGTTCTAAGTTCTAGGGAACTGATGACCTCAGAAGTTAAGTCCCATAGTGCTCAGAGCCATTTGAACCATTTGTAGCACTGTCCACATCATCAACAGCAACCATCTTCATTCTTTTTCTTGAAGGGTTAAATTTGTCACCTACAAAACTTTCTTCAATTTCATTTCGTTTTTTTAAGAAATGTTGCTGTTGATTGTGCAAGTCCATACTTCCATGCCACATCTACTTGTTTCATTTCATTATCAATATCTTTGAAAACCTCTGTTTTTGTCTCCAACTTTATTTGTTTCCAAGTTCCAGTCATTGTCCAAAACTTAGCGAAGTCCAAAGCATTTACATTAACTAAAAATATTCACAGATTGCAAAAATGATGAAGATGAACTGCGTATAAGCCCAACAAAGACTTCTGTCTGTTAGTGAAGCTCAACAATGGACAAATTAAACACTCGTTCAAACAAAGGAGCTCTCTGACATTCGCCATTCAGCACAGCTAGCCCGCAGCTGTATGCTATTCTCTTTGCCGCTAGAATAAATTCGGGAGGACGACGGTTCAATCCCATCTCCGGCCATCCTGATTTAGGTTTTCCGTGATTTCCCTAAATCGCTTCAGGCAAATGACGAGATGGACTGGAAATTATGTCATGAAAAGAATAAACCACAATTCCACTGAATGTAGTGACAGAAAATAGCCTGCGCAGGATATGGTGGCTGATGCGCAGTGAAGAGTTTTCATCCAAAGTGCTGGGCGAGTTCATTTGTTTGTTCGTAAGGGGATGCTGGCAAATTTTTTCCACCTTTTGGCCGATCAGCTATGATAGAATTGAGGCACGCACCCTGTAATCTTTCTCAAATGATTTTACAGAAATTGTTGTTATTATGGTCTTCAGTCCAAAGACTGGTTTGATGCAGCTCTCCATGCTACCCTATCCTGTGCAAGGTTCTTCATCTGTGAGTAACTACTGCAACCTACATCCTTCTGAATCTGCTTGGCCTGCTTAGTGTATTCATCCCTCGGTCTCCCTCTTCGATTTTTACCCTCCACACTTCCCTCCAATACTAAATTGGTGATCCCTCGATGTCTCAGAACATGTCCAACCAACCGATCCCTTCTTCTAATCAAAGTGTGCCACAAATTTCTCTTCTCCCCAATTCTATTCAATACCTCCTCATTAGTTATGTGATCTACCTATCTAATCTTCAGCATTCTTCTGTAGCACCACATTTCGAAAGCTTCTATTCTCTTCTTGTCTAAACTATTTATCATCCATATTTCACTTCCATACATGGCTACACTCCATTCAAATACTTTCAGAAACAACTTCCTGACACTTAAATCTATACTCGGTGTTAACAAATTTCTCTTCTTCAGAAACACTTTCCTTGCCATTGCCAGTCTACATTTTATGTCCTCTCTACTTCGGCCATCATCAGTTATTTTGCTCCCCAAATAGTGAAACTCTTCTACTACTTTAAGTGCCTCATTTCCCAATCTAATTCCCTCAGCTTCACCTGACTTAATGCGACTACATTGCATTATCCTTGTTTTGCTTTTGTTGTTGTTCATCTTATATCTGCCTTTCAAGACACTGTCCATTCTGTTCAATTGCTCTTCCGGGTCCTTCGCTGTCTAATTACAATGTCATCGGCGAACCTCAAAGTTTTTATTTCTTCTCCCTGGATTTTAATTCCTACTCCGAATTTTTCTTCACTGCTTGCTCAATATATACTTATTGAATAACATTGGGTATAGGCTACAACCCTGTCTCACTCCCTTCTCAACCACTGCTTCCCTTTCATGCTCCTCGACTCTTATAATTGCCAACTGGGTCCTTTATAAATTGTAAATAGCCTTCTGCTCCCTGTATTTGACCCCTGCCACCTTCATAATTTGAAAGAGATTATTCCAGTCAACATTGTCAAAAGCTTTCTCTAAGTCTACAAATGCTAGAAATGGAGGTTTGCCTGTCCTTAACCTATCATCTAAGATAAGTTGCAGGGTCAGTATTGCCTCATGTGTTCCAACATTTCGACAGGATCCAAACTGATCTTCCCCAAGGCTGGCTTCTACCAGTTCTTCCATTCGTCTATATAGAATTTGTGTTAGTATTTTGCAGCTGTGACTTATTAAACTGATAGTTCAGTAATTTTTGCACCTGTCAGCACTTGCTTTCTTTGGGATTGCTATTATTATATTCTTCTTGAAGTTTGAGGGTATTTCCTCTGTCTCATGCTTCTTACTCATCAGATGGTGGTTTTGTCAGTGCTGCCTCTCCCAAAACTATCAGTAGTTCTAATGGAATGTTGTCTACTCACAGGGCCTGGTTTTGATTTAGATCTTTCAGTGCTCTGTCAAATTCTTCACGCAGAATCATATTTCCCATTTCATCTTCATCTACATCCTCTTCCATTTCAATAATATTGCCCTCAATTGCATCGCCTTTGTATAGACCCTCTATATACTCTTTCCACCTTTCTGATTTCTATCTTTGCTCAAAACAGGTTTTCCAAATCAGCTCTTGATATTCATACAGGTAGTTCCCTTTTCACCAAAGGTCTCTCTAATTTTTCTGTAGGCTGTATCTATCTTACCCTTAGTGATATATGCATCTGTATTTGTCCGCTAGCCATTCCTGCTTAGCCATTTTGCACTTCTTGTCGATGTCATTTTTGAGACTTTTGTATTCATTTTTGTCTGCTTCATTTACTGCATTTTTACAGTTTCTCCTTTCATCAATTAAATTCAATATCTCTTCTGTTACCCACGTATTTCTGCTAGCCCTTGTCTTTTTACTTACTTGATCCTACGCTGTCTTCACTACTTCATCTCTCAAAGCTACCCATTCTTCTTCTACTGTATTTCTTTCCTCCGTTCTTGTCAATCATTCCCTAACGTTCTCTCTGAAATTCTCTACAACCTCTGGTTCTTTCAATTTATCCACGTCCACAGAAATTATTCGGTAAAAAAATTTCAGTTTTGCTTCACTTATAGCTTTATATGTCACGTTCGTGGTGATATTCCCATTGTTTCATTAATGATCATAGTTATTATGGTATTTATGTGGAAGTAAGACACAGCATGAAATTCAGAAAAGTGTGCAATGAAAAATAGAGGTCTATGATTTTGAGTTTGGTGTATAATGCGTAATATGCTGTTGCAGGTGAAATTTAGCTAACATATTGAATTTTTCTTTGGACTTGGGCAGACTTATCAATCTGCCACCAATCTCAAGAGAACTGATCTGATGTAGCAAACGCATTCGCAGTCGTACCACACCAGTGATAAAGCTAGTGTGAAATATCTGCAACATTCCTCGTATTTCATAAATGATTTCAGATATCGAAATGAGATTTTGGCAAATGATAGCTCCCAAAGAGGAGATTATTTTACCATATGATTATTATGGAAAACTTCATTATCTGTCATGTGATTCCTGTAACTACAGAATTTTTCGATGAAAGAATGTAATTTTTAAGGGCCATCAATAGCTGGTGAAAGAAGAAATGCTAAGGCTTTAGGAAGAACATAAGTAAAGAAGTTACACATTTTTTTGTACCGAGAACGTGCTTTTTCATAAACTATTGACTACTGACCTTACTTTATCTCAGTTTCTCACATAGTAAACTTAATAAACCACTGTTTCAGAACTGTCTCGTAATTGTATCTGCGTAACAGGTTAGTGATGTGAGAATGTGTAAATCCTGCAGTGTTTTGGCAAAAGAAAAAAGCTAATTTCAACATGGCAACCAGAGAAATGAGTAGGTTTTTCTCAAAATTTGCCGCTCATGGCACTTGTCTGAAAGTTACAAATGGTTAACAAGCCAGGTAAAAATAAATCGCTACATTTTGTACTGAATTCTTTTTAGACACTACAAAATCAGAGGTGACAGTACATCTTTTTGTATGGTCACCATGCAAGTGTGGGGTGGACCCCCCCCCCCCTTTCCCCCTTTAATATTTACAAAACACGTGAGTGTAAGCTTCAGTTTAGAATGGCACTTCCCCTCCCTTCACTTCGCATTTCCCGTACAACACCTGTCCATAACCTCCACCACTAATGCTCTCCCCACTTGTCTCCTGCCGTCTGTGCATCTACTGGCCACCCATTCTACGTGGACTATACCGGTGTGTACCATACCACCAGACAGAAGAATCTGAGTCATCTTACACCTACATAGCCTTGTTTCTGTTAGGTACCTCTCTCAACCTAAGAGCCGATTGCACTTAATTTCTCATGATTTATGGAAGTACTTCACCATACTGGTACAAATCCCCATAGCATAGCACTATTACAGGTGATAAAAAATGGCTTTATTGCTACAAAGTTCCAACTAAGTCAGGAAATAAATGAAGTGCAATTGTCACACTTCAAAAATCATCGTAATTGTTTTCTTACCTATGAAAAAATGTTGAAACATATAGTGCTTGAATCTTTAAAAATATATTGGGAAGTAGCACTTAAAACAATTACTATTTTTTTGTAAGGAAGTACTGAAAAACAATCCATGTATATTGAAGCCCTGAAAGTTTATTTTTTCACTTTGACAAAGTTTCAAACTGGTCAAAAGTTATTACTACAGTTTAGCTGCAATGTGATCCATAGTAAATGAGTGCTCTCCCCATAGCTGTAACATTCGTCCATATGATTTTTCTATGTTTTCGAAAGTTAAGACTCTGCTGAATGGATTTTAGATATATGTTTTCCTTTAGTGGAGATTTTTAGCATTTTAACCACCGTTACCTTCGTGTATGTTGTAACTTCGACACACAACACAACCAATAATGTTAGTACAACTTTATTAGACTGTGGCATGTATGTCAATTACCATAACATACAAGAACACAATGAGATAAGGCAAATGTATGCAAGCAGTAATAACACAATAACTGAGTGTGCGCGCAATGCGGCAGGGTTTAAATAGGCATTTGCCCGTAGCAGGCTCTGTAACAAGTTAACAGTGTTGCTCTTTCATGGCGCACTCTTGTGAATGACAACACACTGCTAATGTGCACAGATTTCAAGTATGCACACATTTCTTCATTCCTCTTCCCTTGGAGAACAGCTTGGATTCAAGAGATGGCCGCAGTTTCTCCCTCCGTGAGGCTCTGACTGAGATGACGTGCAGACAGAGGAGTGCACAGTTGGAAGTACTTGGGCCATGGGCAGCATTGCAGCCTGCCTTCTCACATCAACTCATATGGTAGAACGGATGAAATTGGCGCGAGTTCTAGCTCGAGGGCCTGGTGGTGGTGGTCGCCCTGCAGTTGGCAGCTGAGGTGGAGGAGATGGCTCTGGTGTGGATGGCGGCTGAATTGCTACAGCTAGCAGTATTGGAGAAGCTGTACCAGGTTCATCCACCAGTGATGGAGCCCCCTAGTATGTCGTGGCAGGGACCCAGACACATCAGGTGATCAGTCAAGCAACACCGACAGGTGTGGTATTATCTGTGTACTGGCCGGGTTGTCCAGTTATCCATGCGTAGGAACAACTGGTCATACTGCCATGCACAGAGGCACTTCTCCGTATGGGTGTCACAGAGAGATGGTCACAGCATTGGGATATGACAGCAGGAATTCATTTTGCGCGAAAATTGGTTTGCCGAGATGGCCAGAAACGGCATGACAGCTGCATGGGTTGGCATCTCTGCCCGGGAGTGCCTGAGGTTGACGCCCACGGAGCAGTTTGGCAGGGCTGTTGTTGCCGAACGGTGTGAACTGATAGAAAGACAGAAACTGATCCAAGGCGACATTGGACAGGGACAAAGTCACATAAGTCACATACTTTTTCATTTGCATTTTGAATGTTCTTACTAACCTTTAAGCCTCACCATTGGACTGTGGGTGGAAAGGCAGGGTGGCTGGAAGGGCAGGGTGAATATGTGCTGAATCCTGTGGGCGTTGCAGTGGGATGCAAATGCCTGTGACACAAACTGAGGGTCATTATCAGAGACCAGTGTCACCCGTCCTTTGATGGAAAAATTTTTCAATGAGGACCATGGTGGCAGAGGTCAAAGTTGACGGGCTATGAACAACGTATAGAAACTGTGAGAATGCATCAATTACTATTAGCCAGTGTGCATTAAGAAACTGGCTTGTAACATCAATATGGAGATAGCCCCAGTCATGCGAAGGTTGCAGCCACAGAGGCAACACTGCTCGCGAAGCAAGCTTGCTGTGACGCACATTGAGAACATGCCATAATGAAATGAGTGATGTCGCCATCCAAACCAAGCTCAAAAAAATCACGGTGGGCTAATGCCTTCATGTGTGACACCCCCAGTGATTAGTTAGCAGCAATTGCAAGATCTCTGAATGGAGAGCCAAGGGAACCTCTATGTGAGGAGCTGAATAGTCCATATTAAGAAGCAGAACACCACTAGTGACAGAGAAATGGTGCTGAAACACATAGTAGTCACAGAGGGGTTGGATGCCCATGATCGAGGCACCTCAGATAGCCATGTTGTACATAATGTATCACTTTCTGTAAAATCTGATCAGTGGCACTAGCCTCCGTGACCCAAGCACTAGTGACTTTAAAACCATTGACAGTTTGTTGAGCACGTTCATCAACGTGGAAATTCCTCCCGATCAAAAACTGGGTCCGACGGCCAGAAGACGGGAGAGCACATTCTGACAAACCCAAGAGAAACAATAGATGGGTGATAGAAGTGGCACTTTTCTAAATTGTATTTTAACCCGGCAGCCTGTAACATGAAAAGAGTGTATGTAAGTTGTTGAGATGTTCAGCAGTGGAGGAGCCAGAGACCACAATATCATCAAGATAGTTTGCACAGCCAGGCACAGACTTCATGAGGTGTTCGAGAAACCATTGAAAATTTCCAGGGTGCTGGCCACGCCAAATGGTAACCACAAGTATTGGTACAAGCCAAAATATGTGTTAAAGACCAAGAGCCATTGAGAGTCAGAATCAACACAAAGCTGCAAATATGCATCAGAGGGGTCAATCTTGGAAAAATACTGACTACCAGTAAGCTTAGCAAAAAGTTTGTCAGGGTGCGGCAAGGGATATGTGTCAGTGATAGACTGTGCATTGACAGAAACTTTGAAATCGCTGCAAAGGCGTAATCATCCCAATGGCTTCTTGACTATGACTAAGGAGTAGCCCATTCACTGGATGTGATCATATGGATGACCCCGCTGGCTGTGAGCCAGTTGAGCTCCACCTTGACTTGATCATGGAGCGCAATCAACACTGGGCGAGCCCGTAAGAAACAGAGTCTGGCCAAAAGTTTCATAGTGATGTGGGCTTTTAAATTATTGGCACAACCCAAACCCACATGAAACAGGATGGAAAATTCAGAGCATAAAGAGTCAAATTGTGTATAAGGCCCTTGATCAGAGACAAGATTAACTTAATTGGGAACAGTAAACCTGAAAAGGTTAAAGGCATCCAAATCAAACAAATTTTAGGTGCGTGCACTGTTCACCAGCAGGTTTATTGTAGATAACTAATGTACGTGACACTGGTGCTAAAGGGGAGAGCCGAAGTCCATGTACATATGCAAGTAATGACATGGCAACACCATTATGGACTTGCATGTGCCGAACCTTCTGATAAACCTTGACATCAGTTAAAAGCCTGTTAGGTGCAACAGTAATTGCGATACACAACTGATACCCATGTCAGCATCTGCAATAGGCTGTTGAAATTTTGCATTACCAGGAGGAGCAATGTTACCCATTTTGTTGCACTGGCAGCAAATGGCCCGTCACTTAGGACTGTCCAGCCTATCATGAATGACAACATGACGACAAGAGGGAAGCATAGAGTGCTTACATTGTTGCTCATTGCTGGGCTCACTATGCTGCTGCTGTAGCTGTGACTATCACAGTTAGACAGTGAGTTGGGCCAGTTGCCATGATGTTTTGCCCGTGTGTGGGTCACTGTCACCATATCGTCCCCCTGTGAACCTTCCGACAAACTGAGTGGGAGGGCGGGGGGGGGGGGGGGGGGGGGGGGGGGGGCAAGTGAAGTGAAGTGAAGTGAAGTGGATTGAACCTCTGCAACCTCACACTGGGATTCAATTTGAGTGCCCACAGCCCTCGAAACCTGAAGAGATTGTGCAGTAGTGAGAACGTTGGAGAGGGAGGGGTATTTACATTGAAGGACCCACTCACATACATCACAGTCATGAGCCAACCAAATGATTGCATCCTGAACCATTTGGTCAGCATATGATTCTGTATGTACATCAGTGACAAAAGTGATTACGACAGCTTAACCGTGAAGCTCAGCTGCCAAAGTCTTATAGGAATGTTCCGGTTTCTTGCAACAACAATAGAACTCAACATGAGCGACAATGACATGTGTCTGTATACAGTAGTATTTCGAAAGAAGGTCACACACGTCATCAAAAGAGAATGAAAATGTATCCTGCATGGGGGCCATTTGGCAAAGGAGTTGATACCTGTGAGGCGATAACCAAGACAAAAAGAAAACACAGCATAAGGTAGTACCAGTCAATCCAAACACATGGAAATTGTGCCACAACTGTTTTTATAGGCTTCCCATTCTTTGACAGACTCATTATAAGCCAGAAACAGTGGGTGATGAATGACCTGAGTAGTGACAAGCAAAACAGAAGGTGCAAGGGGTGACACGGCAGGCAAAGTAGATTGGGATGGACCCGAACTGGTCAGAACAGAGGCAGGTGTTTGCCTTACCTTGGTTTGATTGTGTTGCGCTGTGGCGAAAGCCTCCTGCTGTTGACTGAGATGCTGCAGTGCCGCAGTAAGAATCCCTAGCTGATCAACCAGCTGACATCAGAGCTCATCAGTTGCTGTCAGACATGGTAGATGCACAGATGACCAATCAAGGACTGAAAACCATGTGGAGAAAAATCCCACACTCATTGTCACTTGTATTGTAACTTGGACACACAACATCACCAAGAACGTTAGCACAACTTTATTAGACTGTAGCATGTACACCAATCACCATAACACACACTGAACAGAATAAGGTAAGGCAAATGTATGCAAGCAGTAATAACATGATAACTGAGCACAAGTTTGGAGCAGCATGGGTTAAATGTGCACTCGCCCATGGTGGACTCCATCTGAAGTTTACAGTATTGCTCTTTCATGGCACACACTCATGCGTGACAACACATTGCTAATGCCCACAGCTTTCAAGTATGCGCACATTACTTTAGTGCATTTTAGTATGGGCATGTAAGACCACAAGGACAAGAGCCCAAAATCCTACCACCCCCAAGAGTTTCTGTAGCAATGGATGTCCTCAGGTGTTCCATGTTCATATTATTCCACTTTAATGGAAGCAACAACTCAGTTGAACAGACAGAAGACACCATTAATCAACGACAATGAGGAAATCTGAGGGCTTACAAATTTTGAAAGAGTAAAATAAATGGGTTGTATTGCAAAATTATTCAAGCATTCTTTGTAGAAGACTCACTGACTTGTCTAAGTTTTTCAGATCTGTAAGTGTTATATGGTTTGTTAAACGTATTTGCTTTATTGTTGATGTATAGAAGACTGATCATAATTTTAAAAGCACAGATTACATTTGTATACAATTGTAGTTTTATGTCTCACTTTTTTTCAAATTCTCTAATAATTGATGAAATTCACAAAATTCTTTTCCAGTTACGATATCTGCTTGCTTTGTACACAGAGAGTATTCTTTGTGGGTGAAAAGTCCACACAGTAACATTGTGTGGTTGGCGGCTACAATGATCACGTGAGTATTAATTTTTATTGTAAATAACTTAATGCAATGGTCAAGCACTAATATTCAATCTCTGAAAATAAAGATTTTAAATGCTCAGCTTATGTAGAGGCAGATGAAACCTCTCAAAAAAAGGAACATGCAGAATTAAGCAGTCTCCAACCAAACTCCCCCCAGCCCTCCCACCCCACCCCACTGCCCACCCTACACACTTACCCACTTACCAGCTGCATATTATTATTATTATTATTACTATTATTGCAAATTTAAGTAGTGGCTGGTTTAAAGCCCAGGATGTTTTGATTACGAGACAAAGATGCTACTCCTAGACATTGGGTCCACATTGCAGTACACTCATGACAATTAAATTAGAGACTCCTCTCTAGTGGTGTGTAGCACCTCCTTTCACCCTAATGGTGATGACATATTGTAGTGTGAACCCCACAAGAATCTCAAAAGTATTAACTAGCCATCGTGATCCAGGTACCCTCAAAATTTACCAAAAACTCTTGACTATGGTAATAGCTCATTCCAAGTTGCACTTATCTCATTATTTGATTACGTGCCATATTATTAAATAAGTTGAAATCAGGTGACCTTAGGAAGGAGAGGATTGGGGTTGGGGTTTGGGTTCGTATATTGAGTGTTCATCAAATCCGTTATGATTCAATTTGGAAATGATGAGGTGCTTCATTGTCTTGGTGATGGTAGAGATTACCTGCTGATGGTAGAGGTCACCTTTGGGTACTGTAGATGAACAAACTGATGCACATTATTGTGCAGTAGACACCTGTACCATTCACTACTGAGAGATGATATCAATTGTATCAAGCTTCACGTCATCCCATGTGAGCAATATCCATGTGAGAAGACTGACACCGCATGCCCAGATGAGATCCTGTTGATAAACTCACCTCATGTGCTTCTGATATACTCGAATCCTTGAATGATATAAAATTACCGAACTGAGTGTTATTGTTCGGATTAAACTACCTTTTATTTTATTTTGTTCATTACTATGTAATTTCAGTTTTGTAGCTGTTATCAAGCGTATGCAGTATGTATTTCATCAAGCATGTGCAATATGTATTTCAGTGTGGACCCATGGTCTAGGAGTAGTGACTTTGATTTTTAATCAAAACATACAGGGTGCTCGGTTGGAAGCCAGCCCCTGCTTAAATTTTGAATACGAGTAACCAGCAATGTCAGCTGAAGACTGTCAGTATAAGGAGTCACCCCTTTTAAAGAGGGTAGAGGAGTGGGTGGAGTTTCAAGACACATTATTGTTCTTGGGGTGGGAAATTGCCCCTAAAAGGCATATGAATCAGCAGTGATCAATAATATGAGCTTGTAGAAGGCAAAAGAAACCGATTTCTAAAGAAATCCTTTGCATATGTGCAGGATAAGTGGCCTGTAATTGAAAATGTATCATGCTGCTCTCCATTGGCAAAATGTTCCATATTACTCCACCATTTGTATCTCCAGGAGGGACTGCCAAGGATAAGGTAATCATGGGAAAAAGACTGAATAACCAATGAGAGGGTAATCTACTATAAGTCGAAATATGGAATGTCAGAAAACTGAACATGATAGGGAAGTTGGAAGATCTGAAAAGGAAAATGCAAAGGCTAGGTCTAGATCTAGTGGGGGACAGTGAAGTAAAATGGAAAAAAAGATAAGGATTTCTGGTCAGGTGTATATTGGGTAATATCAACAGCAGCATGAAATGGCATAACAGGAGTAGCATGTGTAACGCAAAAAAGTTTGGCAGAAACTGAGTCATTGCAAACACTTCAGTGATAAGGTTGTTCTCATTAGAATCGACAGCAGATTAATATCAACAAAAGTAGTTCATATATATACATACTGATCTCACAAGCAGAATGTAAAGAAATAGAGAAAGTATATGATGGTATGTAAAAGGAGTAAAAGGACATGATAGTCTAATAATTGTGAGTAATGGGAACATCATTGTAGGGAAAGGAATAGAACAAAGAGTTATGGCAGAAAGTGGGAGTGGTAGTAGGAATGAGAGAGTAGGACTTGAGTTCTAGAATAAATTTGAGCTATTAATACAAATACACTGTTCCAGAATCACAAGAGAGGATTTATACTTGGAATACTTGGAAAAGGTCTAGAAATACGGAAAGATTCCAGCTCTATTACATTGTGATCAGACAGAGATTCAGAAATCAGGTATTGGATTTGTAAAGCATAACCGGAAGAAGATATAATGATGAAGAGTGGGCCAAAGTTTGAGAGACTTGTATGGAAGAAACAGTGTGCAGAGAAGTGGGCTCCGCTACACTGCAGAATGATGTGATGCTACATTGCCTAATTGTGATATTAAATACCACAGTAGACAGTTCAGCCGGGGGGGGACTGACTTCACTAAAAAGGGTAATTACAAAATTTGGACAGACAGTCATAGGTACGAAGAAAGTAACTGTGAAATTAATTGTTGAAAGATGGAAATCCAAAAATGTCAGGAAAAATCAGGAATCATTCTGTGCATTGAAGAAGCAGTGACTGAAACACAAGAAAGGTTCAAGAGTGCGATTGAAATTCAGCGTGAAAAGATATTGATGATAAGATTTGCTCATGGCACTGCTATCCTGAGTGAAAGTGATGAATAATTACAGGACTTGTTGACTGGAATGAAGACTAATGACTACAGAACATGGATTGAGAGTAAACTTAAGAAAGATAAAAGTAACGAGTAGCAGAAATGAGATTAGTGATAAATGTAGACATCAGAATTGGTGATTACAAAATAGAACAGTAGTTTTGTGTGAATTCATTCACTGTTACTCTTTCTTCACCTTCATCTCATAAATACTGGTGGACATCTCTGTTTATCTTGACATAATAGATAATGTTTTTCATTTAATAGAGTAGTTTTGGTAAAGAAAGAAGCAACAGCTTCCTTAACTGCACATGACTCTATTCCTTCAGTATGTTCCAGAGAAACTCTTCTTCCTGAAAATATCCATCACTGTGATATTTCTAGGACCTAAATCCTGCAGTTTCCACACTTCAGTCCCTTTCCACACTTCAGTCCCATTGTGAAGATCAGTGCTACTTTTGTCCTTCAAAGTATGAAAACTGAAAACTTTCACCAAATTACTGAACAGTGTGAACAGTGAATTCTTTAAATCTGTTATTGAAGGAAAAAATCTTGCCCTTTGATTCCTTCTTTTCTAGGTAAAGGACTGTAGTAACAGTAATATTTAATAACCATTTCTCATTCTGTCTTTTTCCTTCTTCCAAAAGCCTACTGAAAATTCACAAAATCAGTAGTTTAAACTTTTTTCCTGACTCTCATATTCAGAACCCAAAATTTATCGAAAGTACAATGTTTGTCATATATTGATTTTGCTAAATGGGGACAAACTGCAGGAAATGATTGCTGAGAGGATTCGAAGCAAAAAATGTCATATGGACATGTGGCAAGAAATGCGGCACGTGGCAAGAAATGCGTTCTTAAGAAGGTACTTCCACTGGAAGGTGGTAAGAAGGTACTTCCACTGGAAGGTGGATATAAAAGATCTTTGGCAGCGTAGGTTTCAGTGATTGAAAGATCACACAAGAAACACTAGGAGGTGGGCATGTTCCGTCTGTAGTAGTGTTTTAGCACCATACTCAAGAGGAAGTTGCTAATAATCCCTCGCACATTGAGGCTGAACCAGTGCTGATGGTTCACTGCCAACACCCTATGGGAATTCTCCATACTCCACAGGTGCTTCTTGTAAAGGTTGACAATAGTGCCCATCATGAAGGTAGCCTCGTCTGCGAGCAGGATGGCCTATGCCACAAAACAGTGACAGAACCTTCACTGCAAAGTTAAGTCCATAGTTAATAAGCATTGTGAGTGTTATGGATAGTGGCAGTTGTCATCAAGAACATTCCACACAGTCATTTGGTTTCCTCATGCCAGTGAGCCACCTGCCTGGTCCCAATATCAGTGTCATATTCTACAGTGTTCAACACCTTATATTTCCAACTTCAAGTGTGTGCACTTCCCTCAGAATGCATCACTGGCCATATGTACATATGATCATTTCTGCTCCTTGTCCTCACAGAGATTTCTTCCTGCAGTTTTTCCCCATTTAGCAAAATCACTGCATCTATATCTGTACTGTCTTTCATGTGTAAATGCCACTTTTCTTTCATTTTGGTATTGAGCAAGAAGAGGCCATTGATGTACAGAACTAGTTTTTCTTGTCGTACAGTATTACTATTTCCTGTTGTAGGTTGCTGCTGCAGATGTCTTTCTTTGGTATAAGTTTCTTTGTGTTGTGGTCAAATCCGGACACCATTTTGACCGATATTCAAGTGCCATACAATGCCATCATTATTGGCATTATTTCTCCTTTTGTAATAGTTTCAGTGAATGAACTTATCAAAAGGGAAGAAATTAAGTAAGTATATATGCCATTATTTTTCGTAGAAATATGTTTTCATTTGTATATATGAAACATGTTCTGTTATGATGTTCCATTTATTTCATACTGTTGAAATGCATATCCTTACTAATACACAAATAACGCTCAATAAGTAATGCAACACATTTTTTTCTGAAAACAAGTTTGTTTTATTCAGGATCCTAGTACATCACATTATTCCCCATTCTTTTGACTGCAAAACCATATTTTTCAATGTAATCTCTGTACGCTGTGATGACCTTATGCCAGATAACTGAGAGGGCCTGTATGCCTGCATGGTACCACTCTACTGCTTAGTATCAGAGTCAATATCTCTCTGCATCAATAACCTTCCCATCATCCACATATTGCTTCCTGTGGAGTGCATATTTCATTCGGCCCAAGAGATGGAAGTTAGAAGGCACAGGATCCAGGCCCTAGGATGGATGAGGAAGAATAATCAAGTGAAATTTTGTGAGCTCCTCTCAGGTGTGCAGACTTGTGTGAGGCCTTGCATTGACATGAAGAAAAGAAGTTTGTTAGCATTTTGAGAATATCTGGATGTTCCAACATTGTAGGACTGACAGCCGTTTGTGTCCGGCCAACAGGCTGGAGATCACACAGGTTTGTGTGGCCTTGTTGTGATGATGACAGACACCTCACCTAATGATTCATCTTGCTTTTGCTCACCGCCAGAGAATTCTGCAAATGCTTATGAATATCTGCTATGCTCTGGTATCCCACAGAAAGAACCTCAATCTCAATGACAGCTCTCTGCTAGGAATCCATTTCTGTTATGACGTCATTTTGGACGTTACATAATAGTACCACCACATATTGCAACTTCATGAAATTATCGGGGCTGAAGAGGAAATGTTCCATGACATCCAACTACAAATTCAACATTCTTTCAACTGAAATCACCCGAGGAAAAAAATGAGTTGCAGTACTTATTTGAACACTCCTCATATCTGTTATTGTAAGTTGCTTGTTTATAATACTCACTGTTGATGTCAAGAACATACACATTGATTAAAAATGTGGATTTAGTTTCAAATGGCTGTGTTTCCAGAACCATAAACCAAGACTGAAGGCCTGAAGGTGTGATATCTGAGTTATAGTTGATTCCCTCTCTCCCTCAAGGAGATGAGGAGGCAGTCAAAGAGGACAATATTTTAAAAAACCATACATCCCAAGTATAAATGTCTACGTCTTGATAATTTGTACACACTCCTTTCCTGTACAGAGTGTATATCATTCCTTCCTTACATTGTTGCTGCATTTCCTCATGTTTACATATTGATGTCATATTTTTTTTTACATGGGTCTGTTCCAATTTATCACACTCTTGCTCTAGCAATTTTGCAGAGATTTTCTCTGTTGCAGCTGCCTGGTGTTTTTTAGTCATTTCAGGGCACTTGGCACTTCTCCAACTGTGGAGAAGACGATTTTTCTTCCTTTTAACATTTTTGTTGTTCTCCATTCCTAGGGACTTCTTGTGCTAGCTTTATTGAGTAAATAGCTTGAGTCATCATTGGAAAATTCATTTCCCCTCCCTTACTACTTTTATAGTTTCACCATTGGTTAGACCGCTTTTAGAGCTAAATGGCTTCTGTGCATCATTTATTACTTTGTTAAAGAATTTTTTTTTTTTATTTCGTTGCAGTTGCTCTGTAACTCCATTTATTCAACAATCGTATATCAGCCCCCTCTCCCCTCTCTCCCTCTCCCAGTTCATATGCTTTTCATCTCTCCTCTTCTTTTCATATTCTTACTTTAATCTTCTCGTACAGTTTCTTTATATGTAGTTTTGTATGCCTTATTCTTTTAATTCATCTGCATTTACGTCTACCTGTGTACTCTTCAAACCACCGTAAAGTACACAGCAGAGGGTACATCCCATTGTACCAGTTTGAGGTTTTTCCTGTTCTATTCACTTGTGGAGTGTGGGAGCAATGATTGTTTCAATGCCTCTGTGCCTGTTGTAGTTATTCTGATCTTATCCTCACGATCCCTGTGTGAGCTGTAGTATATGTTCTTGGACCTTTGTTAGTAGACTTCCTCATGATAATTTATATCCATGTTAAGGAATCTACCAGTTCAGTTTCTTCAGTATCCCTGTTTTTAAGTTGCTGTCTTGCACTCAACCTCAAACCATAGATGTCTTCTGAATCTACTTTCCATTCTCAGCATTCATTTGCTGTGATATTAATTGTTATCCAAACCATTTCCTACAGGTCTTCAGTTGGTGTCAGTCACTTAGAAATTGAATGCCATATATCACAACAACAATTATGTTAATGCAGTATGCTCCCTGAGGCCTCTATTAGATACTGTATATTGGTTGAATTGTTTCTAGGACAGCTGCATTGTATTTTTGAAAATTTGTTCTAGTTCATTTTTATGATTTAGATATCCTTGCACTTACTCTTCTCCATATCAGGTAATGATCCAAGTCTTTGTGGGCCCCTGAGATTTCTTGCATTTGAGTCTAGCATCTATTAATGCTGATCCCATTCAGCTTGATTTTCATGTTTCCATGTGGATATTTTTGTTTGGGAACAGTGTGGATCCAGCAATCATGTTTTGGAATATTACAAATAAAGTTAAATTAATTGTATGAGTACTGGTTGTATGTTTCTTGTGTAATCAGAATGTCGAACTGATTTCTTTTTTCTTTCTTTTTCTTCTTGTTTTTATTGGCACTTGGGAATTGAGATGTACAGTTGTTATTTTGATATCATAATTTGGGCAGTCATCGTACGTTCTTCCAAAAAGTTCATTGAGGAGAACGTTTTCAGCCACCTTAGATTCCTCTCCTGGCACATGAGCATTAATATTTAAAGCAAAGTGTATATTTGTATGTATGGGATCTTCTTCCAAACCCCGGGCTGGATTTCAACAAGTTTAGCACAAAACAGCAGGCCTCACAAGTACCAGCACTGTGGGGTTTATAACCTCCTAGCACCGATAGAAGCAGAGATCCAGGCAAAGAAGTGTATTTTCCAGCTCCCCCTTCCCTCCCCCACTTACAGGCAGCACTGCAGCACAAGCATGTTGTGTGAAAACAGTATTGGCCTGCCAGATAAACTGTTTTGCAGGGCAGCCTATATGTTGGGCAAGAAACGATTTCCCAGGCGCAGACATGTAGGCTGTCCTCTATGACAGATATGTCATGTTTGAATAATATCAGCCTGCTTTGTCAACCTGTTTTGCATGGCAGCCTGTATGTCAGGGACAAATAACTGATTTTCAAGCCACTGGTGTGTAGCCTGCCCAGCATGACAGGAATAGTGAGGGAATATTATCAGCCTGCTTTATTGAACTGTATTGCAGGTTGAGATGATAGAGGAGGGTATGGACAGGGTGAGGGGGAGGAAGAAGTGGTCAGACAAGGGAGGTGGGGGAGATGTATGAGGCAGGTGTAAGGTATAGAGGGGTGGTGAGCAGTTGATAAAGGAAGAGGGAGAACTGTTTTGCAGGGCAGCCTATATGTTGGGCAAGAAACGATTTCCCAGATGGAAAGAGAGAGAGGGAGGGAGATATGGTCAGAGAAAGAGGGGGGATGAAGGAAATGGACAAAGAGAGGGGGAGGAGAAAATGAAGAGAGAGATGGTGGATGGGAGGGAGATAGACAGATGAGAATGAAGTGGCCAGACTGAGGGGGTAGGAGGTGGAAACAGAAAGGAGGAGAAAGGAGTGAATTCAATATATATGTTGGAGAACCATACAGGCAAAGCCACAGGGGAAAGGTTAGTTATACTATAATTGAAAAATAACCTGTGAAAACCAATCAGTAAGTGTTTATTGTGGCTGTTTACAGTGAATCCTGTACCCAGATCATGTCTTTCCTTAGATTCCAATAAAATAAGATTGCCTTTCACTTTTCTAGGATTGTATTCCCAGTCTAGTTTATCTTGGAGGGACATGACCCCAGGCTTCAATTTGATTCTTTAATTTGAAACTACTTTTAAGGTACCCTGGTAAAACAAAGATCATACAAGCCATGTTTCTATATAAATACCTGGTTTCAGAATTTATTTTTCTTCTTCCTTGGTCATGTCTGCTTCCACTAATACATTTACCTTCTTTTCATTGCATTTTCTCAACTTTTTGGGTTTTACCAAGGCAGGTTGTCACCCCTTCAAACATTTGAGTCATAATTTGCCCTGTAAGAGTGCAGATGCACATGGTTGTCAATGGGAGTTGGTGAGATGCACCCTTGCTGCTGATTTGAGATTGTGAGTGTGTGTGTGTGTGTGTGTGTGTGTATGTGTGTGTGTGTGTGTTTACAGAACCATATATAAGGGTGAGAACTGGACTGCAAAAGAATAGGTTTAAGTAATAATAGTGATAGGTAAAAGTAAATTAAATACTGTTTGGGTTGGTGTGGTAATTTATGCTGGAGATAGTCTGGGGGTACCAAATGGCTGCTCGTGACGTCAGAGCAGGCAGGGCTCGGAATCTAAAGAACACTGTGGTGTGCGATGGAGCTCCATCCATGACAAAGTTCTATGATCATGGGACTTGGTACCTATAGAGACCTTTAGAAAACACAGAATTGGATTTGACTCAGGAGCACCATGAGACTCTGTTCTTGTTATGGACCTTTGAAGTAATTTTGTTGATCAGAATTTAAATCCTTGTGTGTGAACCTACCAGCACCTGTTACTAGATAATAGTAGTCATTTCACAGGAGATGTCTAGTAGAAGGTGGGGTCCCTCTGAAATGAGAAAGAAGATCGTATCAAGGAGGAGAGAACCCTCACAGTACTCTGGGTTAGTTGGATTATGATTTGCACTCAACAGGGTTTATGTTTTTATGGAGCCTGCCTACACCTCATCTAAAGAGACCCCCCCCCCCTTTCCCACAACCCTGCCCCCTCCTTGCCATGCTTTGAGGGATACATTTTTATTTGATTTCTGCAACAAGGCCTGTCCAGGTCAGTTGACCATGGCCATAGCTACACTACAGCTCTCATTTGAGCATGAAACCCTTCCATCTGACCTGAAAGAGCCTTTGTTAAGGCAATGTCCCACAAAAGAAGTAGCAGCACTGTATGAACCAGAACACTGTATCACAGCTGCAGTGAACTCAGTTACAAAACACTTTCTTCATTGACTGTGGGATGAATTCTTCTACTATCTGTATGTTAACCTTGTAGCTGTGAGAGGGAGAAGCAGGGGTGGGAGTTCACAGTGAACATTTATAAACTTTCATGTCAGCATAATTAAATGCAACTTATATCCATAATATACCATGTATATTTTGTAAAACACTGAAGTACAGAATTGAGTCCATCATTTCCAGTCACTCTGCGTAAAGTCAAACAATAACCAAACCATACGTATCGTGCACATTTTTGTGCATTAAAATCAAACAGTGGAAAATCCAGAATTGAATAATGACAATGCTATAGGGGAGATGTTGAGTCTCAGGGAGGCTCAACAAAAAGACTGCTATACATTTGAGCTTTCGGCCAAAAGGCTTTGATTTTAAGAAGACAAAACACTCGCTCTCTCTCTCTCTCTCTCTCTCTCTCTCTCTCACTTGCTCTCTCTCTCTTCATGCAAGTGCAACTCACACACACACTTAGTCACAGCCATGGAAGCCCACATTGTATGATCACATATGATATACAGGACATAAAATCCAGTCTCAGGCCTGTGATCATTTTTATGTTAATAATTGGCAACCAATGCTGTACAATCACAATAAAGTCATGAGATGGTCAATTGACTCTTTTATTAGAACATGTTATGCCTTTTGGGATTACACCCATCTTCAGACATCACAAACTTCAACTCCTTCCTAACCAACCAGGCGTACACCCGTGACAACTCAAAGAAAGTGTCCAATAAGATGTGACTATAACTACGACACAAGCAGTCTTGAAGCAGAGCACATACGCTCAAGACTGCTTGTGTTGCAGTTATAGTCATATGTTATTGGACACTTTCTTTGAGTTGTCAATGGTGTGTGCCTGGGTGGTTAGGAAGGAGTTGAAGTTTGTGATGTCTGAAGGTGGGTGTAATCCCGAAACACGTAACATGTTCTAATAAAAGAGTCAATTGAACATCCCATGTCTTCATTGCAATTGTACAGCATTGGTTGCCAATTATTATGTTGATCACATATGTCATTGTTTTACATTTTCCCCTCATGCAAATCATATTCAATTGTAACACCTTAGACATAGATGAAGTATATAGTTATGTCATTATTTTGTTTAACTTGTGAGGAACTGGGGGAACCACCTACTACTTAGCTTTACTAAAGGAAATAATGGAGAAAAAGGACTTTGTCCCAAAAGCTATTGAAGTTTACATTCTTTTTTGTTGCCTGTTGATGACTCAGTGCTTCTACTGTTCAGTGAGTTATCACCTGTACTAGTAAATTATTTATTTTCTGACAGAATTTACCCTACCATATTTAACTAAATTAGGAACAGTAAACACACAGAGCCAGTAGTATCATCACAAAAATAACTGCGGAAGATTTTCACGCTGTTCCTGACTCAAATTACTGTGTACAATAAATATAGAGCTTTCCTTCTTAAAGAGCCACCTTTTTGTAGTGATGTTTATCACAAGATGAAATTTACATTAGAATTAATCTGGACACAGAAAATAATCTGTGTTGTTAACAACACATGTTGCCACACTCTTAAGATTATTTTTATTTTGTGGAGAATTAATTTTTCGTATAAAATTGTAACACTCAATTTTCTTTTTTTTTTCTTTCAGGGTCAATGTTCGATATCAGAAACGGGCAAGACTTGAATTTGGTACAAAATTAGGAATGAATTCACCATTCTAGACATACATAAAGTGTAGCTATTGCCTTTTACACTTGTATTATGTTATTGCAGAGTTGTATCTTGCTTCCTCACACGTCAAAGTGAAGGAACAGATTTACATTGGAATAATTGAAGTGAATGAAGGATAACTGTACTAAAAGCTGGACGAATAAGGAATGTAAGGAGAGGTTACAAACTTTAGTGAGCAGACTATCGGGTAGACTGACAAGGAATACAATAGAAACTGTTGCCAGTACAAAACAAAGAGGCATTGTTTGTTGAATATGCAAAGAATACAAGTAAAGAATAATACTTCACACTGTGATAGGGGTTCCTAAACACAAAACTTGGGGCAGTTAAACAAGATCATGAAATTCAGAAATATCAAACTAATAGCAAAAAATAATGTGTGAAAATGAAAAGGCTAGGAGTTTTCAAGAAATTTCGTATGGAGATGGGATGGTTAGTGTCCACTATTTCTCATGTCTGTCATGTGTTTTATGACAAATGTGTTAGAGTAATCATTAACATTGAAAACCAGTTTGTGGATGAGGCAGTGAATGTTTTTTTCCCCAATGCTTGTGGATCCCATGTGTACCTGGTGCAAGAACTATGTCAGCCAGTGGAAAATCACTGTCGCGTACAGAATTTTGTTACTCTCTGGATCTTTCTGTCAAGATCGTTTTCTGCCTATCTCATTATTACTATCCTTCAAATCTCTCTGGCATTCCATTCCTTTTATTTAATCTGTAGATTGTTTCCCCCATTTGTCTTGCTGTTCTTGAGTTGCTGACTGTCATGTATGTATTTTCAAAGATTCATATTCATGATTAATCTGAAGTGAAACTCACAAAACTTCCACTGTATTATTTTTGTGCCCAATTTCGTGGAAGACAGAATTTCTCAACACAATGTAGATCTTTTCTGTCAGCTGTTTATTTGCACAGACAGCACCCCCCTCTTCCCTTTTTCCCATACACAAAATGCACTGTGTAGATGGAAAGATAGTTTAGTGCAACAATGGACATGGGAAAATTTAGAATGAAGAAAAATCAATTGTTAATTGTATATATGATTGGAGTTTATAGGAACAGTGCCCTTGCTGCTTTCATGAGACTTAATTTACCTTTTAAAGCAATGCCGTCAATCAAAGAATACGTTGGAAAAAACATGTGGTGCTATCAAACTACATTGCTTTGTTATTGACCATTTGTGCATCCTTACCCAAGTCACTGAGTAAAAAATACATGCAGATAGCTCAATTCATTCAATGTTTACTTATACTGACTTATATGATGAGGTTGCTCTGCTATATTGTTACAAAACAACATGTTACCACAGCATTTAGTAAGTTCAAACACAGCTTGATTAAAATAATACAATAATTATATTTTATCTGATATGACAAGACTTTGTCTTAGTAATATGTATGTTGCACCAATGATGATAATTTTATATGTGTGTTTCATACTGGTCTTACACGTGTAATAAATTCAAACGCAAACTAAAATTGATGCTACAGTAAGTTTTTTTAAATTGTTATATGCAGTAAGACAACTCTTGTAACTGGTGAGAATGTTGTGGTTTTGGAAATGACGTTTATAATGAAATACATCAATAAACATGAACATTTTCTGCTCATTGATTATTCCATGTTTGTAACAAACAGATACGGAAAATGATTCTTTTTTTCTGTGACATTATTTTATTATTGATTTGTAGATAATATGCACTGGTTAAATGACATAGTGTTTATTTGTTGAGCACTTATCTGTCTTCATATATTTATTTTATTCCATCCTGGATTTTCCATTCTAGCTGGAAAAGCTACTTTAATTAAATTTTGCACATTTCGTTCAAGGTAGCTTATTAATATTTTATTATTGGGTTTTTCAGGCAGACAGACAAACAGATAGACCGGGGGGGAGTATAAAATCCAAGACACACAACAATGTGCAAAATATATTCTGAACTCTGAAACTGAAACTTTTATATTTGCCTAATGAGGTTATGCTAAACTCAACAAGTACACTTTCTCCTGATATTTTTCTGTGATGTATAATATAATTTTCCTGGAAGTTTTGTTAGACAGGTCCATATTAGGCCAAATGTATGTGTGAAATATGATGGGAGAAAGCGTCTTGTCAGTTGTCTTAATTTTTATACACTTAGATTTGGAGGATGAATAAAAATTGTCCTTTTTTTTGGAATAAACTGCCATTTGATTGTATATTACTGTATTTTTCTTCTGTAATATCCAGATTTTGGCTTTTGTGCCATTATCAAATACAGTGTTACCAGATATGCTGTATAAATGGTCTAAGAACTCTAAGCATTGTGTTCGGTAATGACATAAAAGCCAAAATCTAGATAGTATAGAAGAAAAATACGGTACTACACAGCCAAATGGTGGATTATTCATTGAAAAAATACTGTGTGACTATGGCTCAGCACCATCAAAAACTTTTTAATAAAAATGGTGTGGGAGACTTAAACTTTCTTTTTGTTTCTCTGATTACATGTAAAGTAACATAACCTCAAATTCCACATGGCTGCAGCTCATTAGTTCTGCAAAAAGAATGTTGTTTGAAATCTCTTATCAACCTGACAAGATCTGTAGAAACAGAAAATAAGTTTGAAGGGGTGATTGTTGATCAAGACGGGCAACATGCACTGCAAGACCGAATTACTGCTACAATCAATTATACACAAGTGATCATTAAAGAACAATATTTTCTTTAACGCATGAATCACAGTCACTGTCTCAAGCTTTTGAATCATCCTACGAAATAGATGCAGAATGACAATAAAAATTAAATGGATCTGCATGTTAGAAGATGATGACCAGAATGAACAGCAGCTTAACCAGACTTCTATATTAACATATCTTTCTTCAATTTGCAATATGGATCTGCATGTTAGAAGATGATGACCAGAATGAACAGCAGCTTAACCAGACTTCTATATTAACATATCTTTCTTCAATTTGCAATCAGTATCTCAAACATCAAATCACTAACGTAAGTTTTTTTGCCATTTCAAGTGTTTTGGTCTTCTTCTTTCAAAATCATAAATTTAATATTTTAGTCTCTTCCAGGTTCTTGTGACCCCTAATAAAAAGTATTAAAAGCAATGTTATGAGAACTGAAATGGAAATTGGTGACGTAAGCCTATACATGGTTTGAATTTTATATATATGTAATGATGATGAAATATGTTATTCAGTTTGAAATTGACGTGTTTGATATATTCCTGCAATAAACTATCCTTGAAAAAACCGTAGACTTGTTTTGGCTTCTGCTGTCTTGGTAGGAGGCTATCTGTCTACTCCTTCTGTAATAAACTTCTCTGAACCACACATGTTGAAATCATTCTCCTACATCAGACATCATAAATTTAGTAATACACCACTAACATGAATCTTCTGTAGTGCTTGTTGTCAGTCCACAATTGTTTTTACCAAACTTATTTTCTGTGCACCAACCAGTCCCTCTACATTCTCCTTTTCCCTCACTGTTCCTATTCTTTCACTCCCTTCCCCTCTTGCAGATTTAATATCTCCATAATTCTTTCATATACTTCTGCTTAATTTTTTTTATCCACCTGTGGCTCATTTTCTCTTATCCTCAAATAAATCTTCCTTCCTTCTTCACTGTTTTTTGGCCTGCCCCCTCTCAGGATTCCATCCCAGATATTCAGCTTTTAATGAGTGATTTTTCACTTTAATGAGTGATTTTTCTGATGCAGTGTGTTACTCCATGCAAGGTACCCCACGCAGCTGAAGCATATGTAACACGCATTAGTTCTACTCCTGAAAGAACTATTCCTACAATATTGTGTAAGGCCTTGTGTGGAATTAGCAACTGCAGGAGAAAATCCTTGTCAGATTAAAACACAGGTGGCTAAGATAGCTGGGTGAAAGTTTCAAAATTAAGAACTGGTCTGGTGCACAGTTTTAATCATTCTGTTGGCTCACTATTGATAAGCATTTCACAAGGCTGAGTCATAGTACTGAATTAATCAACAAGCATTGGGGACAACATATGAATTCCACACTCTTTTACTGGGTAAAGTTCTTCCTGGAAACACATTATGAACTGTCAAATGTGTATCTTGTTTTTGTGATGAGTCTATGTGGTTTTGTTATAAATGGGCAGGAATGAAATGCAGGTGAGACTTCACGTAGACACATCAGCTATTCTTCTCAAATAATAGATCTGATATAAGTCATGTCAATCCTGCCACAAGATGGTGTAATTTTGCAGCACATTAGGAGAGGCCGTATGTGTTATTAGATCAACTTTAATAGATGCTCCACACAAGACACAAAGTGTGAGTCTTGTTTAGTTGACTACATTATATACGGAGTAAAGACAGTATACCCCACTACCACCCAAAAAAACTGGCAAATAAATTATGTGGATGGTATTAGTTTACTGATTATATCTATGATATGTTAACTACTGTATGATATATCACTCGTCAATGACCATTAAAAGTGAACTCATACATGCATAGGAGTCAGTGCCTTCTGGCCAAATAAAACTGGAACATGATAAATCTGCTTTTCAAACAGTGGAAAATTTAGTATGGACTGTAACAATATTATGAAAAGGAAATTTGCTACTCACCATATATGAAGTCTTCATGGGTTGTCAGCTGAGTAGCGTCGTCGTCTCGGAGCTACGAGACGACGACACTACTCGGCTGACAACCCGTGAAGACTTCATATATGAAATTCACCGAGAAAGCCTGCACTCACCTTGCTACTCGCCGTATTTGCTACTCTCCATATAGCAGAGATGCTGAGTTGCAGATAGGCACAACGAAAAGACTGTCACAAATTAGCTTTCGGCCAGTATGGCCTTCGTCAATAACAGATGACAGACACACACACACACACACACACACACACACACACACACACACACACTCACTCTCATGCAAATGCAACTCACATGCACATGACTGCAGTCTCTGGCAATCTGGCAACTGAAGTGTGTGTGTGTGTGTGTGTGTGTGAGTGTGTGTGTGAGAGAGAGAGAGAGAGAGAGAGAGAGAGAGAGAGAGAGAGAGAGAGAAAGTTGCATTTGCGAGAAGTATGTATCCTTAATAGAAAAAGAATCTGAAATAAACTTTGATCTTAGAATTTGAAGACCATTAAGACAATGGGAGTTGCTAAGTAAGCTATGGAGAGATAAATGTTCATGGAACAGATTGAAGTGGAATACATAATAATAGCTGTAATAAAAATGAGATACATGTAGGTGGACCGAGGAATTTCTATTGCTGTATTCCAAGAGATAAGAAAAGACTAAAATGGCATAATTATAGAATATGAGTAGAAGACTTTTAAAAAAATGCACTGGAGTGACATGGGTGAATACAGCATAAGACTTTAATGTATAGAAAAGTTTGCATGAGGCTTTTTTTCAGCACTGGGTGTCAAATGACTGATAGTGAGGATTACTTGAATGGTGTAAACATTTCTTTAATGCTGACATTGTATGTTCATTGTAATATTATTGTTATTAATAGCCATGGTTTGCGATGCAAAAGTTGGTCTTCAGAGCATTTTTCTGTGATATGTAGTGTGTCCCACACTATCCCAGTAATTCAGTCATTTGTTCCTGATCTTCACAACAAGTGGATCCCCAAAAAGTGCTCCTGTAAGTGACCACCTTTTTATGGTTCCTCACAAAAGAAGAAGAAGACAAACAACCACATCATCAGCTCTTCTAATATCACTTCTCTGATAACTCAACAAAATTAGACAACAGCCTTGAAGAAAGTTGGCCTCAAGCAGCCGTACAAGGAACATTATGAAATTTGATGAGGGTCCAGTCTCAATGAGTTGAGGACCTCACAGTAGAGATCTGGAATGGAGCAAGTACAAGTCTAATGTTAGAAATCAAGGCACTGCTTTTATATCAGTACTATCTTACATTGATCCTTCACACTCAAAGAGTTCCATTATAATTAAATACTTATTTTAGAAATATTTTCAGAATAAATTACACAAATAGGAATAATGACAATAATTTTAAAATATAATTACAGTCTCACATTAAATTGGAAATAAAAATTGTGTCAAATTTATATATTATTTCTGTTTATGAAAAAATATAAGAATGAATTATGTTAGAGTCTCAGTCGGTTGGATTGCATTATGAATTTAATGAAAGTATTGTATTCTACAATATGTATTGGAGACAGAAGTACCAACCAGTTCGAGTGAGGTGGCACAGTGGTAGCACACTGGACTCGCATTCGGGAGGACGACGGTTCAATTCCGCGTCCAGCCATCCTGATTTAGGTTTTCCGTGATTTCCCTAAATCACTCCAGGCAAATGCTGGGATGATTCCTTTGAAAGGGCACAGCCGACTTCCTTCCCCATCCTTCCCTAATCCAAAGAGACCGATGACCTCGCTGTTTGGTCTCTTCTCACAAAACAACCCAACCCAACCAACCAGTTCTATTACACTGGGGCTATTAAGATCGTGCATGGCATTGAGTATGGCCCTCCTGAAGCCATAAATTTCATATTCGCCGTTGTGAGATATCGACCAATGTGGGCAGCAATATTGTAGAATCATAAACTGCAGTCTTGGTATACAATAATCCTAACAAATTCAGACACATACTTGTAGATTTTCTCCTTCTTACTTGATCCATAATATGACAAACAAACAAAGTTCAAATGTGATTTCTGAACAAGAAATGTACTACATAATCTTTAATTACATATAGAACACAGATGGCATTACTGCTATCTACTTTATGCTGAAAACTGACTTATTTGCATATCCAAGCACTCAGTACTGTTCACGCCATTTTTGTGTTTGTTGCATGCTACCTACATGGCACTAAAATTTTATTTGCCAGCAGTGCTTCTAGTGATATTTTTTTCTATTATCCTGACTTCTTTTTTCACCTATTCTTCCCAAGAGATTAAGGTGAGCATGTGCTGTCTGTTTTTTGTGGGAATGCAGCATTATGGATCAGCATTGTGCTCAGCATACTTGGCGACACATAGCTGTTGGCATTCATGGTCTTCAGACACATTTCTCTGGCAAATATTTTATTTCTGCTGTGTGGCACATTGTCAGAAGGTATGAAGCTAGGTGGTTAATTTTTCTGGTGTTTACTTCATTAAAAACAAAAACCTTGAGCACTTAGTTGTGCAAATACTCAGCATGGGGGAGGGGGGGGGGGGGGGGGGGTAGACACAGTTGGACTCTCTGGAATGCTTACAGACTATGTTGTGATTTGATATCAAAATTGGAATCAGCCAAGATCCAACGTACAAATACATAATGAACAGTGTGAAGAAACTTCACAGTGATGTAAATATGGATGAAGACATCATTATTGTTCCAGCAGATATGGTCAGTAGTAGTAGTTTTATTCATCCATTGGTCTCCTTTTTGAGGATAATGGACATGTCTTGCTATTACAATTTAAGAACAACAAAAATGAAGTTATTCACACATATAAGCTTACAGATCTAGTACGACAAGGACAAAACAGGTAGTCTGCTGTGGCCACATAGTAGCAACTATCCTGGCATTTGCCTGAAATAATTTATGAGGTACCACAGAAAAGACGGCTGGATTAAGTTAGGAACCTTCACCCTCCCAAATGTAAGACCACCCTGTTTAAAGCAGTGCTGCCCCATTTGGCTTACCCCTAGTGTTCAATACTGTTTTACAAATAAGTTATTTAATAATGAAAAAGGCTAATGCTACAGTGTTCATTCATTCGTCACTCCCAGTCACTGCTCACGTTATACACACATTGTTTCATAACACTACACATGCTGTCAGCTATGTCAGATCCATTTTGTGCACTGCAACTTCCCATTCCCTAACCTGAAAAACTGAGCCAGCATCCCACTATAATGAGTGAATTGCTGAGCTGAGAAAGAGGATGATGTGATAGTATCATACATTTCATAGTGTTGGGAGGAAAAGGTAAAAGAAGGAAAAAATATAGCGTGAAAGTGTTATGTGGGATGTTAGATGTTTTATCATCATTATTAATATTATTATTTATTTGTGTTACATACCAAACCCCTACTCTGGGTTATCTCAGTAATTCTTCAGTATATAAAATGTATTGCTTAATAGGTACTTTTTAACTGCTGTTATAAATCAGTTTGTTTTAGCAGTTTTTTTAATCTCCTTTGGTAATTTATTGTATCATTTTGTAGCATGGCAGAAAATGCAGTTTTCCACTTTATGTTATTCTTTTTTGGTAAATGTAAGTTCAGTCGATATCTTGTGGACAAAGCTGTTCATGCAGTTATTTTTGATGTGTACAACTGATTGGTGCATATATTCACAAGGCACATGTAAAAATTCACAGTGTTTTTAACAGATACTTACAGTGAGCTCAACTACTATTTTTGGTCATTATTCTTATGGTACTTTTCTGCAGTTTAAAAATTGTGTTATGTTTCCTTTATTTGTTCTCCAGAAAAAGCATTCCATAGCTAAAAATTGAGTGTACGTATGAATAGTATGTAACTAAATGACTCTGGCTTTTGCACAGTGATGACAGGATTCTGAATGGCATAACATGCTTATAACATTCTGTTTGCAAGTATGTTTATGTGTTCATGCCACTTCAACTGAGTTAGTTAGTTAGTTTTGTTTTCCAATAAGTCCTACCCACCAACTTCTACACATTACAGTAATAGAAGGAGTTACCAAGGAGAAACTCTCTCAGCTTGTTTTCAAATTTTACTTTGCTCTCTGTCAGACGTTTTACATAACTTGGTAAGAGATCAAAAATCTTTATTGCAGCATTGTGCACCCCATTTTGTGGTAAAGACAACATAACATGGAGTAATGAATGTCATTTTTTCCATCTGGTATTGTAATTATGTGCATAATTGTTTCTTTTGAGCTGTAGTGGATGATTTGTAACAATATTCACTTGTAGGAATTTTTAAATACACAGTCTCCAGTACTGCAGTGATAATGAGGAAAGAAGATTAGAGCAGTAAAATCTGGAACATTTCTTTCTTTATTCATGTTTGTAACAAACATAACAGAAATGATAATTATGTTTTGTACTGCTCCAAAAAGCAAACAGATAGAAACTGTTCATTTCAGACAATGATTCGCGTTAGCATTTACAGAATGATATATGTAAGACAGGATTAACTGAGTAATTACCAGAATTTCGTCAGAAAGAATTATGGATTCGCCTCAAAAAATAGAAAATTAAATACAGGAGGCAGAAAGGACAGGCTGTGCTCAGGTGGTAGGAGCAAGGGACTGATGTGGTCATGTGTTTAGTAGCTCCTGCCATTTTTTTTTTAGTCGATATCATGGAGCCGTGGTCTGTGCAACATTGTGTATTTGCTTAGGATAGTTTTGTGCGTAATAATGAGTCTGTCATTGCAGTTCAGCTTAAGTTCATCACCATTTCAATCTTGTGAGGCACAATAGTTTTTCACTCGTAACACCATTTCACATTGGGGTGAATCATTTCATTTACGAAGGACAGTGATGAATAGAAAACCTCCTGGTGCTCCTCGCTCAGTACTGCAGAAAATGTTGAAAGAGTTCTGCAAGCCATACTGCATGGTCCTGGTCAATCTGCTAGAAGACATTCTCCTGAACTGGACCTCGGTAATCGTTCAGTAATGTGTATTTTGCATATTTATCTAGAATTTCATCCCTTCAAAATGGCTATGGTGCAACAATTGAGACCTAGAGATTATGTACAGCAGCTAAATTTTGCTCAAGAAATGGAAGCCATACTTAACAAAATGACAACATTTTCATTTGAACAACATGGTAAATCAACAGAACTATCGTTATTGGGCCAGTGAAAATCCAAAACTATTGCATGAGAGGCCACTACACAGTCCCAAGATAACTGGTGTGCTGTAACAGATACAGATGTTATTGGTCCGTACTATTTCCAAGATGATAATGGGAACGTTGTTACTGTAACTTTGGAACGTTGTAGACAGATGATCACTGAATTCTTCCTACCTCAACTAAGAAGAAAACATATTCCTATCCAGCAAGTTTGGTTTCAGTAGGATGGGGCCACAGCTCACACAACAAGAATGTCAATTATAGCTATTTGAACTGTTTTTTATGGTCGCATCATTTCCCGGTTTGGTGATTAGTTGGCCTCCTCATTCCCCAGACCTGTTCATGTACGACAACTTTTTGTGGTGTTACCTCAAGTCATGTGTATATGAGCATAAGCCACATACACTTGAAGAAATGAAGGAAGCAAATCATGTGGAAGTCGTTCAAATTAACAGTGCAATGTTGGAGAGAGTGGAAGCCAATTTCCGAGAGCAGCTTGAGAAGTGCATTACTGAAAATGGCTGTCGCCTGGGAGATGATGTTTTCAAGCATTAACTTTGTAAAATGGCAACATCGTTTAACTATTATTCTGTAAATAAAAAAAAAATTTAGGCACACAAGTGATGGTATTAAACACCCATTCTTTATTCCTCACCCTGTATATTTGTGTTTTTTGTGACATGGGAATCAATGCTGTAACTGTTGTCACAATTATGACAATACTTATTATTTATGTTGTGTCAACTCAAAATGTTGCCATATTAATGGTACTAGCATTACCCATTGCTAAATCAGTTTATATACAACTATCTGGGCATTCACCATTTGCACTGTCATCAGAGTAGGTCTCTTTCACTCTATCAGAAAGCCAAACTTCTTCAGGTTGCCCTTGGATCTCGCAGTGCTTGCCTGCAGCTTGCATAAAAAGGAGCCAGCCTCTCTTAAAAGTCTACATGTTTTGGATTTGTGGGAAACTTGGGGACCCATGGTTCTACCCTGGTTTTCTTTCCATCTAAAGTAAGTAATGTTACAGGACTAGAAAGTGTAATGGAAGACAGTGCCCTTGGAGTCAGTAATAACTTCTCTGCATTTGTAAGAGACTTACATAAGCCAGTTAAAACTATACCTTCAAAATAATATAATTTTTGTGTTGAGGTTGTTTCAGAGGTGTATGATCTGTTTCATTCAGGACATTGTCAACCATGCTGCCCCCCCCCCCCCCCCCCCAAGAAGCATGGACCTTGCTGTTGGTGGGGAGGCTTGCGTGCCTCAGCGATACAGATAGCCATACCGTAGGTGCAACCACAACAGAGGGGTATCTGTTGAGAGGCCAGACATACGTGTGGTTCCTGAAGAGGGGCAGCAGCCTTTTCTGTAGTTGCAGGGGCAGCAGTCTGGATGATTGACTGATCTGGCCTTGTAACACTAACCAAAACAGCCTTTCTGTGCTGATACTGTGAACAGCTGAAAGCAAGGGGAAACTGCAACCATAATTTTTCCCTAGGGCATCCAGCTTTACTGTATGGTTAAAAGATGATGGCATCCTCTTGGGTAAAATATTCTGGAGGTAAAATAGTCCCCCATTCGGATCTCCGGTGCGGACTACTCAGGAGGACACCGTCATCAGGAGAAAGAAAACACGTTCTGCAGATCAGAGTGTGGAATGTCAGATCCCTTAATCGGGCAGGTAGTTTAGAAAATTTAAAAAGGGAAATGGATAAGTTAAAGTTAGATATAGTGGGAATTAGTGAAGTTCAGTGGCAGGAGGAACAAGACTTCTGTTCAGGTGAATACAGGGTTATAAATACAAAATCAAATAGGGGTAATGCAGGAGTAGGTATAATAATGAATAAAAAAATAGGAGTGCAGGTAAGCTACTACAAACAGCATAGTGAACGCATTATTGTGGCCAAGATAGACATGAAGCCTACTCCTACCACAGTAGTACAAGTTTACATTACAACTAGCTCCACAGATGATGAAGAAATTGATGAAATGTATGATGAGAGAAAAGAAATTATTCAGATAGTGAAGGGAGATGAAAATTTAATAGTCATGGGTGACCAAAATTCGATAGTAGGAGAAGGAAGAGAAGGAAACATAGTATGTGAATATGGAATTGGGGTAAGAAATGAAAGAGGAAGCCGCCTGGCAGAATCTTGCACAGAGCATAACGTAATCATAGCTGACACTTGGGTCAAGAATCATAAAAGATGGTTGTATACACGGAAGAGACCTGGAGATACTCCAAGGTTTCAGATAGATTATATAATGGTGAGACAGAGATTTAGGAACCAGGTTTTAAATTGTAAGAGATTTCCAGGGGCAGATGTGGACTCTGACCACAATCTATTGGTCATGAACTGTAGATTAAAACTGAAGAAACTGCAAAAAGGTGGGAATTTAAGGAGATGGGATCTGGATAAACTGAAAGAACCAGAGGTTGTACAGAGTTTCGGGGAGAACATTAGGGAACAACTGACAGGAATGGGGGAAAGAAATACATTAGAGGAAGAATGGGTAGCTTTGAGGGATGAAATAGTGAAGGCAGCAAAGGATCAAGTAGGTCAAAAGACAAGGACTAGTGGAAATACTTGGGTAACAGAAAGTATATTGGATTTAATTCATGAAAGGAGAAAATAAAAAAAATGCAGTAAATGAAGCAGGCAAAAACGAATACAAACATCTCAAAAATGAGATCGACAGGAAGTGCAAAATGGCTAAGCAGGGATGGCTAGAGGACAAATGTAAGGATGTAGAGGCTTATCTTACTAGGGGTAAGATAGATACTGCCTACAGGAAAATTAAAGAGACCTTTGGAGAAAAGAGAACCAGTTGTATGATTATCAAGAGTTCAGATGGAAAACCAGTTCCAAGCAAAGAAGAGAAAGCAGAAAGGTAGAAGGATTATATAGAGGGTCTGTACAAGGTTGATGTACTTGAGGACAATATTATGGAAATGGAAGAGGATATATATGAAGATGAAACGGGAGATATGATACTGTTTGAAGAGTTTGACAGAGCTCTGGAAGACCTAAGCCAAAACAAGGCCCTGGGAGTAGACAGCATTCCATTAGAACTACTTATAGCCTTGGGGGAGCCAGCCATGTTAAAACTCTACCATCTGGTGAGCAAGATGTATGAGACAGGCGAAATACCCTCAGACTTCGAGAAGAGTTCCAATCCCAAAGAAAGCAGGTGTTGACAGATGTGAAAATTACCAAAATTTCAGTTTAATAAACCACGGCTGCAAAATACTAACACAAATTCTTTACAAATGAATGGAAAAATTGGGAGAAGATCAGTTTGGATTCCATAGAAATGTTGGAACACGTGCGGCAATACTGACCCTATGACTTATCTTAGAAAATAGATTAAGGAAAGGCAGACCTACATTTCTAGCATTTGTAGACTTAGAGAAAGCTTTTGATAATGTTGACTGGAGTACTCTTTTTCAAATTCTGAAGGTGGCAGGGGTAAATTACAGGGAGCGGAAGGCTATTTACAATTTGTACAGAAACCAGATGGCAGTTACAAGATTAGAGGGGCATGAAAGGGACGCAGTGGTTGGGAAGGGAGTGAGACAGGGTTGTAGCCTATCCTTGGTGTTATTCAATCTGTATATTGAGCAAGCAGTAAAGGTAACAAAAGAAAAATTTAGAGTAGGAATTAAAATCCATGGAGAAGAAATAAAAACTTTGAGGTTCGCCGATGACATTGTAATTCTGTCAGAGACAGCAAAGGACCTGAAAGAGCAGCTGAACGTAATGGACAGTATCTTGAAAGGAGGATATAAGATGAACATCAAAAAAAGCAAAGCAAGGATAATGGAATGTAGTCAAATTAAATCGGGTGGTGCTGAGGGTATTAGATTAGGAAATGAGACACTTAAAGTAGTAAATGAATTTTGCTATTTGGGGAGCAAAATGACTCATGATGGTCAATGTAGAAAGGATATAAAATGTAGACTGGCAATGGCAAGGAAAGTGTTTCTGAAGAAGAGAAATTTGTTAACATCAAGTATAGATTTAAGTATCAGGAAGTCGTTTCTGAAAGTATTTGTATGGAGTGTAGCCATGTATGGAAGTGAAACGTGGACGATAAATAGTTTAGACAAGAAGAGAATAGAAGCTTTCGAAATATGGTGCTGCAGAAGAATGCTGAAGATTAGATAGGTAGATCACATAACTAATGAGGAGGTATTGAATAGAATTGGGGAGAAGAGAAATTTGTGGCACACTTTGATTAGAAGAAGGGATCGGTTGGTTGGACATGTTCTGAGACATCAAGGGATCACCAATTTAGTATTTGAGGGCAGCGTGGAAGGTAAAAATCGTAGAGGGAGACCAAGAGATGTATATGCTAAGCAGATTCAGAAAGATGTAGGTTGCTGTAGGTACTGGGAGATGAAGAAGCTTGCACAGGATAGAGTAGCATGGAGAGCTGCATCAAACCAGTCTCTGGACTGAAGACCACAACAACAAGAATACGGCTTTCAAGTTGTGTAAGGCACCATTCACATTAGGTATGAGGTTTGGGACTGTAATAGTGACAACTATTTATTTATGGTTTATACTAAATAGATACATGTTTTAACGATTTACTGTTTTTCAAAGTAATCATCAGCCTTATGTGTAACCTGTTACCAGTGATGTGATAGTTTTAGCATACCCTTAGCAGCACTGTTGTGTTGATAATTTGAGTGGAGTGGTCCATTGTGATAGGTATTACAGCACTTACCAGCCCCATCAATTGGACAAATGTGTCACAACTTGTGCCATATGCACCCAAGCATTGTCATACAAAATGTTGGGCAGATCCTGCAGAAAGTTCAGGCACTTCCTGCCTCCAAGCTGGTCACAGATTTTGTTCCAGAAGTTAGCAGCTTAGAGAAAGAAGTGCACTCGAACTACCAACATGACTAGTGCTGCTAAGCAGCTAAGAGTATCCTGTGTCTTCCACATCATGTTTCCTCATCACTCCCTTTTCAGCACCATAGTCAGTTTAGAACTTGGACTAATCTTTCTTGAAACTGAATTTCTCAACCAGATTTTGTTGGTCCTGGTTTTCACCACATGTAGAGTCTGGTTGTTGGTCCTTGACTGACAGTTCAGCTGGAGTGTCTTCAAGCTCTTTATCATTCTCATTCAACAGGTATGCGGGTATTAATTGATCAATGGAGATATTCTTTTTCTGGTCTTTCACTTTAAGTCCAAAAAAATTTTGCAGTCCTTTCAATTACTTCGTATGGACCTTCATACAGAAGCTATAAGGCCTTCTTCACTCTGTGAGCCTTCTCAAACATGTGTGTCGGGTTCCTGAGGTCCTTATGTATGAATGATGTTTCCTTTGTTTAGTGGGGATATTGTACAGGTTTCAGATGATTCATATACTGTTTTGAAACAAATGAGGTAAGTCTGGATTCTTTTTTGTGACATACTTTTGAAAATTATCACCTGATATCATGAGGGGCCAGCCATAAACAATTTCTGCGATTGCAGCCTTAGTGTCTTCACAAGTGGAGCATGGAAGACCAAGAATTACAGGTATTATCTGAGTTGATTTAGCAGTTGCATGGGCACTTGATGAGTGCTTTCAGTGTCTGATGAAAACTTCCAATTTTTCCATTTGATTGAGGATGATATGCTGTAGTTTGGGTTTGGTTACAACCACATAGTTTTGATAATGCTTGTCTAGTTCAATGTTAAAGTGTGTTCCACAGTCGGTTACTGTTTGGTATGGTGTTCCAAATCTAGTGATCCAAAAATGAAAAATGCTCATGTTATCACTTCCACTTGTATTTCTTGAAAAGGTACCTCTGTTCAATTTGTAAGTCTTGAAGTTTGTTAAACAAGAGGTATATTCGTCAGGACGAGGCATTAGTCCCATCAAGACAAAGTGAATTATTTTGAAGCATTCATCAGAACTTGATAAAGTGTCCTAATGGCACTTGAGAATGTCATGATACTTTGTTTTTCTGACAAGCAGTACATGTTTTTGCCTGATTTCAGATATTCTTTTCTTTATATTGATGAGTTCATGTTTACAGTAGCCTTAACGCCTGGATGAGCCAAATTATGATAGTGTCAGAAAATAGGCTATCTAAGTGCCTCAGAATTATAAGGGCGAATAATGTGTGTTGACCCATCACACCACAATTGTTTTCTTCCACATGTCAATGGGATTTTAATTTTTAAGTAATGTATGATATGAAGCTCTCCTTCATCTTCTTGTGCTTAAGCTATATCTTCACAGTTCATTGGAAGTAATTCTTCAAGCCTTGATAAGCTATCAGCAACAACATTTTCATTGTCTGATATGTGTCACTGATCTGTAAAACACATAATTGGATTGCCATTGCTTTCTTATTCTTTTGCTTAAATGCATAGGTTGGAGGAGTGTGGATAGTATAAATAATGAAATCTCTTCCTTCTAACAAATATTTGAAATATTTGACAGCCCTGTATATGCTAAGCAGCTCTCTGTCATATGTGGAATACAACTTCTGTGTCATCTTTGTTTATCTTGCTACTGCTGCAATGCAGCACCTGCTGCAAAATCTCATGCATCCACACACAATAGAAGTTGAAAACACAAATCAAGAAATGTCAGAAGCATAGGATTTGCGAGATCATTACATTTTTGGATTTAAGCAATTGCTTCTGTCCAGTCAGTACACCTTCTGTCACTTTTATTTGTATCTTTTAGGGTTGTGATTCTGCAAAGCTTGGTGTTTAGCAGCATGTTCCAAATGCCACTAATAGAAACTGATGGTCCCCAAAAATGCTCCAAGTTCATGAACTGTTTCATGTTATTTGTTGTTCATTATTGTCACAAGCCTTTCTGGCTCAAGTTTAAAGGAATAATTGACCATGCATGGGTAGATATGTACCCAGAAGAGCAGTTCGTAATGGGAGGGATCCTCCATGGTATACAGTCACTCTAAAGAAACTTTAAAGAAACAGAGATTACTGCATAATAGCTGTAAAAAACAAAGTGTAGGGCTATAGATAGAAAGATGGTGATTGAAACACATTGTGGCTGTCAAAGGAGCAATGCATGATGCCTTCAACGACTACTGTAGTAGAATGTTGTCAAATGACATTTCTCAAAATCCTAAGAAATTCTGGTCTGATATAAGGCTGTCAATAGCACCAAAGTTAGTGTCCAGTCCCTATCGGATGAGACAGGAATTGAAATTGAGGGTAGCAAAGCAAAAGCTGCAATGTTTTAACTTCATTTTCAAATGCTCCTTTACAAAAGAAAACCCAGGTGAATTGCCCCAATTTAATCCTTGTACCACTGAAAAGACAAATGAAATAAGTATTAATGTCAGTGTTGTTGAGAAACAGCTGAAATCATAAAAATTGAACAAAGCTCCAGGCCCCAGTGAAATCCCTGTCAGATTCTATAGTGAATTTGTGGCTGAGTTAGCTCCTCTTCCCACTATACTCTATCATAGATCCCTCGAATAAAAAATTGTGCCCAGTTCTTAGAAGAAGGCACAGTTCACACCCATCTACAAGAAGGGTAGTAGGAGTGATCCTCAAAACTACATCCTTGACATCGATTTGTTGTTGAATCTTAGAACATATTCTGAGCTCTAACATAATGAGGTATCTTGAACAAAATGACCTCCTCAACGCCAACCAGCATGGTTTTCGAAAACGTCAATCATTTGAAACCCAGCCCGCACTTTTCTCATGTGACATAATGAAAGCTTTGGATGAAGGCAACCAGGTAGCTGCAGTATTTCTTGACTTCCAAAAAGCATTTGACTCAGTACCGCACCTATGCTTATTGCCAAAAGTACAATCATATGCAGTATCAAGTGAAATTTGTGACCGGATTGAGGACTTTCTGGTTGGAAGTACATAGCATGTTATCTTAGGTGGGGAGTCATTGTCAGTTGTAGAAGTAACTTCAGGTGTGCCCTAGGAAAGTATGCTGGGACCCTTGCTGTTTATATTGTATAATAATTACTTTGCAGACAATATTAATAGTAAAATCAGGTTTTTTGCATATAGTGCAGTTATCTATAACGAAGTATTATCTGAGAGAATCTGCATAAATATTCAGTCAGATGTCGATAAGATTTCAGCATGGTGCAGAGATGTAAAATTTTGCACTTCAAAAAATGAAAAAAATGTGGTATCCTATGACTATAATATCAGTCAGTCACTGTTAGAATCAGTCAACTCATACAAGTACCTGGGTGTAACACTTTGTAGGGATATGAAATGAAATGATCACATAGGCTCAGTCATGGGTAAAGCAGGTGGTAGACTTTGGTTTATTGGTAGAATACTGGGGAAATGCAATCAATCTGCAAAAAAATTGTTTACAAATCACTCATGTGACTGGTTCTAGAATATTGTTCAAGTGTGTGGAACCCGTACCATATAGGACTAACAGGGAATATTGAATGTATACAGAGAAGGGCAGCACAAATGGTCACACATTTGTTTAATCCATGGCAGAGAGTCTCACAGATATTGAAGGAACTGAAATGACAGACTCTTGAAGACAGACATAAAACTATCCCGAGAAAGTATATTGACAAAGTTTCAAGAACTAGCTTTAATTGATTACTCTAGGGACATACTACAACCCCCTACGTATCGCTCACACAGGCATCATCAAGATAAGATTAGAATAATTAAAACTGTACACACAGAGGCATTTGAACAATCATTCTTCTCACACTCCATACATGAATGGAACAGGAAGAAGTGTTAATAACAGGTACAATAAGATGTACCCTCTACCATATTCCTCATGGTGGTTTGCAGAATACAGGTGTAGATGTAGCTCAGGCTTTGCTTCTGCAGTTGTAATTTAATGTCCTAAGAATATTAGCTATTGTGCACCAAATACTGATTTTCCAACTTTTATTGTGAGACCATACTTATTCACCTGTTTAAGGAGTAAATTCAGATGCTCAGTAAGTTTCTCTGGAGATTCAAATGCTACTAAAATGTAATCCAAATACAGAAAACAGAAATCTGGTTCTCTTACAATTTCAGGTATGAACCTCGGTATAGTGTGCTAGGAGCATTACAAAATCCAAAGGACATATAATTAAATTCATGAAGAGAAAAAGGTTTAATAATAGCAGATTTTGGTTTATCATCTTCAGCTAATGGAATGTGGTAATAGGCTTTGAGTAGGCCAGTGTTTGAGAATATCTTTTTATTTTGAAGCATAAAATTTGCATCATCAACTCATGGCATTGGATATCAGTCTGGAAAATTCCTGTCATTTAGACAGCAATTATCTCCACAAACTCAGCACTGACCATTTGGCTTCGTAACAAGGTGTAGTGGACTAGCTCATTGTGATTGTGACAGATGTGTAATACCATTATTTAACAGAAAGTGAAATTGTTTCTAGCAATTTGCAGCGTCCAATCTACAGGACTGATTCAAGAACACTTTCCCATAGAAGTGAGTCGTCATTTGTTGCATCCACTCCCTCATTTTTCCCTCATAGGTTCTCACCCATGCCAATTTTTGCTACTAATTGTGATATGCACAATATAGAGATCTTGCATTTGGGTGTCAGGGGCACCGCAAGTGGCCGCTACCAATTGTGATACGTCCTGTACAGAAATCTTATGGTTGTGTCACTTCTTGCAACCATTTCAGCTAGGTACCCCAAGTGGCGGCTTGACCCTAAAACCAGTCTCGCCAATCTAAGAGCCTTATTGTTTATTAGCGGACAGCTAGATAGTCCTGATATAATGCTGCACTTTGTGCTTCAACACCTTTGGTACTATGGATGGTTTTGTTCATTCACTAAATTTTTCCAAAAGATTGGAAATCTGACAGTTGCATAGGATGAGATTACTGACTCTGGGGTTATCTCTGCTGAAATTTTTCATTTAGTAATGTTGTCACTCAACTTTTTATTTTTGAAGTCAATGAGTTAACCATAATGATGAAGGAAATCAGCCCCCAATTTGAATTTTGATAGGTCTGCTATAATAAATGGCCATTCAAAATTGTTTTTGAGCCCCAAGTCAACGATAACAGCTTTGAAATGTAAGTTTTTATTTCTAAATCATTTGCAGCATAAAGATTGAAAACAGAAGGTTTAACTTTCTTGCCTTTTGAAACTATTATAACAGTCAGATCTTCACTGCTGTCTATCAGAAAATGTCTTCTATGCAATTTTGATCTTTAACAAATAGGTGATATTGGCAGCTTGATGTGAGTACTGGGGTAGAACACTCAGCTGCTGCTTTGTGTGCCCTTTCTACTTTTCCTTGTTTTGCCAGTGGTAAGGCTGAACACATTTTTCAGGCTTACATTGTGTGCCAATTTTAAAATGGTAATGGCAATATTTACCGTTTTTATTGAATTTATTTAGTTTTCAAAGCATCTTAATCACATTTTCCAATTCTTCAACTCATAAGAGAAAATCTTCTCTCAAGGGAAGATACACTACTGGCTATTAAAATTGCTACACCACGAAGATGATGTGCTACAGATGCGAAATTTAACCGACAAGAAGATGATGCTGTGATATGCAAATGATTAGCTTTTCAGAGCATTTACCCAAGGTTGGCACTGGTGGCGACACCTACAACATGCTGACATGAGGAAAGTTTCCCACCGATTTCTCATACACAAACAGCAGTTGACCGGCATTACCTGCTAAAATGTTGTTGTGATGCCTCGTGTAAGGAGGAGAAATGTCTACCATCACGTTTCTGACTTTGATAAAGATCGGATTGTAGCCTATCGCGGTTGCAGTTTATCATATCGCGACATTGCTGCTCGCGTTGGTCGAGATCCAATGACTGTTAGCAGAATATGGAATCATTGGGTTCAGGAGGGTAATACGGAATGCCGTGCTGGATCCCAATGGCCTCATATTACTAGCAGGTGAGATGACAGGCATCTCATCTGCATGGCTGTAACGGATCGTGCAACAACGTCTCGATACCTGAGTCAACAGATGGGGATGTTTGCAAGACAACAACCATCTGCATGAACAGTTCAATGACGTTTGCAGCAGCGTGGACTATCAGCTTGGAGACCATGACTGCGGTTACCCTTGACGCTGCATCACAGACAGGAGCGCCTGCAATGGTGTACTCAACGATGAACCTGGGTGCACGAATGGCAAAACGTCTTTTTTTTTTTTAATTTTTTTTTATGAATCCAGGTTCTGTTTACAGCATCCGTGTTTGGCAACATCGTGGTGAATGCACATTGGAAGTGTGTATTCGTCATCGCCATACTGGCGTATCACCCGCTGTGATGGTATGGGGTGCCATTGGTTACACATCTCGGTCACCTCTTGTTCGCATTGACGGCACTTTGAACAGTGGATGCTACATTTCAGATGTGTTATGAACTGTGGCTCTACCCTTCATTCGATCCCTGTGAAACACTACATTTCAGCAGGATAATGCATAACCGCATGTTGCAGGTCCTGTACGGGCCTTTCTGGATACAGAAAATGTTCGATTGCTACCCAGGCCAGCACATTCTCCAGATCTCTCACCAATTGAAAACGTCTGGTCAATAGTGGCCGAGCAGCTGGCTCGTCACAATATGCCAGTCACTACTCTTGATGAACTGTGGTACCGTGTTGAAGCTGCGTGGGCAGCTGTACCTGTACACGCCATCCAAGCTCTGTTTGACTCAATGCCCAGGCATATCAAGGCCGTTATTACGGCCAGAGGTGGTTGTTCTGGATACTGATTTCTCAGGATCTATGCACCCAAATTGCATGAAAATGTAATCACATGTCAGTTCTAGTATAATATATTTGTCCAATGAACACCCGTTTATCATCTGCATTTCTTCTTGGTGTAGCAATTTTAATGGTCAGTAGTGTATTTGACTGACATAGATGATGATAGTGCTGATGGAATGGACTGTACTGATTCAGTTTGAACCTCTTCAAAGAGTGCATTTCAGCCATACGATCTGCCATTTGAGCTATCTTATCCACTTTTTTGTGTCTTATCCACTCTTTTGTCAGATATAACTGGGGAGTCAAGACAAAGTGTTTTTAGGATCTTGTCCAGCACATTTGTCCATACTTAGGCCTGCATTTTTCTTAATAGGCTCTGTACTGCCAAGTTCTAAACCACTCATTTTTTAAAATTTTTATTTGATGCTCTTCACTTCATTTAAGTGTGGTCAAAAGTTGCTCTTTTAAGAGAGAATATTCATTGTTCTTGTCACTGTTAATTGGGTCCCCTATTTTTTCAACAAATTTTGGCTCCAGATGAGCATTCAATTTAGTCACCTCCATAGCTATACTAGCAATCGTAAAGTGCACTTTGGCTGGACAAACCAGATTTCTGTCTTCTCTGTCCAAAATGGCAGTAGCTTTAACGCTTATCTTATCAATTTCCAGCTTACATTAAGGATGATTTTATTCATGTCCGTTTTCTGTATATTTTTAAACACAGTGTATGACAAATTCCAGTTAAATGTGTCATGTTCAAACTTTTGCTACAAATTATGTTGCAAGTGTCATTGTCTCACCAATGACATTGGGGTCATAAACACACTTCATTCATTAAGGACTCAATTTAACTTGGATTTTTCTATTTTTTTCTTATCTCACAAACAATGAAACATAATTACAATGACCATAGAGTAACAACCTTCTTTTTTTGTTAAATTCCAGAGAATATTAACACTATGATTCCAACATTATCACAGCAAACATTTTCCAGACATGTACAAATACAAATAATATCCTGCACTGCTTTAACAGTGGACTCTGTCATGAACTTCACAGTGGTTTATAGAGTATATATTTAGTTGCAGATATGGATTACTTTAACAAAATCCAAATACGTGCCTGATTTAAAAGGAGATTGTTCTCAAAACATTCATTTAGTTGCTATTTCACTATCATCTCAGTGATTTTATACAGGGTGTGGCAGCATTCATAGTAGGATAGTAGAAACACACCATCAGACACTAACTGTAATTTTTTTTTTTACCTTTTATCTCTATTAATAGTTAACGGTATGCCATTTGGTAATGTGTATGTCATTGTCCATTGCGTGATTACTTTTTGAATATGACTCTGGTCAAATGATGCCCTCTCTGCACAGCACATTCATCTAGGCGGCATTGGAAGCTTTCCATAACTCGGCGTAACATATTCCTTGAGACATTACTGACGGCAGTTCTGATGCAGTGCTTCAACTCAGGAATGGTGGCACAACGCGTTTGGAACACTTCTTGCTTCAGGTAGCCCCAAAGGAAAAAGTCTGCACATAAAAGGTCAGGTGAGCCAATAATCCCAAAGGAAGCAACTCCACACCACACTGTGACGCGAGAACTGTGCAAGGGCTTGATGTGCAGTTCATGCGGGTTTACATCAATCCAATAATGCATATTCTGTTTATTCATTGAACCACATAACTCGAAATGAGCTTCATCTCACATCTGGATGGTGTGCATCTCACATCTGGATGGTGTGCAACATTTGTGGATTTTGGCAAAGGAGATCACGCATGGATTAACAGAATTTTTTGCATGAAATCCAATCGCGTGACCTAATTTCCTGAACAATCTGCAGCTTATATGGGTGAAAATGGAGATCCTCATGCAACCCTCCTGAATGAGTGGTCAGACATATGCACAGTTTGCACTTGATAACGAGCAGATCTTTTTGGGCTTCACAATAGTGCAGCACGAACATTTTCCACGGTTTCTGGTGTCCACACAGTTCTTTCACTTCTTCCCGGTTTGCCATTGCAAACAGAACCTGTTGTTCGAAATGCACGTACCCACCTCACAATAGTCTGTCCATCTGGAACATTCCCATGATGTCCCAAGTTGAAATGTTGCTGAAATAGACGCTGGGTAGCAATAACAGAGTTGTTATTCTTGAAATAACTTTCAACGGCAAAGGCACGATGCTGTGCCCTCCACCGCTCCACACTCGAAATGGCAGCTCATTAATACACAAATGCTGCATGAGCTGGCGCGCATTCCTGCAGTACATTATTGTACTATGATAGTCAAATTACGCTATGAATGCTGTGGCGCCCTGTATAATATTGGAACTGTAGTGATGAGTCTACAGTTTTCTGATGATTCCCTACCTCCTTTTTTATGAACAGACATAATTACAGCTGTTTTACAATAAATTCGGAAAGACTATAACTGTCTTCAGTTTGTGAATTACTGAGTTTTGTTACTACATTGACTATATCCTAAGGGGGAAGAGATTTCCATTCAAACACACTATTACTCTGATGGTTTGTTTCAAATTCTACAACAAGTGAGATAACTGTGGCTGGCTCACTTCCATTATTGGTTACTGTCTCATTATGATGTGCAGCATGTTTCCCTGAATAGACAAATCTGAGCAAATGGGAATAGGTAGTCTTTTTTTCTCTAAATTTATAAATTCTGCTTTTTATTATATTCCATGCTGGCTTGCATTTGTTACTTGACTGATATGTGAAGTTGTCATTGGCTTGCTTTTTGATTAGCTACTTATTTACATCAGTAATCCTACTTCAGTTTCAAACAGATTGGCTTGTATTTACTATTGTTACATGACATTTAACAGTATGAATTTAGTTGCATGTTTAGTTTATATAGATAAGTAGTGTACCGTTCAATAATACATCCTTTCCTGTTTATCTGTGAATGCGGCCCCTTGGTATTTGTAGCAGGATACCATGAAATAGTGAAGGCAGCAGAGGATCAAGTAGGTAAAAAGACAAGGATTAGTGGAAATCCTTTGGTGACAGAAGATATATTGGATTTAATTCATGAAAGGAGAAAATGTAAAAATTCAGTATATGAAGCAGGCAAAAATGAATACTAATGTCTCAAAAATGAGATCGACAGGAAGTGCAAAATGGCTAAGCAGGGATGGCTAGAGGACAAATGTAAGTATGTAGAGGCATATATCACTAGGGGTAAGGTAGATACTGCCTACAGGAAAATTAAAGAGACTTTTGGAGAAAAGAGAACCACATGTATGATTATCAAGAGCTCAGATGGAAAACCAGTTCTAAGCAAAGAAGAGAAAGCAGAAAGGTGGAAGGATTATATAGAGGGTCTGTACAAGGGTGATGTACTTGAGGACAATATTATGGAAATGGAAGAGGATGTATATGAAGATGAAATGGGAGATATGATACTGCGTGAAGAGTTTGACAGAGCTCTGAAAGACTTAAGTCGAAACAAGGCACCGGGAGTAGACAACATTCCATTAGAGCCACTGATAGCCATGGGAGAGCCAGTCAAGACAAAACTTTTCCATCTGGTGAGCAAGATATGTGAGATAGGCGAAATACCCTCTGACTTAAAGGAGAATATAATAATCCCAACTGCAAAGAAAGCAGGTGCTTACAGATGTGGAAATTGCTGAACTATCAATGTAATAAGTCATGGCTGCAAAATACTAACATGAATCCTTCACAGAAGAATGGAAAAACTGGGAGAAGCTGACCTTGGGGAAGATCAATTTGGATTCCAGAGAAATGTAGGACCATGCGAGTCAATACTGGCCCTGCAACTTCTCATAGAATATAGGTTAAGGAAAGACAAACCTACATTTACAGCATTCATAGACTTAGAGAAGGCTTTTGACAATGTTGACTGGAAAACTCTCTTTCAAATTTTAAAGGTGGCAGGGATAAAATGCAGTGAGCAAAAGGCTATTTACAATTTGTACAGAAACCAGATGGAAGTTACAAGAGTCGAGTGGCATGAAAGGTACGCAGTGGTTGAGAAGGGAGTGAGACAGGGTTGTGGCCTATCCCCAATGTTATTCAAACTGTATATTGAGCAAGCAGTAAAGGAAAGAAAAGAAAAATTTGTAGTAGGATTAAAGTCCAGGAAGAAAAAATAAAAAAACTTTGAGGTTCGCTGATGACATTGTAATTCTGTCAGAGGCAGCAAAGGACTTGGAAGAGCAGTTGAACGTAATTGACAGGAGGATATAAAATGAACATAAAAAAAGCAGAACAAGGATAGTGGAATGTAACCGAATTAAATCAAGTGAGGCTGAGGGAATTAGATTAGGAAATGAGACATTAAAGTAGCAAAGGAGTTTTGCTATTTGGGAAGAAAAATAACTGATAAGTGTCAAAGCAGGGAGGATATAAAATGTAAATTGGCAACGGTAAGAAGAGAAATTTATTAATATCAGGCATAGATTTAAGTGTCAGGAAGTCCTTTCTGAAAGTATTTGTATGGTGTGTAGCCATGTATGGAAGTGAGACATGAATGATAAACGGTTTAGACAAGAAGAGAATAGAAGCGTTTGAAATGTGGTGCTACAGAAGAATGCTGAAGGGTAAATGGATAGATCACATAACTAATGAAGAAGTATTGAACAGAACTGAGGAGAAGAGAAATTTGTGGTACAACCTGACTACAAGAAGGTATCACATTCTGTGGTATCAAGGGATCACCAATGTAGTACTGGAAGGAAGTATGGGGGTAAAAATTGTAGCAGGAGAGCAAGAGATGAATACAGTAAGCAGATTCAGAAGGATGTAGGTTGCAATAGTTACTCAGGGATGAAGAGACTTTCAAAGGACAGGGTAGCATGGAGAGCTGCATCAAACCAGTCTTTGAACTGAAGAGCACAACAACAACAACAACATGATTTATTAATGGTGGCTAATAAAGTATATAAGATGCTTCGCAAGAGAACTGATAACTATTGAGAATGGAATGCCAGTCAATACCCTGCAGATCAGATCTGAGATTTGTTATGTGTATTTCATGCAGTTGTCTCTTTGTCCTGGGTTCAGCTTCATCTTTGTGATTATTTCCAACTCCACGCAATCTCCCCCCCCACCCCACCCCCTCTCCCTCGGGCTCAACATTTGATTTCTGGTTACAGGTTTGGTCACCCCGGGTTTCTGAGCTGGGGACTGGTAAGCGCAATCATTCCTCTGTCGCCATAAGCTGTGAGCATCTTCAGTGACCACCGTGCAGTCCAGCAGTGGAATATTGGCTTCATCTCCTGGACTATGGGGAAGATACACACCTCTATAAAAAAAAAACACTCAACCTCAAGGTGTGTTACATGCTGATGAGATGAATGGCAGCTGAGATAAAACAGTATCTAGCAAGCAACCTACAGGGCACCAGCTGCCCCTCCAGCTGTATAGGGTTTGCTGAGGCATTTAGGGCTCTGCCTGGCTTGGTAGTTGTTTTCTTAGCGTCTCATGGGGTTCCTATTGAATGGTCTCATCAAACTACTACTCCCAACAGGACGGGTGTACTGTCAGGTAGTATCTACATCCTCTCATCAAAGAGAGATTGATTGGTGAGTCCTTCCAAAAAGAAGTCTCAGAATCATAGTAACAGGTTTTAGTGTGCCATAACACTTTCTGTGGTGTCACCGCCAGACACCACACTTGCTAGGTGGTAGCCTTTAAATCGGCCGTGGTCCGGTAGTATACGTCGGACCCGCGTGTCGCCACTATCAGTGATTGCAGACCGAGCGCCACCACACGGCAGGTCTAGAGAGACGTCCTAGCACTCGCCCCAGTTGTACAGCCGACTTTGCTAGTGATGGTTCACTGACAAATTACGCTCTCATTTGCCGAGACGATAGTTAGCATAGCATAGTTAGCTTGCTACGACCTAGCAAGGCGCCATTATCATTTGCTATTTATCTTGTGATGCATGTACCGTCAGACCGATGTTCACCAATTATGGATTAAAGTTAAGTATTCCAGAAGCTACGTACCTTTTTTGCTAGTCTCTATTCCTTTAACTGTTCCAGACCTCACACCAGCCTGCGTGAGCTTAAACGCGTGCCTTTCGGCTTCCTCTCATAGTGGCTTGGCTGTCTTGCCAAGTCACAACACTTTCATTGTAATCAAGAGAATGTCTCCCATTTCTATATTTACAAGGCATTGGAAGGTATTTCTTAGTCCCTAAAAAGTGGCAAATGACATTGTAATAGAAGTATCTAAGCTTCTGGGATGTAAGGCCCTAAGTGACTACCCAGTCAAGGCTGAGTTGCACGTTACCCCTAACTTTAGTAAGGGTATGGTTACCTGCTTCGATATAATGGAGATGGAAGACGCAGAGTTAAATGAAGAATGGAAAAATATGGGTATCGTGGAAGTGCAGAACTATATGAGGAAAGTCAATGGCAAATTGGAAAAATCTGCAACATTTATTCTAAAGTTTAGTACTCCAGAATTACCTGAACATATCCTTGCAGGCTATATCCATCCTAAGGTTCGTCCATTTGTTCCTAACCCAATGTGATGCTTCAAATGTCAAATATTTGGCCATACCACTATGGGTTGTAATGGGAGGGCTACTGTGGCAATTGTGGAGGCTTAGCTCACGAATCAGGCATTTATTGTACACTTCCTCCATAATGTGTAAATGCTCCAGGAATCACCCAGTGTGTAGCAGAAAGTGGGAGGTTTACAATGAGGAAAAGAAAATTCAGGAGTTGAAAGTCAAGAGGTGCATACCCTTTGGTGAAACTGAAAAATCTTTGAAAGCTATGCAGCCTCTGGTTTTAGCTACGTCTTTTGCATCTGCCCTTAAGATGCTAACTGCCAAGTGTGGTGCCTCCACATAAACTCAGACCACAGATTCAAGTACAAGCACATGCACTTGTCAGTGTACTTGTGGAGAAAACACTACACTTGAAACAGAAGTCATTCAGAAGCCATGAAGAAAGGCATACCACCTAAGCCACATACCACTGCCCACCATCAGAAGCTGCTAAGCTGTCCCCTCAACCCAAGCAACCAACTCTTCCTGTAAGTAGACGTGGTAGTTCCAAATCAAAGAAAGTGTCAGTTAAACCTTTGGATCAGCCAGCTCTTTCCTTCTCTGATGGTGACTATGCTCTTGAGGATATGGTCTTTGTTTCTGTTTCCAGCTATTACAGACACAGTTCAGTGGGAAGTGGCTACAGATTTACATTCTATTGACCACTTTACAATGTGGATCCATCTCCCGACTAGGATGGTGGCTGACAGGAGACCATAAAGATGCATGGTGCAAAGGGTAAATTTGTTTCAGTACAGTCGACAGGCTATTTTTGAACAAAAGGATTGTGCGTGGGAGATGGTGACCCACATCACTTGTGAGATCCAACGGGTTACCACAGAGTCCATCCCTCGGTCTAGTAACCACCTCAGATGATAGCCTGTACCTTGGTGGAATGACAACTGGGGATTGGCAATCAGGGCCAGATGAACAGCTCTGCAGAACTTCGAACATTGTCCAACTACAGAAAACCTTCATGCCTTCATGTCTGTGAGATCACATGTGAGGCAAGTGATAAAAGAATGGAAGAAGTCTTCCTGGAAGGAATTCACGACTTCCATTAATCAGTCTACTTCCACTGCACAAGTCTGGGACTCAATAAGTTGGATTTCAGGCAAGGGCAGTACATGTCCCCTTACAGCCTTGTCAAGTGATGGGGTCTCGGGGGACCCCCAGAACACATGGCTCAGGTTATAGCTGAGCACTTTTTTACTGTCACTACATCATCCAGACAAGCTCCTGCTTTTCAGGTGTTCCATAGGACTGGAGAGATGAGGAAGCTCAATTTGAGAAAAACTAATAAACATCTGTAGAGATTTCAATTTAAATAACATTTGGTGTCTGGCACTCAGTTTATTAAAATCTTGCCAGCCATCACACCCATCAGAGTACAGAAATTCTGAGAGAATTTACATTTCATGGAATATAAGTGAGAGCTTTGAAAGACAAAAGAGCATCAAAGAGCACAGGGAGTGTCAGGAATTGAACTTAGCTATAAACAGTAGTACAAGACCATCAACAGTTTACAGTCTGGTTGGAGTCCAGGCAGCAAGTACACGTAACAGCAAAATTCTCAGCACCTGCAGGAGATGCTGGGTCAGTTGTCAAAATACTGTGCACAAAATGGGAACATTAACTTGGCAGAATACCTGGAAGCACATCATTAAAGAAAATTCATAATTTTTTATCAGTAACATCAAGGTAACGAGTAACTAAAATATATGAAAGTATAGTTATGTTTACCTCTGTTCAAAAGATATACACTAAATTTAGGGGTAAGACTAGCTCCTAAATGTGAAAGTAAGATTATGTATAGTTATGGAACTGTGATGGAAAGGGTACTGTAGAACGTATTATTTAAGTGTGTCAGAACCATCATATAGGTTGGTGTGTGGCAGAGAAACAACTGTGATGTAGACAAATGGAGAATTGAAAGATTTTATCTTTGCCTTGTTTACTGAAAGAACTTTCAATTTTTGATGTATTATGGTTTATGCTAAGATTTATGTTACATTATGAACACCTAATGATTATACAATGTGTCAGACAATATTACACTAGAACTGATGTCGTACAATAATTCCTTTGTCTGTGATATGACATTTAATGCTGACTGACATATTAAATTGCTGTGGATGATTTTGTGCTAGGGATTGTGTTGCTGTATGACAACTTCATGACCTAATAATTATGTTGTTTCATATTTTGATAGGGTTTGCCTGAAATAATCTGTGTTTGGCTTGTACTTGGTATGATACACTAAGGTGACAAAAGTCATGGGATAGCACTATGCACATATACAGATGGCAGTAGTACTGCATACACATGGTATAATAGGGCAGTGCAGTGGCATAGTTGTCATTTGAATTCAGGTGATTCATGTGGTAAGGTTTCTGACGTGACTATGGTCACACAATGGGAACTAACAGACTTTGATCGTGGAATGGTAGTTGGAGCTAGACGCATTGACATTCCATTTTGGAAATCATTAAGGTGTTATGTATTCTAAGAGCCACAGTGTCAAGAGTGAGCTGAGAATACCAAATTTCAGGCATTACCTCTCACCACAGGCAACGCAGTGGCTGAAGGCCTTCACTTAATGACAGAGAGCAGCAGCTTTTCCATGGAGTTGCCAATGCTAACAGACAAGCAATACTGTGTGAAATAACCACAGAAATCCATGTAGGGCAGACAGTTAATGTACGCATGACTGAGTGGCGAAATTTGTCATTAATGGACTACGGCAGCAGATGACTGATGCGAGTGTCTTTGCTAACAGCATGACATCGCTTGGAGTGCCTCTCCTGGTCTTGTGACCATATTGGTTGGAATCTAGATGACTATAAAACCGTAGTCTGGTCAGATGAGTCCCAATTTCGGTTGGTAAGAGCTGATGATAGTATTCGAGTGTGATGCAGAACACATGATGCCATGTAAATTTGGAAATTTGTGGTAAGGTCTTATGGGACCAAACTGCTGAGGTCATCAGTTCCTACATGATGCTATGGACCCAGGTTATCAATAGGGCACTGTGCAAGCTGGTGGTGGCTCCATAACAGTGTGGAGTGTGTTTATGTGAAATAGACTTATCATTCACTAGAAATGGTTGTGTTCGGCTACTTGGAGACCGTTTACAGCTATTCATGGATTTCATGTTCCCAAACAATGATGGAATTTTTATGGATGAAAATGCACCATTTCACTATTGTTCATGATTGATTTGAAGAACATTGTGGGTAATTCAAGCTATTGGTTTGGCCACCCAGGTTGCCCAATGTAAGTCCCACTGACTTAATCGTTAGGTCAGTTCATGCGCAAAATCCTGCACTGGCAACACTTTTGCAATTATGAACAGTTTTAGAGGCAGCATCACTCTGTAATTTTGCAGGGGACTTCCAACAACTTTCTGAGTCCATTCCACAACAAACTGCTGCACTATTCCAGGGAAAAGGAGGTCCAACAAAAATTAGGAGGTACCCCATGTCTTTTGTCATCTCAGTATATGTGCAGGCACAGAGCCTAAAGCTGTTGTAGTACCATTTCTAATTTCATTTTCTGTGGTCTGCCCAGGTAGTATGCCTATTAGCTAGTAGGGACAGCAAAGCCGTCCAATCTGTTTCATTATCTTCTTGGAGGTATTTGATTTGGGATGATACTTCGAAATAGATGCTAGAAACTCCTTAAAACTATTGCTTGTGAACTAGGTTCCATTATCAGTGAGCAATCTGTTGCACTTGCCTAAATCCATAAATTCCTCCCTTAAACAATTTATTACAGTGGCCAAGTTTGCCATTTTTATGGGGTATAATTTAACATATTTTGACCAAGATTCTATTGCAACAAATATATATGATACTCCACTTCTACACTTTGATAGTGATCTGAATAAATCTGCTGTTGTTAAATCATTTAGAGGTTTTGGTGTCACTGGACTGAAATCTTCTTTAGCCTTTTGACATAATGCACACATTTTTAAAACTTCCTTTACTTCTCTACTTCAATTCTTAAAGTAGTAATATTTTATCATGTGCTTAATACAATTTTGTATACTGAAATGTCCATATCTTCTTCTATCATGTCATATATCAAAGTTACTTAACTGTCACTGCTGTTCATTCTCTATTAATTTGGAGTCAGGGGTTAGTCATTTTAATGTTACATGATTTAATATGGTATAACCTCACAGATATTGAATAATTTTAAAAAAAAGCTTGGAAAGTTAATTTGGCCACTTCAGTCAGTCCAGTGTTTCTTAATTATTATATTATTTTTTCACTGTGTTTATGCTTTGTGTGGCTTACCAGTACATTTAGCTACTTGTCTGGGTTACAGTGAAACAAGTACTATGCTATGTTTCATTGGCTGTGTCAGCCAACAATTGCAAAGATAGGGGGGTCAAACTTGTTGGTTCTACATGAAATTTATTTTCATTTGCGAATAGAGACAACATCAGCTGTATAAAGGAATGACAACAATGAAAATTTGTGCCAGACTGGGATTCAAGCAAGGATTTCCCACTTATTGTGAGTGGTTGTCTTACCATTAGGCTATCTGAGCATGTGTCACCACCAGACCCAAACTTCCATATGTAGTCAACCATGCTTACAACCTACACTCATACATCCAGTATGTATATTCCTGTTCAGGGGATACAGAGTAATTTGAAGTTGCTTGCTTGGTTTCATTGAAAAAATACAGTATTGTGGTGCCTGCATTTTCACAATTATGATACAATGCTCCTTCGGACATGCATGCATGCATGCGTGCATGCATATGATATTTATTCATTGACACCGGGCAATCAACATTAAATTAAGCTGTCTACCCTGTATGGGAATATACATAATGGATGTACGAGTGCAGGTTGCAGACACATAGTTGATGACTTTATGGAAGTTCGGGTCTGTCTATGATACATGTTCAGATAGGCTCATGGTAAGGCAACCTGTCAAGATCAGCAGGAAATATGGGTTCGAGTCCTGATTCAGCACAAATTTTCATTGTTGTCTTTCCATTATACAGCTGATGGTTGTCCAGATTCGCAGCTGTGAGAACATTTCATGTATTTCATAATGGCTGTAGTCACTTCATTGCTTGTTTCTTTGGACATGCATGCATGTCTTAAGAAACATTGCACCACAATACCATGTTGTTTCTACAGTTGTGGTATTGTTATTAAGTCAGTATGTAATGGTCATTTATTTGTTAGAGCAGGTGTGTTGTCCAACTTAAGGGAAATATTTAACATGTAACACTGTTTTTACTAATTATTCCATTAAAACTTTGAAGTATGAATTAAATATTGAAAGAGGAGAAAAGTTTTGTGCAAAGAGAGACCATATAAAATGATGAATAACCTTATCATGATTAGAATAAAGTACTATTGAATATGCTCTGCTGATGGTGTTTTGCCTCTAATGAGAACTTGTTTAGATGGATATTAATGCACTATTTTCATGATGTTGCACTTAGGTGAGAGATAACTAAGAGATGAAATATTGAAGTTTATTGTGAAGTATAGGGGAGTTATCATTAGTTGAAATGATTATAATGATATGTTAGGATTGAGGAGAATTACCGGGTTGGTTGCATCAATAATAACACCCATTTAGCAATAGTTCATTTATTAACCTTAACACATACAAGGAACACAAAGAACTGAACTGATCAGGGCGGAACAGCCAAAGCTAATGCTTAGAGTCCAAAGATGAATGCATATTGATGTTGGTGTCGATTTCATTGGCACCACATAGCCCCCCCCCCCCTCCCCCCAGCAGTACGGAGTACTCGTGAGACACCGGAGGGAGGGGGGGGGGTGACTATGGCGTTGGCAGGGGTGGTCCACGGGAGCCGGACCACGGTCAGCTGGACAGCGTCATTGGGGAGCTGTCTGGGTAGATGTCGTGAAGGAAGGTTCGGCCACCAAACCTGGAAGTCCATGAAGCGAGCTGGGCGTCGTACTGGGCTTGCTGGTCATGCGGCTACAGGTAGGTCGGCAGTTTGCGGGTGGAACGGAGAGACGAAGACGATGTCTCCGGTGGGCGTGGTGAACACACAAAGCATGTCCAGGTCAACATCGGGCAGGAGGGTAACTCATTTCACCAGGTGGCAGGGAATGGTGGAGGTTGTGTCATGAGCACTGGATGAAGAGAAACACACGACGAACAGTGTATAATCATGCAGTATTATTGAGATGTCATGGATTATGTCCGGGGGGACAGGCACAAACACCTCAAGCGAGGGCACGTTCAAGATGGGGGAGAGGGGGGCATGAGAAACCTTGACACGGCGAGGCAGGCGACGATGGAGAGGTTGAAGGGACCGGTGAAGGGCCCAGCAGCGTGGGCATGATCATAGGTAAGCTCAGCGTGAGGAGCATGTGGTCACTCGACAGAGTGCGTGAGACCGGAGTAGAGGGCGAAGTCGGAGGAGAGCTCGACTATTGGAGCTGGAAGTCACTCGACGGAGTGTGTGAGACTGGCGTAGAGGGCGAGGTCGGAGGAGAGGTCGACGATTGAAGCTGGAAGCCACTCGATCGATTGTGTAAGTCAGGCGTTGAACTGTCTTTTTGGCTAAAGTGTACCAGGTAGATGAGTATGGGGCGTCAACCAGGTCAGCAATCAAGTCCTCCTGGTCATACAGGTGGTGATGAGGAACAGAAGTCTGGTTGACTCATCGAGTTTGTAATGGTCGAACACTTCATCTACAACTTTGAACCAGGTTGTTGCTCTGTCGGGATTAAATGGCGGCAGCGTTGGTAAGCGTTGTAGAGTGTTCGGAAGAACAGGTTGAGTTGAGTTCGTCAGGGCACTGCCTGAATTGAGCTGTTGGTGCTGTAGTATTCCAGGAGAGTGTGCTTCCAGGGGATGTGGCAACGACGGCTGTTCAGGTGACAGCGTGAAGGTGACACGTTGTGGTTGAGCGCGATCCGTTGCAATGTGGAAGGCCGACGCAGGTGAGACACCGTAATGTGTCGATTGCAGTTGCAGAAGCTCAACACATTGTAGGTGTGTTCGGATTGATGCGTCGCGGAAGACAGTTGCGGATGAGGCACCGAGATGTGCCGAGAACAGTAGCGGAAGCTTGACTGGAGCCAGTGTGGGGGCGACAGTTGAGAAAAGGTTTGAGAACGCGTGTTAGTCTGTGGAAAGCTCAACGTATGATCAGAGCCAGGGCCACCTGTGTTGCAGGGAGGCTGCTGAGGTGTGGGCTGTCCAGAAGCACAGTGTGGAAAAAGATGTCGAAAGTGGGACGGAATGTGTTAATGTTCACCGTTCATAGTCACTCCATGCAAAACAGTGTGCAGATAAGGTGAATGTTGTGGCACAAAACACTGAGGCACAGCAGTGGGACGGAGGTGGAGGTCAGGCACAGATAACAAGTTATTGTTCCTGTTGCAGGTCGAGGTATCGAAGTAGGAAGGCATGTGCTGATGCTGAATCGAGGCAGGCGCGGGCGTGGTCGGATGCTGAGGAGGTAGACCTGCGAACGAAGCAGTTCCGGCCACGTGGCAGGTATCCGCGTGGTACTGCACGGATTGTGGTGTGGCAAATCGTTGTCCTGGCAGTAGTAGGTTGTCCGACGAAGCATTTGCAGAAATAGGCATCGGTCCCGCACTGCACAGAGATCCGTAAGAGGTAACTGCACAGTCGATGAGGGAGGGCACATGCGGTGGGAACAAAGGCGTTTGATAGCCGGAGCCATGCGCACTCCTTAACCTCACTTATTGTTACAGGCTTGAAATCGTCCGGCGAAATCGGCGGAATCATCGAGTGAGAGGCATCGTGTTGCAGTCCTGGTGGGTGTACATCGCCTGCAACACGATGCATGTCGATCACAAAATCCGGCATTAGGCGCTGGGCCGAAGTCATTGTTCGAATGCTGTGTCGATGTAATACACGCAAAAATAACCGACGCAGAGGTTGCGGACACAGTAAAATGGCGAAAACAGAAAATGTTACAACTCGGGGTCACCAGTGAGGAGGATTACCGGGTTGGTTGCACCAATAATCACACCCATTTAGCAATAGTTCATTTATTAACCTTAACACATACAAGGATCACAAAGAACTGAACTGAACAAGGCGGAACAGCCCAAGATAATGCTTAGAGTCCAAAGATGAATGCATATCGATGTTGGTGTCGATTTCATCGGCACTACAGGATTATACGTGAATAATAATGTTGATGACGGCGATATGTTGTAATTGGAAGTATTATGAGGAGTATGAAGAAGTTGGGGTTGGGAATTGATTATCATGAAAATGCATTTGATTGTATTCGCTGAGTCATATGAAAAAGTGCATGCAGTAGAAGAACATTATGACAATAATTAAGTATGTTTACTGACAACATGAAATGTAATGATATCTTTGTATTTGTTGACTTTGTCAAGATGATGAATAGAGGTGTTTGATTTCAACTGCCAACTTAATTATGATTATAAGAATATGGGAGAATGAGTTAATGATGATTAGATGGATAGTTATTGACAAGATGCTACATTGCTGTTCATAGTGAGTACCATCTAAAAAGAAAATAGAAACAAGGCCTGCCAAACAAAAGTGTTACAGTTTGTGGAGAATGTAAAAAGGGTACTGGAGGGCTAGTATCACTGGAATGATATGGAAGACTGACTCCCATGAAATAATTTAGATGAAGTAATTATACATTTTATAGCACATATTATGAGGATACATTTCAGACATTGCTGCCTTTTGATTACATATTCAGTATATATTAGTATCTAATTGCTAGTTCTAGAATTAGCCTTTCATAAGTGTGATTCAGTTTGCTTGTACAATATGTACATTAGAAACAAATGGAAATGTTGAAATTATTTCATTGTGTTGTGGAGACTCCTATTATTCACCAGTATTGTGAAGAACAAAATTGTTTATATAATGAAAGATGTAGAAGTGTCTCTGAAACAAAATACATAGTTTAATTCTTAATTTCTTTGCGTGTTTTTGGTACTTGCATTGTTTAATTCATAAATTTCGGGCGTATTATAGTATTTGAGAGTTGTAGCATCACGTTTTAGTACCTGAATAGTGTAAAATCACGTAGTTTCTTTCCGCTGCCAAGCAGTGTGTCAGCAGTGCGCAAGTAGCAGCATTACTGCATTTATTAGGCAATCTTGTATTTTAATAACCATTTAAATTTTGTTTCGAATTGTTTGTGCTCTCTGTAGATTAGTTCAGACGTTCTTTGCACAACAGTATTTAGCATGGATAGGGACTGCAACTGCTGTGTTCGGATGCAAGTTGAGTTGGCATCCCTTCGCTCCCAGCTTCAGGCAGTGTTGGCTTCGGTCACACAGCTTGAGGCTATTGCCAATGGGCATCTCTGTGGGGGTCCGGATGGGGGTTTGTGGGGACGGCCAGCTCGTCCCACACATCCCCCGATCGGACTACGACTGTGGCTGCCCGGTATACTGCCCACATTGAGGCTGATCCCTCACCTGTGGTAGAGTGGGAGGTCGTCTCGAGGTGGGGCAGGGGGCGAAAGACATTCCGGAGGGCTGAACGGAAGGCCTCTCCAGTTTGTCTGACAAACCGGTTTCAGGCTCTGTTTCCGGCTGATACTGATCTTCGGCGGGACATGGCTGCTTGTCCTGTTCCAGAGGTTGCCCCTCAGTCTGCAAGATCCGGGCGGTCGCAGAGGGCGGGCTTACTGATAGTTGGGAGCTACAACATCAGGCACGTAATGGGGCCCCTTAGGGATATGGCAGCAAGAGAGGGGAAGAAAACCAATGTGCACTCCGTGTGCATACTGGGGGGAGTCATTCCAGATGTGGAAAGGGTCCTTCCAGATGCCATGAAGGGTACAGGGTGCACCCATCTGCAGGTGGTCGCTCATGTTGGCACCAATGATGTGTGTCGCTATGGATCAGAGGAAATCCTCTCTGGCTTCCGGCGGCTATCTGATTTGGTGAAGACTGCCAGTCTCGCTAGTGGGATGAAAGCAGAGCTCACCATCTGCAGCATCGTCGACAGGACTGACTGCGGACCTTTGGTACAGAGCCGAGTGGAGGGTCTGAATCAGATGCTGAGACGGTTCTGCGACCATGTGGGCTGCAGATTCCTCGACTTGCGCCATAGGGTGGTGGGGTTTCGGGTTCCGCTGGATAGGTCAGGAGTCCACTACATGCAGCAAGCAGCTACACGGTTAGCAGGGGTTGTGTGGTGTGGACTGGGCAGTGTTTTAGGTTAGATGGCCTCGGGCAAGTACAGAAAGGGCAACAGCCTCATAGGGTGTGGGGCAAAGTCAGGACATGCGGGGACCAAGCAGCAATCTGTATTGCAATTGTAAACTGTCAAAGCTGCATTGGTAAAGTACCAGAACTTCAAGCGCTGATAGAAAGCACCCAAAGCTGAAATCGTTATAGGTACAGAAAGCTGGCTGAAGCCAGAGATAAATTCTGCCGAAATTTTTACAAAGGCACAGACGGTGTTTAGAAAGGGTAGTTTGCATGCGACCAGTGGTGGCGTGTTTGTCGCTGTTAGTAGTAGTTTATCCTGTATTGAAGTAGAAGTGGATAGTTCCTGTGAGTTATTATGGGTGGAGGTTACACTCAACAACCAAGCTAGGTTAATAATTGGCTTCTTTTACCGACCTCCCGACTCAGCAGCATTAGTGGCAGAACAACTGAGAGAAAATTTGGAATACATTTCACATAAATTTTCTCAGCGTGTTATAGTCTTAGGTGGAGATTTCAATTTACCAGATATAGACTGGGACACTCAGATGTTTAGGACGGGTGGTAGGGACAGAGCATCGAGTGACATTATACTGAGTGCACTATCCGAAAATTACCTCGAGTAATTAAACAGAGAACCGACTCGTGGAGATAACATCTTGGACCTACTGATAACAAACAGACCCGAACTTTTCGACTCTGTAAGTGCAGAACAGGGAATCAGTGATCATAAGGCCGTTGCAGCATCCCTGAATGTGGAAGTTAATAGGAATATAAAAAAAGGGAGGAAGGTTTATCTGTTTAGCAACAGTAATAGAAGGCAGATTTCAGACTACCTAACAGATCAAAACGAAAATTTCTGTTCCGACACTGACAATGTTGAGTGTTTATGGAAAAAGTTCAAGGCAATCGTAAAATGCGTTTGAGACAGGTACGTGCCGAGTAAAACTGTGAGGGACAGGAAAAACCCACCGTGGTTCAACAACAAAGTTAGGAAACTACTGTGAAAGCAAAGAGAGCTTCACTCCAAGTTTAAATGCAGCCAAAACCTCTCAGACAAACAGAAGCTAAACGATGTCAAAGTCAGCGTAAGGAGGCTATGCGTGAAGCGTTCAGTGAATTCGAAAGTAAAATTCTATGTACCGACTTGACAGAAAATCCTAGGAAGTTCTGGTCTTACATTAAATCAGTAAGTGGCTCGAAACAGCATATCCAGACACTCCAGGATGATGATGGCATTGAAACAGAGGATGACACGCGTAAAGCTGAAATACTAAACACCTTTTTCCAAAGCTGTTCCACAGAGGAAGACCGCACTGCAGTTCCTTCTCTAAATCCTTGCACAAACAAAAAAATGGCAGACATCGAAATAAGTGTCCAAGGAATAGAAAAGCAACTGGAATCACTCAACATAGGAAAGTCCACTGGACCTGATGGGATACCAATTCGATTCTACACAGAGTACGCGAAAGAACTTGCCCCCCTTTTAACAGCAGTGTACCGCAAGTCTCTAGAGGGACGGAAGGTTTCAAATGATTGGAAAAGAGCACAGGTAGTCCCAGTCTTCAAGAAGGGTCATCGAGCAGATGCGCAAAACTATAGACCTATATATCTGACGTTGATCTGTTGTAGAATTTTAGAACATGTTTTTTGCTCATGTATCATGTCGTTTTTGGGAACCCAGAATCTACTCTGTAGGAATCAACATGGATTCCGGAAACAGCGATTGTGTGAGACCCAACTTGCTTTATTTGTCCATGAGACCCAGAAAATATTAGATACAGGCTCCCAGGTAGATGCTATTTTCCTTGACTTCCGGAATGCGTTCGATACAGTTCCGCACTGTCGCCTGATAAACAAAGTAAGAGCCTACGGAATATCAGACCAGCTGTGTGGCTGGATTGAAGAGTTTTTAGCAAACAGAACACAGCATGTTGTTATCAATGGAGAGACGTCTACAGACGTTAAAGTAACCTCTGGCATGCCACAGGGGAGTGTTATGGGACTATTGCTTTTCACAATATATATAAATGACCTAGTAGATAGTGTCGGAAGTTCCATGCGGCTTTTCGCGGATGATGCTGTAGTATACAGAGAAGTTGCAGCATTAGAAAATTGTAGCGAAATGCAGGAAGATCTGCAGCGGATAGGCACTTGGTGCAGGGAGTGGCAACTGACCCTTAACATAGACAAATGTAATGTATTGCGAATACATAGAAAGAAGGATCCTTTATTGTATGATTATATGATAGCGGAACAAACACTGGTAGCAGTTACTTTGGTAAAATATCTGGGAGTATGCATACGGAACGATTTGAAGTGGAATGATCATATAAAATTAATTGTTGGTAAGGCAGGTACCAGGTTGAGATTCATTGGGAGAGTCCTTAGAAAATGTAGTCCATCAACAAAGGAGGTGGCTTACAAAACACTCGTTCGACCTATACTTGAGTATTGCTCATCAGTGTGGGATCCATACCAGATCGGGTTGACGGAGGAGATAGAGAAGATCCAAATAAGAGTGGCACGTTTCTTCACAGGGTTATTTGGTAACCGTGATAGCGTTACAGAGATGTTTAGCAAACTCAAGTGGCAGACTCTGCTAGAGAGGCGCTCTGCATCGTGGTGTAGTTTGCTCGCCAGGTTTAGAGAGGGTGCGTTTCTGGATGAGGTATCGAATATATTGCTTCCCCCTACTTATAGCTCCTGAGGAGATCACGAATGTAAAATTAGAAAGATTCGAGTCCACATGGAGGCTTTCAGTCATTCTTCCCGCGAACCATACGCGACTGGAACAGAAAAGGGAGGTAATGACAGTGGCTCGTAAAGTGCCCTCCGCCACACACCATTGGGTGGCTTGCAGAGTATAAATGTAGATGTAGATGTAAAATGTGTAGAATGTGCATCAACCATTTTCACATACAATGAGCAACATAACTAACATATTAACCTGGATAATATTTAAGAAGAAGCTTTGCTATTTTTGTAAGACGTATGTACTGCTTTCAACACTGTGATGTTTTGTAAATAATATGCACATCTTTCTTAAAAAATGTGAGTTGTCTGTTCACATTGTCAATTTTTTTTTTACACACTCACATGCCACTCAAAGTTTGCATAGATGTATTTGTAACTTATAAATTAAGTAATCAAGTAATTAGGGTAGACTAGTACTAATGGAAACAAATGTTATAAATTTCTTACTTAGGACATTGATTTCATTCTACTTATACTGGTATATATGTATGTGTGTAGTTTTAGCTGTGAAACTCATTTCCAATTATCAACATACTGACCAGCACAAAATATGCAACACTCCAACTTATTAGAAAATTTTTATTTTTATAACACAAACCTAATATTTTATGATAAAATTATGTGGTACAACCACAAGCAAGTACCCAACAATAAAAAAGAAGATTATAAACAAAGTAAGTCATAAATTCAGAGGTAACACAAATGGAATCACACTTCAAACAAATTTTGATGATGTTCATGAAGGTAACACATCTATTTTGGTTTTCTATGCTTCATGGGCCTCTGTCCACATCTTCCAAAGTGTGTATTACATTTTCTTCTGTTAGTCGTGGCATCCATTCTTTCAGGCCCCCAGGAGCTCAGCATTTGTTTGCTGGGTATGGGCCTAGCAACCCCAGGGTTCCTCAGCTGGGGACTGGTAAGCATTGCTAGTCATCTGTCACTGTAAGCTCTGCACATGCATAGTAAACACCATGCGGTGCGCTGGTGGAAGGTTGTGTGTCACAGGAAACAAGTGTCTTGGCTTGACAGCCTGACCGGAGGATAGTACAAACCTCTATAAGAAACCCCTCAATCTCAAGGTGTGCTGCCTGCCTGTTGTGTGTCACAGGGAATGGGTGTCTTGGCTTGACCGACCGGACTGTGAGGATGGTAAAAAAACAATATAAGAAACCCCTACACCTTAAGGTGTGCCGTGAGCCAATGAGATGCATGGTTGTTGAGGTGGAACAGCTGTTAGCAAGCAACCTCTGGGGAATCTACCGTATGTAGGTGTACAAGGCTTAAGTAGGCATGTGGAGTTCTGTCTAGGTGGACTTTTATTTCCCTACCTGCTTGTGGCACTGAGATGGAACCCTCGAAATTTGCTCCTCCTCCTTCCAGTGGGACAGGTGGGCCACTGGTAGGTGCTAACACACAATTTAACAAGAGGACTCGTGTAACCAGTCCTACAGACTCAGGAATATTTCAGAATTCTGGTATCTTTAACAACAGAATTCATGCTCCTAGTCAGAATTAGTTTTTATTAGTTGAAAGGAAAAACAGAAGCTCTGATAAAGTCTCACTTTTTTTACATTAAAAATGGTTTAGAGGGGATTGCAGGTATATTAAAATTTGTTAAGTGATTGTGAAACAGGACAATAGTGGTCGAAAACTTAAGTTCCCAACAAGGGACAAACCTGCAAAAAGCCAAAAACCTTGGGGAATATGCCATTGAAACTGAGCTCCACATCACATTGAACATAAAACTGGCAGAGCATATCAAGGTAGGTTTTCTTTGCTTAAATGCATGGCCCAATGTCTACAACCCAACGTGCTCTTTTAAATGCTACCACTTTGGGCACAACACTCTAGGATGTAAGGCAGAAGCCACTTGTGGCAAATGTGATAAGTTTGCCCATGAAGGAGTCAGATGTTCATCTCCACTGAAGTGTGTCAACTACTCTGGGAATCATCCTGTCTGGCAGGTATGACAGTGGAGATAAAAAAATAAAACACATCCTATTTTATGGGGCCAAAAAGATCTACAAGGCCATGCAGCCCCCCTTATTTGCTACCTCCTTTACTTCTGTTGTTAAAAAGCAGGTTCAGAAAACTGATGCTGCTGCACAAATGGAAGTTGCTAGTTCCAGCACTAATACCTGTGTCTGTCAATGCTGCAGTTACTCCTCCCAGAATATCAGACAAGGCTGTGGTAGCTCGTGTTGTGGAGTTCGCTGTTTCTCAAAAAGTTCGCTCTGTCCCACCATTGCCACTACAACCTCCACATTGTGGCACTGAAGCCCCCACTGGCAAAAAAATTAAAATCAGAGAATTAGCCAGTGACAGAGATGGGAAGTAGACAGTTTGACAAAGTTGATGTCACTCTCTCTTACATCAATCACCTTTCATCTTCAGAGCCAATGGACCTTGATGTCAGCCTAGAGCACTCATCTCGCCCCAAATCCAAACCCCTACCCACTATGGCCTCTCCTCCCTGTGGAAAGACAGGGTGAAAGTGCACCCCTTGGCAAATGGCTCCTATATTACAATGGAACATTATGGGTTCAGGACACATGTAGAGGAACTGAAACTCATCACAAGGATGATTTGGATGGGGATAAGGCCAAGGGAGGGATTGCTGTGTTTTTGTTATTAACACACACCAATCCTCTGCTGTCTCCTTGGTTACTGACCTACAAGCAGTTGCACTTGAAGTTCACGTGTGTCGGCAGATCACTGTTTGCTCAGTATATTTACCTCCACAAGAGGCTCTAACAGATCTTATAACACAACTCTCCTCATTTCTTAAACTGGGAGCCATCAATGCTCATCTTGTATTATGGGGCTTGACCTCTAATTGCTATTAGGGCCTTGTTTAGGAAAGCCTCATGGTGTCTCACAAGCTGTGCAACTTCGACACCGGCACTCCTACTCACTTCTGTGCTGCTACTGGGTCATTGTAAGCGATCCATCTCTCTTTCTGTTCTCTAGCCCTCCCAGTCTCTGTTCAGTGAGAAGTCATTGATGACCTTAATTTCAGTGACCACTTCCCTCTCTGCAAGGACGCAGACACAATGGATGAGCAGGAGAGCTGACTGGATGCTGTTCAGCCAGCTAGTTGTGTTTGAATTTCGTGATCCATGAATGTGTGGACCACATCACATGATCCATCAGGCCCTTGACTTCTCCATCCTGAAGTCCTCAGATCATCTTGCAAGGCAACCTTTCCCTTAGTGGACTGCCGAGTGTCGTTCAGTAGTCCAGGTCAGATGTGCAGCTCTGTGGCAGTTTAGGTGCTGACCAGTGGTGGAAAACCTTGCATCCTTTTGGTTATTGAGGGCCAAGGCTCAGGGCATCGTCATGGAGTGCAGGAAAAGGGTATGGCAATTGTTCCTGGACTCATGAACCATTCCTCGTGTTCTACAATAGTGTGGAAAGCCTTCAGGAGGATTTCCAATAAAAGCAATTGGTTAGCTATAGCAGTGGTGTTGAAAGAGGGGTCTCCAAACAACACCCAGAGACATTTCTGAGACAATGGCAGAGCATTTTGCAACAACTACAGCCAATGCCAAGGAAATCCTCTTTCGATGTTTTAATTCAGTATGGATGACAGGCCCCCAATTTCCCGACTAATGGCAGGAGACAATTTTAATCCCCCTCCTCAAAGCAGGAAAGAACCAAACCTATCCCAATATTTATCGGAACATCACCTTAATTAGCTTTATAGGAAAGACCCTAGAGCACATGGTCAACCATATTAGAAACCAGGCAGCTCCTTCATCGCCTCAGTCTGTCGCTAACCTGACCCTGCTAGAGGTGGAAGGCCAGCAGGCTTTCCTACATAACAAGCATTGTCTAGAGGGATTTTTTGACATCAGTAAGGCATACAACGCTATATAGAGGCACAATATTATCAGTTAGCTACACCAATGGAGCTTTCATAATCATCTCCCCATCTTGATTCAGTCCTCCCTCTCAAGACACGTTTTTAGATACAATTTACAGGGAAGAGGTTAGGGAAGCCTTCTTACCTGAAGATAACTGATGCTGTACACCATGATGGCATCAGGCACTTATGGGACCAGCCCCATGCTGAGTCTCTGTGTTGAGGTTGGTGAACCGCCACTTACCATCTGACAGCAGCTCCTTGTGGTGCGTCAGGTATGTGCACTCCTCACTATTCCCAGTTTGCGAGCATGCCATACTGTTGCTCATTCAGCTACGAAACACCTCTTCACTAATTGTACACAGGCAATGATGCCTTGTGGCATTTGCATGAAGTGTGTGTTGGAATCCCTTGTTGTGGGGCATGGGGCATGTACATGCTCAAATCTTGGATTTTAGCTGACTGCCACCTTGGTTACTGCAGAGGTCTACAGTAATGTTAGATTTAGTGGAGTACAGGAGAGACTGCACTCCAGATTCTGTTTTTAATATGGTATTTTCCTACATTTTAATTGAGCATCACAACTATGTAGCTGAGTTCACCAATGGGACTAGACATGGGGATCCCATCTGTGACTTTCCTGGATTATTTCATCAAGATTCGGTTCCCTCCAGAGTTCACTATATTTAATGCCAAATTATTGACAGTCTTGAGGGTGCTAGAGCAGATAAGATGTGTGGTACCTGCTAAATCCCTCATCTGTTCAGACTCCCTGACTGCCCTTCAGTCTCTGCAATGCTTGTATACAGCTGATAAAGTAATCTAAGATGCCCTTTTCCACTTACTAAGTATGGGGAAGGAGGGGTCTTTCTGCTGGGTGCCAGGGCACATGGGTATTGCAAGGAATGGAAGGGCGGATGTAGCAGCCAAGGAGGCATGTCATGATCTTCATTTAGTTCAGTATGCCATCACTCTGCATGCTATTATCTCACTGTTGAGGTAGAGTCACGCATCAATGGGAAGATGAATGACTGCAGTTGACAGACAATAAGCTCCATCTTGTAAGGCTCACAATGTGGCTGTGGTGTACCTCCTTCCAGCCCCACGGATAGAATGAGACTCTCCTTACTCGTCTTGACGTAGGCTACAGACCTAGGACTCATAGCTTCTTGCTCCAGCAAGAGGACCCTCCAATGTGTGTCGCTGTTTTATTTTCAGACTAGAGGGCAGTGGCAATTTGCAGACAGATCTGCCCTCTATTTTACGAAGCATTCAAAATAATGCAGTGAGAATTTTAGTTTTGTGATTTGTCCAACCTGTTTCCTAAAATTTTAGGGAGATTTTCTTAATGTGTTAACAGGGCAACTGGCTCACCCATGCTTTTTGTAAGTGGTCAGCCAGACACATTTCCCTGTGCCTTTCTTGTAGCTCCTCTTGTAATTTTACTCCAAGCTATATCAAATCTTTCACCCTTTCTTCGTTATCTCACGGTGGGTGAAATAGAGACTGTGTGGGTCAATGTTAGTGAATGAATGAGTCAGTCTCATTTTATAGTTTCCTCTTCACTGTGTGACAACAATTTTTGTCTTTTTATCCACATTCGTTCTTTTCAGTATGTGTAAGGGCACTGATAATCTTGCCATTGAGTGCCTGTGAGCACCAAACACACACACACACACGCACACACACACACACACACACACACACACACATACATACACAGACATGGACACACTTTCATGAGAGTCTCCCATAGGTCCTATACAATCCCTGAATGCTGCTGATGGACCCTTCTCCTCAGATTGCCCCATACATGCTCAATAGGCTTCAAATCAGGGCTTCAAGCAGGCCAAGCCATTACATTAATCTCTGCTTCATTTAAGAACTCTTCCACAATTCTTGCAACATGTACACGTGCATTGTTATGCTTTAGTATAGAAACATCACTAATAAATGGAGCAAGAGGTACAACACTGTCAAAAAGGATCTCCTCTACATACTGATAAGCTGTAAGCTCCCATGCTCCATGAAGACCACATCTGTCTTTGTAGCCATACTCATTCCATAGACAAACTATAACACCCTGCTGCTTCCCGGGATTTGCGAAATTACTAGTTGACAATGACCGTGAATTATGAATTTTGACCCACGTCGGGATAAGGCATCCGAATCCGAAGTAAATAATGATTATTCCACGGGAAACAGGAGACGTTATAACTTGATCGTTATTGAATGAGTAATTTCATTCAATAATGATCGGTAAATGAAATATTGGAAATAATTTGGAAATAAATTTTGCCAGTGGACATTTTGCCAAAAGAAATGATTAAGTTGTAAAAGCAATTAAAAAATCGGTCGCCAGTTCAACTGATGAGCGACAGTACTGTTAAGTACGTGAATAATAAAATAAAGTTTACCTGTTTGTAGTGCAGCAGGTGGAATGGGAACTTTTACGCAAATGCTGTGTCAGGCTCAGTAGTCATATAATACAATGTCATAACAATCCAACTACACTTAAACATTAATGGTTAACTTTCAATAAGTATTTTGATGATTATTTTGTTCATAATTTGTCTGCTAAGTGCAATGCTGACAACACAGATAATTAACTATCAAGATTTTGAATAATGGACTGTCATTCTGTCTTTAAAATTAGGTACTTTGCACAGTTTAATCTACTGATAATGAAATATATTGCCAATAATTGATTAACTATGTTTTGAATGATAATGATTCATTAATTGGGGGATTGTCAGGTGGAATAAGCTTTATAGTTTCATGAAATATCCTTGAACTAACTTCAGCTGAATATGCATTGAAATAAATCTTAATAATCAAATTTATTACTTCAGTCTATTATTAAGTTATTACGGTTGGCATAAGCTTATTAAGTGCAACAATTAACTACGATAACCGGTCTGAAATTTACTCTTCACCATCTATGCAAATAATTTGATAGTTAACAAATTTTCTCTTGATAATGGCGTGACACACTCGGTTCAATAAGGTAAGGATCGGAAGGAACCTACTTGGTGTTATTGTCGTGTGGAATGTAACTGCAACACTTCGATTATAAAGTGCTTGTTATTAATTGTTCAACTTCAGAGAAAAGCACAGTCACTGGCAAACCTTCTACAATTTTATCCTACGAAAATTACGTAGATCTTATTTCCCTCATTGTCGGTGGATCGACGGAAGTCCACGGCGGCGACACAATGTGGCAGCGGGCTTTTACTGTTGCGACTTGGGTCCACAGTGCGCTTCACATTTAAGTCCTCGTTTCTTCAGCACTATGCCCATTAATCCGTAATAACTTGCCCGGCCATGCTTCCATATATGCCGACCATTACTTTCCCGTCGTACTTAGATCCACACACTAGCCGTTAGATGTAACACAGCTAGGACTAGCAGCACTCAACTGTATGTCTTACTCCGAGCATGGTGTCACTGCTACTACTACCCGCTGGCGCGCTCCCGTGCCCAGTGGCATGACAAAACAATCTCTCTGACTTCAACGTTAACTAAATATGCCCTGACTTGCCAGTGTTAAATATTACATAATTTAAACATAGTATTTGCAATACATATTTACACTAGACAATACATCGTATACAAACAGTTTCATGTGTTAAGTAAGTGAAAAAATTCATAGCAAGGACTACGTTGTAGTTTCCCAAAACCGTCAGAGAACTACCTTCAGATATCATCCTGGGTGGGAATGTGCATGAGGAATAACTTTCCCCAGACGTTCCACAAACCATCTACTGTCAGGTAATCACAACTCACTCACTGATGATAAAAACTTGCTCCCACTGTTGTACTCCCCAACCCTGATATTTTCTTGCATAATGTAGTAGTAGGCCCCCTCATGAACCATGGACCTTGCCATTGGTGGGGAGGCTTGTGTGCCTCTGTGATACGGATAGCTGTACCATAGATGCAACCACAATGGAGGGCCAGACAAACGTGTGGTTCCTGAAGAGGGGCAGCAGCCTTTTCATACGTTGCAGGGGCAACAGTCTGGTTGATTGACTGATCTGGCCTTGTAACACTAACCAAAATGGAATTGCTGTGCTGGTACTGCGAACGGCTGAAAGCAAGGGGAAACTGCAGCCATAATTTTTCCCGAGGGCATGCAGCTTTAGTGTATGGTTAAATGAAGATGACGTCCTCTTGGGTAAAACATTCTGGAGGTAAAATAGTCCCTCATTTGGAACTCCAGGCGGGGACTTCTCAGGAGGACATTGTTATCAGGAGAAACAAAACTGGCATTCTAGGGGTCAGAGCATGGAATATCAGATCCGTTAATCGGACAGGTAGGTTAAAAAATTTTAAAAGGGAAATGGATAGGCTAAAGTTAGGTATAGTGGGAATTAGTGAAGGTCGATGGCAGGAGGAACAAGACTTCCAGTCAGGTGAAAACGGGGTTATATATACAAAATCAAATAGGGGTAATGCAGGAGTAGGTTTAATAATGAATAAAAATCTGCTACAAACCAAACAGCATAGTGAATGCTTTATTGTGGCCAAAATAGATACGAAGCCCACGCCTACTACAGTAGGAAAAGTTTGTATACCAACTAGCTCTGCAGATGACGAAGAGATTGAAGAAATGTATGATGAGATAAGAGAAATTATTCAGATAGTGAAGGGAGACAAAAATTTAATAGTCATGGGTGATGGAATTCGATAGCAGGAAAAGGAAGAAAAGGAAATGTAGTAGGTGAATATGGAATGAGGGCAAGGAATGAAAGAGGAAGCCGCCTGGTCGAATTTTGCACAGAGCATAACTTAATCATAGGTAACACTTGGTTCAAGAATCATGAAAGAAGGTTGTATAGATGGAAGAACCCTGGAGATAATAAAAGGTTTCAGATAGATTATATAATGACAAGACAGAGATTTAGGAACCAGGTTTTAAATTGTATGACATTTCCAGGGGCAGATGTGGACTCTGACCACAATCTATTGGTTATGAACTGTAGATTAAAACTGAAGGAACTGCAAAAAGGTGGGAATTTAAGGAGATGGGACCTGGATAAACTGAAAGAACCAGAGGTTGTACAGAATTTCAGGGAGAGCATAAGGGAACAGTTGGCAGGAATGGGGGAAAGAAATACAGTAGAAGAAGAATGGGTAGCTTTGACGAATGAAATAGTGAAGGCAGCAAAGGTTCAAGTAGGTAAAAACACGAGGGCTAGTAGAAATCCTTGGGTAACAGAAGAGATACTGAATTTAATTGATGAAAGGAGAAAATACAAAAATGCAGTAAGTGAAGCAGGCAAAAAGGAATACAAACGTCTCAAAAATGAGATCGAAAGGAAGTGCAAAATGGCTAAGCAGGGATGGCTAGAGGACAAATCTAAGGATGTAGAGGCTTGTCTCACGAAGGGCAAGATAGATACTGCCTATAGGAAAATTAAAGAGACCTTTGGAGAAAAGAGAACCACTTGTATGAATATCAAGAGCTCAGATGGAAACCAAGTTCTAAGCAAAGAAGGGACAGCAGAAAGGTGGACGGAGTATATAGAGGGTCTATACAGGGGCGATGTTCTTGAGGACAATATTATGGAAATGGAAGAGGAGGTAGATGAAGATGAAATGGGAGATATGATACTGCGTGAAGAGTTTGACAGAGCACTGAAAGACCTAAGTCGAAACAGGACCCCGGGAGTAGACAACATTTCATTAGAACTACTGACAGCCTTGGGATAGCCAGGCCTAACAAAACTCTACCATCTGGTGAGCAAGATGTATGAGACAGGCGAAATTCCCTCAAACTTCAAGAAGAATATAATAATTCCAATCCCAAAGAAAGCAGGTGTTGACAGATGTGAAAATTACTGAACTATCAGTTTAATAAGTCACAGCTGCAAAATACTAACGCGAATTCTTTACAGACGAATGGAAAAACTGGTAGAAGCTGACCTAGGGGAAGATCAGTTTGGATTCCGTAGAAATGTTGGAACACGTGTGGCAATTCTGACCCTACGACTTTACTTAGAAGAAAGATAGGGAAAGGCAAACCTACGTTTCTAGCATTTGTAGACTTAGAGAAAGCTTTTGACAACGTTGACTGGAATACTCTCTTTCAAATCCTGAAGGTGTCAGGGGTAAAATACAGGGAGCGAAAGGCTATTTACAATTTGTATAGAAACCAGATGGCAGTTATAAGAGTCGAGGGACATGAAAGGAAAGCAGTGGTTGGGAAGGGAGTGAGACAGTGTTGTAGCCTCTCCCCGATGCTATTCAATCTGTATACTGAGCAAGCAGTAAAGGAAACAAAAGAAAAGTTCGGAGGAGGTATTAAAATCCATGGAGAAGAAATAAAAACTTTGAGGTTTGTAATTCTGTCAGAGACAGCAAAGGACTTGGAAGAGCAGTTGAACAGAATGACAGTGTCTTGAAAGGAGGGTATAAGATGAACATCAACAAAAGCAAAACGAGGATAATGGAATGTAGTCGAATTAAATCGGGTGATGCTGAGGGAATTAGATTAGGAAATGAGACACTTAAAGTAGTAAACGGGTTTTGCTATTTGGGGAGCAAAATAACTGATGATGGTCGAAGTAGAGAGGATACAAAATGTAGACTGGCAATGGCAAGGAAAGCGTTTCTGAAGAAGAGAAATTTGCTAACATCGAGTATAGATTTAAGTGTCAGGAAGTCGTTTCTGAAAGTATTTGTATGGAGTGTAGCCATGTATGGAAGTGAAACATGGACGATAAATAGTTTAGACAAGAAGAGAATAGAATCTTTCGAAATGTGGTGCTACAGAAGAATGCTGAAGATTAGATGGGTAGATCACATAACTAATGAGGAGGTACTGAATAGAATTGGGGAGAAGAGGAGTTTCTGGCACAACTTGACTAGAAGAATGGATCAGTTGGTAGGACATGTTCTGAGGCATCAAGGGATCACCAGTTTGGTACTGGAGGGCAGCATGGAGGATAAAAATTGTAGAGGGAGACCAAGAGATGAATACACTAAGCAGATTCAGAAGGATGTAGGCTGCAGTAGGTACTGTGAGATGAAGAAGCTTGCACAGGATAGAGTAGCATGGAGAGCTGCATCAAACCAGTCTAAGGACTGAAGACCACAACAACAACAACAAATCTCATGTTAGTAAATTGTCGAAGCGCCTGTAGCAAGATCCCCGAGTTACTCTCCAAAATAAGCAGTTGTAATGCCAATATTGTATTAGTTACCGAAAGCTCGTTGAAACCAGACATAAGTGAAATTTTGAACTTGGATTGGACAATGATTAGGAAGGATAGGACTGATGCTATGGGACATGGTGTGTTCATTGCAGTTAAAAGCCGTTTAAATGCAGTTGAGATCGATACTGGATCGGACTGTATAAAGTTGGCAATCAGAAAAGGAGTGACCATTGTATTAGGATGTTTTTATAGACCACTAGCATCTGCAACAAACATTGTAGAACATTTCAGAGAAAGCCTTGAGTACACAGGAAATAAATATCCAAATTATCCGTTAGTTATAGGTGGAGACTTTTATCTGGCGTCCATTGACTGGGAAAATTACACATTCATCACAGGGGGCAGAAGCAAAGACTCATGTGAAGTTATTCTGGGAACGCCACAGGCACTGACTCCATGGGGCCTGAGGGGGCCCGAGCCCCCTCAAAAATTCGTTTGGGGGGGCAGAGACCCCAATAATTTAAGGAAAGTATTAGTTATATTATGCTTTGTAAAATCACAAAATTATGTTGGAATTTTTTATTTTCCTTGTTTGACGATAGTTACCTTTTAAAATACATTCAGTAATGAGTTAAAACAAATAATTATTATGGTAGTACGCAGATTAACTGAAAATGAGTAGTGTGAATCATGATAATGTTACAGTGCTGCAGGCACACTTAGAATTTGTCCTGGTGTGTAAACCTTCGGGTACAGTCTGAGGCCAGCACTGCGGTCGCGGCGACATTAAAAGGACTGGAGCAGAAGTGCCTGGAACCCTCTGCCTACATCGCCCTGACGCTTTGAGACTGTACGATGCCGCGGCTATATAAAGCCCATCTTGCAGTCATTCAGTGTGGATAGTTTCGTTCAGTGCACGCTGCAAACATATTTAGTGTTCCGACTGTAGTGTCTAGTGGACTATTTTGTATTACTATATTTTATTCATTTATTTTAGTCTCTTTGAGTATTGTGAATTAAGTTTGCAATGGATAAATTTGTTACCAAAAAGGTGCACTAGGAAGCTGATGATACTGCAAGTCAACCTCCAACAATTATTGTGTCATCAATTGCTTCAGCGTCTTCAGGTGAGAACTGTTCACAGCAAAAACCTGGACAATCCGGTAAGGGAAGATCATTTCAGAAGTCTTGGTTGATCAAATATACATGGCTAGAATATGAAGCATCTACCAAAAAAGTGGTTTGCAAAACCTGCATAGAGGCAGATGCTAAAAATCTATTACAATTTCCTTCAGAAAAAGAAGATGCATTTACTCTTGTAGGGCTTTCTAACTGGAAAAAGGCTTTGGAAAAATTCCATCTTCATGAAGATACGTTTATACATAAAGAAAATTTTCTGAAACCAAATTCTATCACTAACTAAAGTGTGGCCTCCCAATTGAATGAACAGTTAGATAGTGATATTCCTTAATCATCAATGAAGACTTTATTGGCTTATACGAGACCTCCAACACTGAATCACAAACTCTGTTTAGTATTTTAAAAGACGTTTTTAGTCATCTTGATTTGTCAATGGATAACTTGAGAGGACAGCACTATGATGGTGCCGCAAATATGAGAGGTAAGTTCAAAGGACTAAGAAAGTTAGTTTTGGATATACAACTAAAAGCACGTTATGTGCACTGCACTGCTCACAGTTTAGACTTGGCAGTTGTAAACAATCTCCACCATCTTACATCTGTGAGGGATATTACGGCTTTAGCCAAGGACTTATTAAACACCATAAGGGAATCCAACAAAAGGATGGGACTTTTCAGAGGCATACGCTGTGAGAGGGCCAGTGACGAAGATGGTCTGCGACTCCTTTGCCCAACTTGATGGACTATGCGAGCTTCTAGTATCTTGAAGTATTGAAAAACTTTGAAGAACTTCTAGAGTTTTTTGAAACATTTTCTACACAGGACAAAACAGAGGCAGGTTACAAATGTGCAGGCTACATTGAGCCAATGTTACAATTCAAGACTTATTTCTTTTTACGTCTTTATTACCATGCAATGAACCCAGTAGAAGATGTCAATGAAAAAATTCAATGCCCTCATCTAAGTGTTGCTGTTCTGGAAAAAATATATGAGGGCTTGATTGTATATTGAATGGAAGGTGTGATAGTTTTGAACTCTTTCGGGAATTGTGTTCAAAAGAAAAACCTTCACAAGTTGATGATCCTTGGCTTCCTCGGAATCGAAGTATACCAAAGAAGTATGAAAACAATGAAGCCAGCTCATCACACACTTTCAAAACCCCAAAGGAATACTACAGAGCTATTTAAATTGAAGTTTGTGAAACGGTGCAATCTTGCATTACTGAGTGGTTTGCTTCAACTGGACTCACACAGGTCATTGCAGTTGAACAAGAGTGCTTGCTTTTAGTAAACAGAGGTGAAATAAATTTAGAAAAATCAACTGAGTTTTTCATAAATGACCTAGACATTGAGAGTCTGTACTTGTACTTGAATATGTTAGTCAATATCACTAATAAAAAACAACTGGTCTTAAAAAACATGTATGGTGTAAGAAAGTACATTACACAAGAGTCTGCCATTGGAGAAATGTTGTGTGAAGTAGTGAACTGCATTAAGCTTCTCCAAGTAGTTCCAATCACGACAGCAACAGCAGAATGATCATTTAGCACCCTTAGATGTCTGAAGTCATATATCCGGTCAACAATGGGACAGAAGTGATTGAACAACTTGGCTGTTCTGAACAACTTGGCTGTTCTTCATCCCAATGAGATGTTTTGGGTGAACTGGATATCTGACTAGTCATCAGCAACTTCATATACAGTAATCCAGTCAGACAGTCGACATTTGCACCTTTATAAAGACACTCTGGCCCTAATAATGGAATTTAGAGCAATATTAAAAATCTTTATAAAATAGAGAATTAAATATGTACATAATGTTAAATTTTCAGTTTTGAAATATTAGTACTAGTTTAGTACTGTATTAGTTATTTTCAAATACTTAAATATTTTTAGGGTGTAAGACCCAATTAAAACCCGCTATTTACATAATTTTTGACTGAAAGTATTAGGCATACTGTATCAACTTTATTAAAGCATTAACTTTGAGATATTGTTTTTAATTTATGAACCCTGAGCCTTATTCAAAGTAAGCTTAAATTAGCTATTTCACTTATTAATCAAAGTGCTGCTACTGTGCAACAACAATATTTTATGTTTTATATTTTTTATAAATCGGCGCCCCTGGGGAGTGCTCTCAACATACAACCTTGAGCAGTTGATCATCATACAACCTTGAGCAACTGGTTGGAAAACCAACTCGAGATGGAACATATTAGATATCTTGGCAACAAACAGACCTGATCTTTTTAAGGAAGTTAACCTAGAAGAAGGTATTAGCGACAATAATGTCATTGTGGCTTCTGTCAGTGGAAGTTGCAAAAAAACCAAAGAAACAGCATAGAGTTTTCTTGTTTGGGAAAGCAAATAAAAGTATCATTAATGAATATCTTCATAGTCAGCTCCAAGCTTTCACCGCCGGGACACAAAGATATTGAGCACCTTTGGTTGGAATTTAAAGGCATTGTCCATTACGTGCTAGAGAAATATGTTCCTAGCAAAAGTATAGGGGAGGGAAAGGATCCACCTTGGTTCAACAAACATATTAGGAAGTTACTGAGAAAGCAGATAATTTTGCACCGTTGTTTTAAACATAGTCACTGCCCCCCTAACAAACAGAAATTATGAGAAATGAAAGCAGCTGTCAAAAGGTCAATGAGAGATTCTTTTAATGAATTGGAAAGCAATATTTTGTCTGCAGATTGTAAAAATAACCCAAAAAAATTTTGGTCATACATAAAATCTATGAATGCTACAAATAATTCAATACCTTCACTTGCTAACAGTTCAGGTAATGTAACGGATGGTGATAAACAGATGGCTGAAATTCTAAACCTAGCTTTCAAAAACTTGTTTACAGTAGAGGACTGCAGCACCATTCCCCCTTTCAATTATCGAACAAACGCATGGATGGCTGACCTAGTGATTAGTGTATCTGGGATTGTGAAACAGTTAAGTTCCTTGGATGCCTGGAAGGCACCTGTGCCAGACGGCGTCCCCGTAAGATTTTATGTTGACTATGCTACAAATATAGCACCATTCGTATCCATCATCTATCAGAGATCATTGGAACAGTGGAAAGTTCCACTGACTGGAAGAAGGCCCACGTCATAGCAATCTATAAAAATGGTAGAAAATCAGATGCACATAATTACCCGCCAATTTCACTGAACATCGATTTGTTGTAGAATCGTGGAACATATTGTGTGTTCAGACATAATGACCTTTCTAGACACTGAGAAGCTAATCTGCAGAAACCAGCACAGTTTTAGGAAACAGCAGTCATGCAAGCCACAGCTGGCCCTCTTTGTGCATGATATACGACAGACTCTAGATAGCGGCTCCAAGGTTGATGCCATATTCCTCGACTTTCGAAAGGCGTTTGACTCAGTTCTGCACTGCCGCTTGCTCCAAATGTGCGTGCTTACACTCTATCCAATGACATAGATGGTTGGATAGAAAGTTTTCTAACAGACAGAGAGCAGTATGTCGTCCTGAATGGGGAGACTTCAACAGCAACAAGCGTAACATCAGGTGTGCCCCAGGGCAGTGTAATAGGTCCACTGCTTTTTATGATTTACATAAATGATCTGGCTGATGGTATTGACAGTGGCATTAGACTGTTTGCTGATGATGCTGTTTACAGGAAGGTAGTATCACATGAAAGATGTGAACAAATCAATGAGGATTTGCAGAAAATAGTCGCGCGGGATTAGCTGAGCGGTCTAGGGTGCTGCAGTCATGGACTGTGCGGCTGGTCCCGGCAGAGGTTCGAGTCCTCCCTCGGGCATGGGTGTGTGTGTTTGTCCATAGGATACTTTAGGTTAAGTAGTGTGTAAGCTTAGGGACTGATGACCTTAGCAGTTAAGTCCCATAAGATTTCACACACATTTGAACTCTTAATTTTTTTTTTTTTTTTTTTTTTTTTTGCAGAAAATAAATGTGTGGTATAATGACTGGCAGCTATCTCTCAATATTAGTAAGTGTAACCTCCTGCATATAATGAAGTGAAAATCCCCATTAATGTAAGAGTACAAGATAAATTCCCAGTCTTTGGAAGCGGTAACATCTGTCAAGTATCTGGGTGTGACTATTCGAAATGATCTCAAATGGAATGATCAGATTGCACAAGTAACGGGTAAGGCAAACTCTAAATTGCATTTTATTAGTAGAATCTGAAGTAATGCACTCCTTCGACAAAAGAAATAGCTTACAATACGTTAGTTCGTCCAGTCTAGAGTATTGGTTGTCTGTATGGGACCCTTACCAGTTGGGTCTGATTCAAGAGATTGAGAAGGTCCAAAGAAGATTGGCAAGATTCATGACTGGTAAATTTATCCATCACGAGAGCATTACAAATCTCGTAGAAAGTTTGAATTGAGACACACTTACAGATAGATGAGGTGCTAAATGGAAGAGGCTGGTCACTAAATTCCAAAATCTGATCTTCGCTGAGGATGCATATATTATTACCACCATCTTTCAAGTCATACAATGATCACCATTCAAAGATAAGGGAAATTAGAGCAGTCGTTTTTTTCCATGCGGGATCCACGAGTGGAACAGAGGCATGAATAGTGCCCTTGCACCACACACTGCTTTGTGGCTAGCAGAGTACATATGTATATGTAGATGTAGATGTAGACCCTCTGTGAGGCTCATCATCTCTGAATAACTATTGCAAGCTACATCCTTCTGAATCTGCTTACTGTATTCATCTCTTGGTGATTTTTAATCCCCCTCTCCCACAGATCCCTCCAATACTAAATTGGTGATCCCTTGATGCCTCAGAATGTGTGCTATCAACCGATACCTGCTTTTGGTCAAATTGTGCCACAGATTTCTTGTCTCCCCAATTCTATTCATTATCTCCTGTGATATACTTACGTAATCTTCAACATTCGTCTGTAGCACCACATTCTGCTATTCTTGTTTTGTCTACACTGTTCAGTACCCATTTCACATTGATGCATGGCTACACTCCAGATAAATACCTGCACAGAAAAGACTTCCTAGCACTTAAATCTATATTAAATGTTAATATATTTCTCTTCTCCAGAAATGCTTCTCTCGCCATTGCCAGTCTACATTTTATAACCTCTCTACTAAGGTCATCATTAGTTATTTCACTTTTAGTGTCTCATTTCCTGATCTAATTCCCTCATCTGATTTAATTTGTTTTTGTTGATGTTCATCTCATATCCTCCTTTTGAGACAATGTCCATTCCATTCAATCTCTTCAAAGTCCTTTGCTGTCTCTGACACAATTAGGCAATGTCTTAGGTAAACATCCAAAGTTATTATTTCTTCTCGCTGAACATTAATTCCTGCTCTAAATTTTTCTTTGGTATCCTTTACTGCTTGTTAATTGTATAGACTGAATAATGTTGGGGATAGGCTGCAACTCTGTCTCACTGCCTTCTCAAACACTGCTTCCCTTTCATGCTCCTTGACTCTTATAACTGCCATCCGGTTTCTGTACAAGTTGTAAATACCCTTTTAGCCCCAGTATTTTATCTGTGCTACATTCAAAATTTCAGAGAGAGTATTCCAGTCAACTCAGTCAAAAGCTATCTATAAGTCTACAAATGCTAGAATAATCATAGGTTTGCCTTCACTTAACTGATCTTCTGAGAGAAGTCGTAGGGTCAGTATTGCCTTGCCTGTTCCTATATTTCTCCAGAATCCAAACTGATCTTCCCCAAGGTTGGCTTTTACTAGTTTTTCCATTCTTCTGTAAAGAATTTGTGCTAGTATTTTGTGACCATGACTTATTAAACTGATAGTTCGGTAATTTTCACAGCTGTCAGCAACTGCTTTTTTTGGAATTGGAATTACTACATTCTTCTTGAAGTCTGAGGGTATTTCACCTGCCTCATACATTTTGCATGCCAAATGGAAGAATTTTCTCACAGTTGCTTCTCGAAAGGCTATCAGTAGTTCTGGCAGAATATTGTCTACTACTGGTGCTATATTTTGACTTGGATCTTCCACAGCTCTCTCAACTTTTTCTCACAATATCATATCTTATTCATTGCCCACTTCCCTTTCTATAATGTTGTCTTCAAGTTTACCTTGGTTGTACAGACCCTCTGTATACTCCTTCCACCTCTCCCTTCTTTACTTAGAACTCGTTTTCCATCTGAGCTTTTAATATTCATACAGCTGCTTCTCATTGTCCCAAAGGCCTCTTTAATTTCCCTCTAGGCAGTATTTGTCTCTTCCCTAGTGAAATATACTTCTGAATCCTTACATTTGTCCTCTAGCCATTCCTGTTTAGCTATTTTACACTTCCTGTCAATCTGATTTTTTAAATGTTTGTATTCCCTTTCACTTGGTCCATTTACTGCGTTTTTATATTTTCTCCGTTCATCAATTAAATTCAATATCTCTCGTGTTATCCCTGGATTTCTACTAGGCCTTATCTTTTTACCTATTTGATCCTCTGCTGTCTTCACTATTTCATCTTTTAAAGCTAACCACTCGTCTTCCACAGTATTTCTTTTCCCTGTTCTAGTCAACCATTGCCTAATAATCCCCCTGAAGCTCTCAGCAACTTCCTCTTGTTCTTTTAACTTATCCACATCCCATCTCCTTAATGTGTGACCCTTTTCTGGTTTATTCAGTTTTAATCTACAGTTCATATCCTATAAATTGTGATGAGAGTCCACATTTGTCCCTGTAAATCTTTTACAATTTAAAATCTGATTCCTAAATGTCTGTCTTACCATTATATAACCAATCTGAAACCTTCCAGTGTCTCCAGGTCTCTTCCATGTATACAACCTTTTGTGGTTCTTAAAACAAGTCATAGCAATGATTAGATTATGCTCTATGCAAAACTCAACCAGGTATCTTCCTCTTGCATTCCTTTCCCCAGTCAATATTATCCTAATATTTTTTCCTTCTCTTCCTTTGCCTACAATCAAATTTCAGTCCCCCATCACAACAAAAATTTAAAAAATGAACTCAGTAATTTCTTTAACCTCATCATACATTTTTCAATCACTATATCACCTGCAGAGCTCTTATTGATTTTCTCTTTAGAATTCTGTATTCATCTGACCAGAGGTTCTGTTCCTCCTGCCACTATATATTAAATACTTGGTGAAAATGAAAACTGGTGTGGGAGCATGTTGCTGCAGATCTCCCAGTCATGCAAAGAAAGTTGGATGTCACAAGGCATGAGGTCAACATGGCTACAGAACCGAACAGGGCTGGCCTGCAGTGTTCCATGAGGTTGGTGCCTGAGCCATATAATTTACCATCTTTAGTTTAGTAACTAGGTGTACTGTGTGATATCTTCCTTTTCATGTCACTGTGAAGAACCTGTGTTAAGGATCATGTCACTCAAATCAAATGTTTAAAAATATACCATATTTTATTGTAAAGGAACTGTTCAGTCACTTTAGTCAATTATTTTGGTATCTGTCCTACTTGAATTCTTACATAATTTCATTTGTCGGTTCTGCTTAATGATTCAGTGTAGTGACTGTTTTCATTTTTGTCTCAGAAGTTCAAGGCGACAGAACAGAAGACAGGAACCATAAATCATTTTTCAGTTTTTGTGAATCCATATACTGGGTATCACTGCCAATGATCTGATGTACATATATAAAGTTTTGAAAGACTCTGGGAATCCAAATATGGTGTTTTGGCTTCTGAAGCAGCACAACATCATGCTTCGACTTAATACTGGTAAGGAAATTGAAAATTGTGGGCATAATTAAACTTCATCACAAAACAAACTTTTTCAATACATATGTGTCTTTCGCCATCCATGTTGCATGGTGAATCCCCTTGGAGCATGAAAAACTAAGTCCATAAGATATTTCTTCATTCATAGTTAGCTGAAAAAATACAAATACAATCCTCTCACACATCTTATACCTGAAAGTAAATACAAGAGGTCCTTTTACAAAATGTTTTTAATCAAAATACATGCACCACTAAAAAGTGGTTTATTTTATGCTGTTGTGAAAGAAACTAAAGCTATTCAGCACAAGTTTCGTGGACAACTTTTCCCTGTCCTTTTCTGTAGGAAGTGAAATGACCAAAATATGTGTAAAATTGTCAGTGCTGAATTGGTAGTGAACTTTAATTCTCTTTTATTTTCACACACATTTATATGCAAAATTGATATTTTATTTACATTACGAAAACTGGTTGAAATCTTTTGTCATCTCCCTACAAAAGAAAAGGTCAATCAGGAGCTGCTCCAGCTACCAAACTACTGCTCCCATACACCATGCAACAAAATTTTGCTCTAAATCTTGAACCAGCATTTGAAGCCATACATTCAGCCTCACATGGCCACCGTACTAGCAGTTTTTGTTGAAGGAAAAGGAACTCATGAACTGGTTCTCAACCTCTGACAAATAACTGATAAATCATGAGAGTTCTGAGTTGCTGTCTTCATCTTCTTCCTTGGCTATAGGAAAGTCTTTGACTATGTTGTCTCAGAAAACCACACCTGACAGCACAGATCAGAAATAGAAATCTATACAGTAATCATCTCACAGTTGTGATGATAAGTGTTAGCATGTCTGCTTTCTTCAGTATGTCAGAAGGTGTAATACAGGATTGTGTTCTAACCCCACAACTGTACAACTTCTATGCACAACATGCCATTAAAGAATGCTCGATGGTTGGATAAAGACATCTCAGTTGGTGGAAGAACTATTGACAACCACCGATTTGCTGATGACATTATCTTTTTAGCCAGCAGTGAAGATGAACCTACCGAGCCTCTAACAAAAACAACAGACATTAGTCTATCATATAGATTGGACCTCAATATCAGCAAGTCCAAACTCATCATAACTGATTGAGGAGCACACGTTCAACTCACAGGTCAAGTAAAGGAACTGGAAGTCAGGAATTCTCTTATCTATCTTGGGTCAAACACCTGCCACATGGGAAGCAGTGAAGATGAGATAAGACGGATCACACCAGGGCAAGTGCCTCACCAAGATCTGGCAGAACAGAGCAATAGCAAACACTACAAAGGTCTGGCTTCTTGAAACACTTGTGATTTCAGTCTTCCTTAATGGTTGAGAACCATGGACCTTTAAGGCCAGAAACAAGCGGCGTATCGATACATTTGAGCTTTGGTGCCAGCATAGGATGCTGCACATCTCCAGGCACCCTTCTTCAAAATGTCTCCAGTTTCTTTGGCTATATTGTGAGAACAGATGGAGAAAACCTAGAGAAAATGATCATAGAGGGGAAGACCGAGGGGAGGAGCAGCGACCAGGTGGACAGATCAGATCTAGATCATCTTCGTCTACCTCTTAAAACAGGTTCTTAGAGAAGCTGTTAACTGGCCTGGAGGGAAATGCTTAGTTCATGGGGTCACGATGCTCAACAATGAGCACAATGACTGGTGATAATGAATATGTATTTAATGATTTGTTGAATTTCATACTTGTTTCACTCTTGTCTGTTAATGGCGGCCTGCTCTTTCTAAAATAACAGATGATTGATTTTAAGCATGAACCTTGGCGCTCCTTTCAGCAGGTGACTGATCAAAAACTGGTCATCTTTTTCAACTGTAAAGATCTTCAACACAATGATGTGTGCTACACTAGAAGGTTTTGAAAAACGTTTCTTTTCACTTAGTAAGTTTTGACTATCTCCAAGAATATTTATGTTGTCACCCCAGTTGCTTGTATAAAGCTCCTAATTTTAGTACACAATTTCTCTGCTTCTGTGTCCGAAGATGTGTAGTTGATGTGTAGTTGGTTGGTTGGCTGGTTGATTAAAGGGACCAAACTACTAAGCCATCAGTCTCTTTTTTTTCCTTGAACAGACAGGTCTACATGACTGTAGATCAGAGATAGCCTACTGCGTGAAACTCAGGGGAAGAAAACCCCAAGGTCTATGAAAGGTCAACAAAGGTGAGTTACCAGAGGTACCCCACTCAGAAATGGCCTGCGGAAGACTAGCAATACGGAATAGGCAATAGAAGCACAGAGAGACAAAAGATGAACAAGTCTAGTGCACCATGAGAGAGGGTAGAAGAAGAGTAAAAGAGCAGGTAGGGTCAGAGCTGGGCTGGACCACCAATCCGGGCAGCCGCAGCCTGGTCTGGGCACAGAAGGCAACAGTGTGTTCTACAATACCCTCAATGGGCCGGAAAGGTTAAGTGGCCTTTCCGTAAAGAGCTCCCTTCATAAATAAAACATAAAACCATGTCAATCATTGAGGTATCGTTTCCTAACACCACGGGTAGCAAGTCACGGAGATTAAGAGTCTGCCATGGGGCAGCTAGGTTGAGACATTCCAACAAAGTGTGGACCACTGACAAACGGGGACCACAATGACAGTGGGGTGGGTCCTCATGACAGGGATGACTGTGAGACTCTAAGTATGGCTGATGAGGAGTTGGCAAAGGATGTTAGAGTCCTTGCAAGAGGCCTGCAAGGACCACCTTCACAGATTTGTAGTCTGCTGTATCACATGTAATTAGTTTGCTGAAGACGGTGTGAGCCACTCCATATTCCAGATTCCTCAAACTTGATGAAATAATACCAATTGGAGGTCTGTTTGCAGAATACTGATCTCAAGAATCAGTTTACTGGTAGTGAGTCTGGGCAGGCTATCAGCGAGTTCATTCCCTGGGATCTTGATGTGGTCTGCGGTCCAGACAAAAGTCACTGAGCGTCCTAATTGTTCAAGGGCATACAGGGAATCTTGGATGGTAATGACCAAGGAAAGGCAAGGGTGACACTGGTCGAGAACTTGCAAGTTGCTCAAGGAGTCACTGATGAGAAACAATCCACCAGTGCAAGAGTGGATAGGTTCAAGAGCATGAGAGATGGCTATCAGTGAAAACACTACAGACATCCGGTAAGGAGTGCAGTTCAGCATGTCCCATGTAAGCATAACCAAAGCCCATGTGACCAGCAACCAGCAAGCCATCAATACAGACTACTTCTAAACCCTCAGATGTGCTAAGGATGGAGAAAAATTGGTGGCAGAGGGCCTTGAAAGGAACTGTGTCTTTTGGACCTCGTGATAGGTCGAGGCAAAGCTGTGGCCAAGGGATACACCATAGAAGTGTATGTGAGTGGGCCCAGAGGAGTGGAAGAGGAAACAATTGGAGTTCAGAGAAGAGGCACCGGATGGAGATTGCGATCATTATCCCTGATCTGGGCCGCCATTGCGGGAGATAGATTTCCATGTTTCGAAAGAGGAGATGGTAATTCTGAAGCTTAGGTAACTTCAAACATAGGTAACATAATTGAAAAGCTGTTGTTGGTGCCTGATCCGTATTGGCGGGACCCCAGCCTCCATGAGTAAGCTGTTCACAGGGCTAGTCCAAAAGGCTGCTATCGCAAGTCGAAACGCCCCACTTGTGTATTGGATCCAATATCTGCAATGCTGAGGGTGATGCTGAACTGTACACCAGACTCCCGTAATCAAGACAGGACTGTATCAGGGCTTTGTAAAGCTGCAGAAGGGTAACGCAACCTTCACCCCAGCTGGTGTGTACTACGGTGCAACCAGCACTTTTGCTTAAGGTGGTGAAGATGGGGTCTCCATGTCAACTGAGAATCGAAGACCAGTCCTAAAAAGCAATCAATAAGTCCCCACCAAATTCAGTAGTTGGTCGTTGACATAAAATTCATGACGTGAGTCTTGGCAGCTGAAAACCAAAAGCCATGTGCAAGGGCCCAAGCCTGTGCCTTTCAGTCGATGTTCAGTGACACCCACACTAGAGGAGCAATAGTAGAGATAAATCATCAGCATACAAGGAGGGTAATTCTGAGGACCCCACAGCTACTGTTAGACCATTCATGACTACTAGAAAGAAAGGGACACTCAGTACAAAACTGTGCATGATACCATTCTTTTGGGTATGGGGGTACTGTGGAGGCACTATCTTGAACCCGGAAAGTACAAGGTGACAGGAAGTTCTGGATAAAAATCTGAAGTGGACTCTGGAGACCCCAGTCATGTAAGATAGCAAGATTGTGGTGTCATACGCCTTGTACAAGTTGAAGAAGACAGGCAAAAGCTATTTGGATGGCAGTCTCCGGGTAAACCAGATTATAAGTAGTGGAATGGTCTTGGTGACAACCACCCTGGGACAGAGCCAGAAGACCCTGAGACTCGAGGAGAAAACACATTTTCCAGCTCACCATGCATTCAAACAGCTTACAGAGACTTATTGGGAAAAAACTTTCCGTCTCTAGAGGATGCTTACCCGATTTCAGTACTTGGAAAATTATGTTTTCTTGCCACTGTGGTGGGAACTCGCCTCACACCAGATGTAATTAAAGGGTAAGGTTGAGAGTCCACTGATAGGTAATTGATCATTTCATTGTGGGTGTGGTCCAGCACTGAGGCTGTATCAGAACAGTGGGCTAGGTCACTGATGAATTCTCACTCGCTGAATGGAGCATTATATTGTCGCAGACAAAGCCGAGTAGCGCAGTCACCGTAGTGTAGTGGTTATGATACTAGAGTGTTCCATGAAGGGCTGTGAGTTCAAAACTCACCTGAACTGAAATTTTTTAATTTCTATCTTCAGTTTGAGTACATTCTATAAGTATCCACAAATGGCAAGAATCATTGTACTGGAATGTTCTGTAGCTGTATACACTCCTGGAAATTGAAATAAGAACACCGTGAATTCATTGTCCCAGGAAGGGGAAACTTTATTGACACATTCCTGGGATCAGATACATCACATGATCACACTGACAGAACCACAGGCACATAGACACAGGCAACAGAGCATGCACAATGTCGGCACTAGCACAGTGCATATCCACCTTTCGCAGCAATGCAGGCTGCTATTCTCCCATGGAGACGATCGTAGAGATGCTGGATGTAGTCCTGTGGAACGGCTTGCCATGCCATTTCCACCTGGCGCCTCAGTTGGACCAGCGTTCGTGCTGGACGTGCAGACCGCGTGAGACGACGCTTCATCCAGTCCCAAACATGCTCAATGGGGGACAGATCCGGAGATCTTGCTGGCCAGGGTAGTTGACTTACACCTTCTAGAGCACGTTGGGTGGCACGGGATACATGCGGACGTGCATTGTCCTGTTGGAACAGCAAGTTCCCTTGCCGGTCTAGGAATGGTAGAACGATGGATTCGATGACGGTTTGGATGTACCGTGCACTATTCAGTGTCCCCTCGACGATCACCAGTGGTGTACGGCCAGTGTAGGAGATCGCTCCCCACACCATGATGCCGGGTGTTGGCCCTGTGTGCCTCGGTCGTATGCAGTCCTGATTGTGGCGCTCACCTGCACGGCGCCTAACACGCATACGACCATCATTGGCACCAAGGCAGAAGCGACTCTCATCGCTGAAGACGACACGTCTCCATTCGTCCCTCCATTCACGCCTGTCGCGACACCACTGGAGGCGGGCTGCACGATGTTGGGGCGTGAGCGGAAGACGGCCTAACGGTGTGCGGGACCGTAGCCCAGCTTCATGGAGACGGTTGCGAATGGTCCTCGCCGATACCCCAGGAGCAACAGTGTCCCTAATTTGCTGGGAAGTGGCGGTGTGGTCCCCTACGGCACTGCGTAGAATCCTACAGTCTTGGCGTGCATCCGTGCGTCGCTGCGGTCCGGTCCCAGGTCGACGGGCACGCGCACCTTCCGCCGACCACTGGCGACAACATCGATGTACTGTGGAGACCTCACGCCCCACGTGTTGAGCAATTCGGCGGTACGTCCACCCGGCCTCCTGCATGCCCACTATACGCCCTCGCTCAAAGTCCGTCAACTGCACATACGGTTCACGTCCACGCTGTCGCGGCATGCTACCAGTGTTAAAGACTGCGATGGAGCTCCGTATGCCATGGCAAACTGGCTGACACTGACGGCGGCGGTGCACAAATGCTGCGCAGCTAGCGCCATTCGACGGCCAACATCGCGGTTCTTGGTGTGTCCGCTGTGCCGTGTATGTGATCATTGCTTGTACAGCCCTCTCGCAGAGTCCGGAGCAAGTATGGTGGGTCTGACACACCGGTGTCAATGTGTTCTTTTTTCCATTTCCAGGAGTGTATATACCATATGTGTTCTGGCCAGAGGCAGTTCGCTCTGCGCTCTTGTCTGTGCAAGTGCTGAATAAACCTTTGTTAAGTGCAGTCAGTGTTCGTCATTCATCTACTTACACCTTCCTTACATTATCAATGACACAGTAGCTCCCATCAGGCCACGACAGAGCTGCCGTTTACGTGACGAGAAACCTGATTTCAAGCCATATTCAAGAGATCGCAATCTGTCAGAGACAGAAGAAGAAGAGGACGTCACGATGACAGCAACTGTGTGCCACCACATGAGACATCCTTCTGGGTTTTCTGGTGACGATGGCCAAGATCCAAACAAGTGGCTGAAGGTGTATGAACATATAGCCAAATTTAACAAATGGGATGACACCGTGTATTTGGGTAATGTCTTTTTTTACTTGGAAGGCACTGCCAAGCAATGGTATGAGAACAACGAGGAGATGTTCACAAGCTGGGAAGTATTCCAAGTGGAACTGCGCAAGTATTTCGGTGACATACAACAACAGAAGTGCAAAGCTGAAGATAAATTAAAGTGCAGGGCACAGCGTGCAGGAGAAACGACAACATCCTACATTCAAGACGTCTTGGGGCCGAGTAAAACAGTGGATCCTCAAATGAAGGAGGAAGATAAGGTTGCACATCTCATGAAGGGTGTTGCTGAGGACATGTATCAAGCCCTACTCCATAAGGAGGTTTTGACAGCAGACGACTTCATAAAATGGTGCCAGTATATCGAGACAATGCATCAAAATAGAATTACACGCAAGAAACTTGAACAGCTTCCAAACATCGTATCGATGTCTGTGATGGAGGAAGGAAATGATTTCACAAGTGTTCTTCGTCAGATAGTGAGGGAGAAAGTTCAGAAGGCACTTGGATTGCACAGCAAGCAAAAAAGCAAGAGGCTTCCAGAGGTCATAAGGGAGGAAGTGGAACAGACATTGAACCCAATCTCTCGTCCTTCATTTCCCTTTAACATGGTAAAAAAGTCAAGACCCAGGTGAAGTTACGTTCCTACAATGCTGCATGAGGAAACTGTTTGGGCACCAAGGAAGACTGATGTCTGGAAGATCCAGGATAACCAACCAGTATATTTCCACTGCAGACGACTGGGACATGTGGTATGCTACTGTCAAGAAAGGCGGCGGATATTTGATGACGCCCGTGCCAGAAAACAGCAGACCAATCTTAGCCAATGCCAACTCCGGGACGGCGAAGATGAACAAGAGGATGTGGGTACAGGGCGACGTAGGTCACCATCGCTGCAAGCTAGCCGCTGGAGAGGATGCTACCCAACACAACTCCATTGCTGTTTAGAAACTCCAGCCGATCACCTAGCCACTGCAACCTGGGAAATTAAAGGGTGCAGCCTTTCTTGGAGGTGAGGGCGACGAAGAGAAAAATCCTCTGTCGTTGATCACTACAAAAATGATAGGAAACTACATAAATATCCTGATGGATGGCCAACCAGCCCAAGCTATTGTGGACTCTGGAGCACCATATTCAGTCATTTTGGAGAAGTACTGTTGCCAGTTGCAGAAAACCATATTCGTCGACAACAAAACATCTCTGCTGAAGGTAGCTAGTGGGAAATATGTAAAACCTACAGGAAGATGTACCATTCGTGTGGGTATAAGTGGCCATACAGAGCCCTTAGAATTCATCATCTTACAAGAGTGTAGTCATGATGTTATTCTCCGATGGGACTTTTTGAAAGCTTCTCAAGCAATTATAGATTGTGGTAGCTCGAAGATTATGCTAGATGAGATGAGCTACTGTGGACAGGAAGATGCGCATCCGAGTGTGTGGAGACTATGCATGCTGGATGAAGTGATCATTCCTGCAGTCAGCACTAGAAAGGTAGATGTCATGTGTCATAACATGCATCAACCCATGGATCTTTGCAGTGGAATGTAAGAGAAGCATACCACTGAAGAATAACTTGGCCATCCCAGCCTCTGTCATCTTGTTTAAGAATGGATTCAGTGAATTGTGGATAGTTAACTGTCGCCGAGAACCGCAGATCCTTCCAAGGTGCATGTGTATAGCAAACACTCAGCCATTAATTGCAGAACAGCTGAGCGTCATAGAAACCTCCCATGCCGAACTGTGGGCGTTATTAGTGCCACCACTATGAGACAAGGTCTTCTAGCTCGACTACCACCAGATCTCACTAAGGAACAACAGAAGAAGCTACTTGCCATTCTTCAAGAGTTCTCTGAATGCTTCAATACACAAGTGAAGAGCAAATTAGACAAATGAACGGTGAAGCACCGGATTAGCACTGGAGACCATCAACCAACAAGCCAGAGAGCATACCATGTGTCAGCAACGGAACGTTGATTAATTCGTGACAAGGTAGAGAAAATGATGAAGAATGACATCATTCAGCGTTCGCAGAGCCCATGGTCATCACCAGTGGTTCTCGCCAGGAAGAAGGATGGCAGTTGGCACTTTTGTGTTGATTACAGGAAGCTTAATAAGATAACTAAAAAGGACATTTACCCTCTTCCACAAATTGACAATACACTAGATTGTCTGAAGGGGGCTAAGTTTTTCTCAGCCATGGACATGTACTTGGGATACTGGCAAGTCGAAGTAGATGAGGCTGATCATGAGAAAACTGCATTCATCACCCGTGAGGGCCTATATGAGTTTAAGGTAATGCCATTTGTTTGTGTAATGCACCAGCAACTTTTGAATGAATGATGGATAATCTTCTAAGGCACCTGAAGTGGACAATGTGTCTTTGTTATTTAGATGACATTATAGTGTTCTCAGAGACATTTGATTAACACATAAAAAGACTGAGGGCCGTTCTTAAGTGTCTCCAACAAGCCAGACTGAAACTTAATCCAAGAAAGTGTCATTTTGCGGCGAAAGAAATCAAAATACTTGGGCGCCTTGTGTCAAACGAAGGTATGCAGCCAGACCCATAAAAGGTGAAAGCTATAACGGAATTTCCTGCTCCTAAAAGTATTAGAGATGTGAGAAGCTTCCTCGGCTTGTGTTCTGATTACCATCGTTTTATCAAAGACTTTTGTATCAAAGCCAGGCCACTCCAAGAGTTGTTAAAAGCTGATGCTAAATTTATCTGGGGTGGAGCTCAACAAGATTCTTTCGATGTGCTGCGAAAAGCTCTGACGACTGACACTGTACTTTGTCTGTATGATGAGAGAGAGCAACTACAGAACTACACACAGATGCCAGAGGGTATGGGATTGGTGCTGTTCTGGTGCAGATTTCGAACGGAAAAGAGAAGGTTATAGCTATGCTTCTAGGACACTTACAAAAGCCAAGAGAAACTACTCAGATTCAGAAAGAGTATGTCTTGCTGTGATTTGGGCCATGTGCAAATTTCAACAGTATCTCTAGGGAAGGCCATTCACAGTTGTTACAGACCATCATTCACTTTGTTGGTTGACAGGTCTTAAGGATCCAACAGGACGACTTGCCAGGTGGGCACTATGTCTTCAAGAGTATGATATTACCATAGTGTACAAAAGTGGAAGAAGACACCAAGATGCCCACTGTCTCTCAAGAAACCCTGTGCAAGACCATCAAGATTTGATGAAGATAGTGACTGTCTCGCTGCACTCCAGGATCTCTCTGCTGAGCAGGAGGACACCAAGGTATCTCAAATTATGTTGCCTTAAATCAGTCAGAGGATGTGAAAGGACAATTTAAGGTAGTTAATGGATTACTTTGAAAGAAAAACTTTGATCCATTTGGAAAAAGGTGGCTACCAGTGATTCCTAAACACATGCACTTAGATGTTCTACAGAAATTCCATGACACACCTGAGGCTGGACATTTAGGATTTATTAAGACATACGATAGGATCAGCAAGAGATTTTTCTGGCCAGGTTTATTTAGGACTGTCCTCACTATGTGTCGCACTGTCGAGAGTGCCAGAGGAGAAAGGCAGTTCCTCAGAAACCACCTGGCCGACTCATACCAATTCCACCAGCTGAAATGCCTTTCCAGCGTATTGGGATTGACCTCCTCAGATGATTTCCAACGTCTGTTAGTGGCAATAGCTAGATTATTGTTTGCACTGATTATCTGACGTGCTATGCCATTACAAAAGCCGTGAAAACAGTCGAAACATTGATGTAGCCAAATTCATCGTGGAAGACATTGTATTAAAACACGGTGCTCCTAGGTCGTTAATTATGGATCGAGGGAAAGTTTTTCAATTGAATCTTGTAACAGAGATAAACCGTCGGTGCAACATTACTCATCACATGACGACTGCCTACCATCCACAAACTAACCTGCTTACTGAACGCCTTAATAAGATCTTGGCCGACATGCTATCAATGTCATCAACGTTGAGCAGAGCAACTGGGGTGAGGTGCTACCCTTCGTGACATTTGCCTACAAAACCGCCAAACAAGACACCAGAGGAGTTACGCCATATTTCCTGGGTGCATGGGCGTGAAGCGACAACAACGATGGACACTGTGTTTCTATTATATCCTGATGACGTGGATGACGACTACATTACCCAGGTGTTAACCAGAGGACTCCTGAACACAATCATAGAGGGATATGTCAAGGGAAAAATACCAAGAGGAAGACCACGACTGAGGTACATGGATCAAATCGTGAAAGATGTGGGATGTAACACCTATAAAGAAATGAAGAGAAAAGCTGAAAGACGCACAGAATGGAGACAAGCTGCCATTGTAGCTGTTGCAAACCAATCCTTGGATTGACCACTACAGAAGAAGAACCAGAGCTGAGGAAACTCGGCAGTAGCTCGACTCCGCACGCTGCTGGCTCAAGAAAACGATCGCCGCAGGTACGATGTGAGCCACCGCCCTTTTGTCTACCAGCCAGGTGACCTCGTCTGGATATTCACTCCTGTTTGGAAGGTTGGTCTCTCTAGACGCTCCTCAGGCGCTACTTTGGACCTTATAAGGTTGTAAGACAGTTGTCTGATGTTACTTATGAAGTTGAAGATTTTGACCCCAACACAAGACGACGAAAGATCAGAGATATGGTCCACGTCCGTCGAATGAAGCCCTATAAGGATCCTGCAACCCAGGGTAAACTCGAAGTGCCAGTGATAGGCAACAAGCGGAAAGGTAATGAAGAATGTAGCAGAAGGGGAGTTCTAAGAAAATCACCGCCAGGGTGAATATCAGTCATCGGGAGTCGGAGTATGCAGGACCAATGACTCGTTACCAGACTAGGAGGATGTAACACCGAGATGCTGTTCTCTTAAGGAGGGAGCAATGTCGCAGAAGAAGCTGAGTAGCAAAGTCGTCGTAGTGTAGTGGTTATGATACTAGATTGTTGCATGGAGGGTCGTGAGTTCAAATCTCACCTGAAGTTAAACATTTTAATTTCTATCTTCGGTTCGAGTATATTGTAGAAGTATCCACAAATGGCAAGAATAATTGTACTTGAATGTTCTGTAGCTGTATATATATATACCATGTGTGTTCTGGCCAGAGGCAGTTTGCTCCGCGCTCTTGTATGTGCAAGTGCTGAATAAACCTTCGCTAAGTGAAGTTAGTGTTCGTCATTCATCTACTTGCACCTTCCTCTACGTGACAATATGGCTCAGGTGGAATATAGTAAAAGATAATTGCTTCTGCTCCACCTGCTGCTTTAGGAAACGAAGGGCAAGTTGCTAATTCTAAGATGCAGAGACTCAACCGTAAGACAGCACACAATGTTCAGCGACAGCGTCTGTATCAGTGTAGACAGTGTGGGGCGACTGGTGGAATAAATTGGTTTATAAATGTAGAATGTAATGTATAAAAGATGCATTTCCCAGCCGATGCACCATATGTGGGGCGGCGGGTGGAATTTTTGTTAATAATAAGGAAGATGTAGAGTGTAGAAAAGATGCATTTCCCGGCTGATGCACCATATGTGGGGCGGCGAGTGGAATTAATTGTTAATAATAAATGTTTTGTTTGTCTTTCCCGGACGATGCACCATATGTGGGGTGGCTGGTGGAATTATTGAGAATGTTAATGTTCTACGTTCCTCAGATGCACCATATGTGGGGCGGCAGGTGGAATATATGTTGTTATTTAAATGTAGAGTGTAATGTAGAAAAGATGCATTTCCCGGCCGATTAACCATATGTGGGGCGGCGGGTGGAATGAATTGTTATATAAATGTTCCTATTATTTATTTAATGCTGTCTTTTACCGTTCTCAACACTGTCTCACTAACTACAATATTGGCAACCAGAAAGTGATTAGCAAAACGTAAAGCCTGTAATTAGAATTCCTAGTGCCCACTTCATCTGAGAAATACACTTGTAGCTACAGCTTATAGCTCTGAGGAATTAGGAGATTGTCTGGGATTCAAAATCAAAAACGATTCTCTAAAAATGTTCACTATATTCTGAAAGTCACAGACCAAAAAGAATCCACACAATCCAACTACCAGAGCAGTTCAGAGTCTAATGCGCTGATGCAACTATAACTGTTCAAACTAAATGTTTAAGTGAATGCTCGCCATAATTTGATGATAATGTTCATCAAACGCCACGCTAAATAATGGTAGAATGTCTGTCCCGCGGCGGCACGTGAAAATACGACATACGCAAACTGAAGATAGATCATTAAAGTCATCCCAGAATTAACACTACACTCGAAAATGATTTCATGGTTACGCGTATCCCGAGTAACTTATTACGGCATCCGAGGCTGTTTATAGCAATGATACCGACGCGACACGACTCCAGACACAGGCGGTGTGCTAATCAGCGTCTGGAGAGAACTGGGGCCTTTCTTTCTTGCACAGCATTCTTATATATAAAGCCCCGGTGTGGACGGATAAGGGAACACCTGATCAAAATTGCTCTCCCGGCTAGCCGCTGGCCTAGTAATGCACCACTTCAAGTTATCGAATAAATCGTCGCTTCCTTTGCTGATGGCCGATGAAGCTCTCAATTTAAATGTGCATTCAGCACACAGGTAAGTAATCATAATAAAAGTCTGACGTGGCTAAGTCAAATATTTTGGGCGAGAGAATTAATTTAATTACACTACACGCAGTAGACGAGCTCTGAACTTGCCCTTTGGAGATACGCTATCACTATAGTTTTACAGTTATTCAATTGAAACTTCTCACATCTTTATGATTATAGTGGATCTCCCTTCTATGTAAATTTAAATATCCTAGCCTTATTTATTCGCCTTCTTAATCTATCTTGCTTCCTTAATTTCTAAGACAAAAACCAGAAAATCATGAATTTCAACTAAAATTTTAATTTGTGAGATCCAGAATACTGTTTCTACTAAATTATTATGCAAAAGGAATCTAAATACAAATTTTTTAAGTTTCTAGCTCTTTTCTGTTGCGCCAATGATTTTTACAGAAAAACGTACAAATTTCGAAAATGGTTAAAGTTATTGAACTTACATTCAACACATATTGATTTAGTATTACTCCTGACATGCTAGAAACGTTTCAGGTTATTTACTTGATTTTTAAAGTATTGCGCAACATTTATGACGTCAGAGCTAGTTACAGCGGACTAGGCTGACACATAATGGAATGACTGATGTGAATTTTATACGGCATGAGTAGGCTGCTTCCCTATATCACCCTCTACTTATTTATTTTTTTTTTTTTTTTTGAATGTAAATGGGAAAGAAAAAGAAGAGAAAAAAATTAATTACAAAAGGGAAGCAAGAGTACAGCTTAAATCCCTATAAAAAATTAAGATTTAAATGTAAACATATAGAAATATTAAAAAGAAAACTGATTACCTACTTCAATTATTTAAATTGCTGGCATGTTCACTGCCTCTTAAGCAGCATTATCACTCAAAATTTACACAAAATCAATGAAACACTTTGGCACACATATTGCCTTAGACAGACAAACACACAAAATATGTAAAATTATGAAAATCTTAAATCCATTAAATACATTTTTACATACACAGATTCAAAGAAAATAACACAGTTATTCATTATACATAAACAGATAATTATATCTTAGCAGTCTTTTCTAAACCTGAAAGAAAATTTCACAAATCATGACAATTTCATTTTTACACACGTGGTTGTAGCCGCTTTGGCTGGCATTCTACACTTCCATTCACAAGGGTAGAGGAGGGGAAGTTGCTATGGTGTGCGTCCTTCATGTTCACTCTAAATTACATGGGGAAAGGGGAGGGGTCACTGTGAGTTGTGTCCAAGTCACTCCACGCTTTCACGCAGCTACCAGGCTGCCATTATCTGGTTTGTCCTGTAGAACAAAAAAAAAAAAAAAAAAAAAAAAAAAAAAAAAAAAAAAAAAAAAAAAAAAAAAAAGGGAGCGCCTCAGACTCTGTTCACTTAATATCTAAGGGTGGGTCACAATGAAATGGGGATATATACATTTTATCTTTCAATATGTTACTGGAACAAAGTCAACAGAACTTTTTCAATTTTACTCTCGCGGTTACTTAACTGTCATAAAATCGATAAACAAATGGCTCAAAATGCCGTTAGTCATGTACTAGAGAAAATTTATGCTCAAGGCATACAATCATAAATCCTATTTAATTTCAATTTATTATTTCTGTGCCGGAACACTGAACCAATGCTCTGTACATTCCTGATACATTTGTATTTTATTTACTTAGCTGACTCATCTTCGATTACCTTATTCTTAGAGATAGTATGAGTATATTTGATTAGTAGTTGTCTTCTCAGCCTCTTTGTACATGTGAGTAACTTGTGGTAATAGTACAGTTCTGAGTGTTCAAAACACACTACGCTTAGTTGACTACTAAATCAGCTTATTATTCCTCTGCTGCTGTGTCAGTTCCACATCTGCAATTATGTACTTACTTCATCGAAGTGTATTTATGCTGAGCTATAAATAATGTTTCACGTCTGCCATTATGTTACTCAATTATGTTGCTAGTGTATGTACTTATTTAACACTCACTCTATTAACATTTAAAGCATAGGATAGCACATTTATTTCATATCTATAGTGTATTGCAGCTGATCAGTTTGCTCACGTGGCAATCCATTTCCACTCGATCGGACGCTGAAACCATAGGTAGTCTCTCTCGACCTACCACTAAAGTGCATTAAGTAATTATGGACGAGTGTAATGCTAAATTCCTTAAAACTATAGGACACTATGAGCTGCTCTGTCTCATGTAACATAAGGGTACCTACGGTTGCATTCACACCTCCAACTCATAACCTCAATACATGTAGGTGTGTCCTGTCACACACTACACCAAATAACGGCCAGCTCCAACCTTATAAATATTTTAAAGACGTGTCCTTCACGTCTCAACCACAAACACTGTTCAATTCTATTACACTGCCATTCCTTGCTACACAAGGTGAGTTCATTCTTACAACTTATCTGCATATTTTTCATAACACTAAGCAATCTCTTAGCTCTGCAGCATACAATAGGTTTCACTGCCACTTCAGATCCTGCTTGTACACGAATTTGTATATCTTTTTTAAATATTATTGCAGGACCATTTCCAATAAAACAACACTTTGTACTTACAATATTACCAGGGTTCTATACATACTTTTTACTCAAATACATTTGTATCATAATTACATCATACTTCTCTATTGTTTATGTCACATTAGGTATTTTCTTCACTAATTGGTGGACAGAATGGTTACAGAACTCATGGCTTGATAGCCATGACGGAAAATTTTTGTATTGCAGAGAAGGAGTCGAAATTTTGGTGGATGGGAAAGATGAAGAAAGAGTGAAATCTGAAATGGGAAAGAAGATCTCACACAGCTGGGACTGCACAGCTGCCACACTGTGTAGAGGTTACAGAACAACCTCCTCCCTACAGAATTCATTAGCTTAAAGCTGGCTTGATAGTCATACCGGAAGATTTTAGTATTTAAGAGTAAGAGCCGAAATTTTGGTGGATAGAAAAGATGAAGAATGAGTGAGATCTGAAATGGGAAAGAAGATCTCACACAGCTGGGACTGCACAGCTGCCACACTGTGTAGAGGTTACAGAACAACCTCCTCCCTACAGAATTCATTGGTTTCAGAAAATTTTCGTATTGGAAAGAAGGGGTCAAAATTTTAGGTGGATAGAAAAGATGAAGAGTGAGTGAGACCTGAAAAGGAAAGAAGATCTCACACAGCTGGGACTGCACAGCTGCCATACTGTGTAGAGGTTACAGAACAACCTCCTCCCTACAGAATTCATTGGTTTCAGAAAATTTTCGTATTGGAAAGAAGGGGTCAAAATTTTAGGTGGATAGAAAAGATGAAGAGTGAGTGAGACCTGAAAAGGAAAGAAGATCTCACACAGCTGGGACTGCACAGCTGCCACACTGTGTAGAGGTTACAGAACAACCTCCTCCCTACAGAATTCATTGGTTTCAGAAAATTTTCGTATTGGAAAGAAGGGGTCAAAATTTTAGGTGGATAGAAAAGATGAAGAGCGAGTGAGACCTGAAAAGGAAAGAAGATCTCACACAGCTGGGACTGCACAGCTGCCACACTGTGTAGAGGTTACAGAACAACTTCCTCCCTACAGAATTCATTCACTACCTATGAACTTCTTTAGGTCGATCACGTTCCTGAGACCTAATAGCTTTTTACTCTTAGGGTACTCTAGCCTATATGCATTGGCATGTGGTTTTCCTATGATCCTGAAAGGTCCTTGGTATACGAACATGAATTTCTTTGTTTCTGCATTTATTTCCTTTGATTTTTCCTTGGTTTTGACAAGGACTAACTGACCTATTTCAAAACTGGTGGGTACAGCTTTTGCGTCATGACGCTTCTTCCTTTCCAATGCTCTTTTTCTTATATTTGCCCTAGCCTTTAACTTCTTCTCGTCTGTGGATATTTGCGTTAGAATAGGGAATTCTACCATATCTGCAATCACATTATGCGGTTCTTGGCCAAACATCAAGTCGCAAGGCGCAAAACCAGTTGCATCATGCCTTAAGTTGTTAATTACATTCTCAAAATACTTCATGTGCTCTGCCCAACTTGAGTGTTTCCAAGCACAATAAGTCCTGCAAAGCCTATTCAATTCTCTCATAATACGTTCACTCATATTTCCTTGGGGGAAATACGCAGATATTTTCAGATGTTTCACTCTGGCCTTATCCAGACATTCTTTAAATCTATCAAAAGTAAATTGAGGCCCATTGTCTGACAGCAAATTCTTCGGAACGCCAACGAAGAAATCTTTTTCCAACTTTTCTACCAGCGTTTTTGCATTTGCTCTTTTAATTGGGTATAGCTTAACATATTTACTAAATCCACCTACAACAACAAAAACATGGGTGCACCCACCTGTCGAAGCAGGAAGAGGGCCAAACAAATCACAAGCCAGTGCCCCCAGGGGCTCAGCGTTCATTTGCTGAGTACGGGCTTGGCGACCCCGGGGTCCTGAGCTGGGGACTGGTCAGCGCCGCCAGTCTCCTGTCACCGTAACCCCCGGACATGCTTCAGCGACCACCGTATGGTGCGGCGGTGGAATGTTGTGTGCTGCGGGGAATGGTAATCTTGGCTTGACCGCCTGGATTGCGAGGAAGGTAAACCTCTATAAAAACCCCTCAATCTTACGGTGTGCTGCGCGCCTATAAGATGCATGGCTGTTGGGGTGGAACAGTCGCAAGCGGGCAACCTCTGGGGCACCTGCCGCACCCCAGTTGTATATGGCTTACTCAGGCACGCGGGGCTCTGTCTGAGCAGACCTTTAGTTCCCTAGCTGCTCGTGGGACCGCAATGGACCCTTCGACCTCTACATTTCCCCCTACCAGTGGATTGGGTGGGCCACTGGTAGGAAAACACACCCCATCAAAAAAGCGACTTCATGCTGCGAGTCCTCCAGCTCCTGGTGTTGCTAGAGATTTATCAGACTGTCGTAACAGAGCACATGCTGAAAATCAGAATGTGTTTTTGATTATTAAACGGAAGGAGGGTAGCTTTGAGAAGGTTTCTCCCTTTTACATCCACAAGGGTCTTGAGGGAATTGCAGGTACACTGAAATCTGTTAAGCGACTGTGCAATGGTACTCTCTTAGTTGAGACTTCTAGTTCCCGCCAAGTCGCTTCTCTTCGGAAAGCACCCAGTCTCGGAGAGTACGCTATCGAGGCCGAGCTCCACCCCACACTCAACTATAGTAAAGGTGTTGTGACATGTAGGGACTTGGTAGATATCTCCACAGACGAGTTGAAATCTGAGTGGGCTGACGACGGTATTGTTGACGTGCAGAATATTATGAAGCGAGTCGATGGGGACCTAGTCAAATCCGACTCGTTTATTCTCACGTTCAGGTGCCCGAGACTTCCAGAGCATGTTAAAGCGGGGTTCTTACGTTTGCCAGTACGGCCATATTTCCCCAACCCAATGTGCTGTTTTAAATGTCAGCGCTTTGGGCATACTACATTGGGGTGCAATAGGATAGCCACTTGTGGTAAATGTGGTCAGCCTGCCCATGAAGGAGCCGATTGTTCATCGCCTGTGAAGTGCGTGAATTGCTTTGGGAGTCACCCTGTCTGGAGCCGGGTCTGCCCCATCTATCTCGAGGAACGGAAGATACAGGAGATCAAAACATCTAAGCGCATCCCCTATGGTGAGGCCAAGAAGCTCTTTAAGGCCATGCAACCTCCTGTGTTTACGACATCTTTCGCTTCCGCCCTGAAAAAACCAGTACAAATGGCCACTGTTGCTACGCAAACGGAGGTTGCTAGTGTTAGCACTAATACCTGCGTTTGCCAGTGCACTTGTGCTGCTGCGGTTGTTTTGCAACCTGCGGCTCTCCCCGCAACGTCGGACAAGGCCGTGGTTGCTGACATTGGGGTACTTCCTGCCTCTTCCCCTATGGCGCCTTCTGCCCAGGTGAGTAAAGCTCCAACTGCTGACAAGGCTCTGCATTCTAAGCCCCCTAAGACAAAGACGCCGAAGGTGAAGATTTTGCCACCTGAGGAGACTGGTCAGGGTCGGTCCGATGACGAGGCCATCGTACTGTCTGACATCTCCCGTGGGTCATCATCGGAGCTGATGGACATTGATGTCGACCGGGGGCGATCTTCTCGCCCCAGGAATAAATCTCCGGCCAGTACGGGCTCTCCTCCAAAACACAGAGGCAGGGTGAAAGTTCAGCCACCCTGATCACTGGCTCCCATATTACAGTGGAACCTGAATGGGTTCAGGACGCATGTGGCCGAATTACAACTCCTTGTACGTGAGTTCCCTTTGTGCTTATGTCTCCAAGAGACACATTTTCGGGCCACTGATGCTCCTTCTTTACGGGGCTATACCGTCTATCGGAAAGATGATCTGACAGGGGAAAGGGCAAAGGGTGGTGTTGCGGTTTTTGTCCGTGACATGCACCCCTCATCTGAGCTCCCTCTCGTTACAGACTTGCAAGCAGTTGCAGTTGACCTTCTTGTGGGTTGTGGGTCGGAGGCTGACAGTCTGTTCACTTTACTTACCCCCTCAGGATGCGATAGACTCTGAGGCTCTCACAGACCTTATTAGCCAACTTCCCCGCCCATTTCTTCTTCTGGGGGACTTCAATGCTCATAATGTCTTATGGGGCTCTTCGACTACTTGCCTCAGGGGTCGCATTCTGGACAGCCTTATGATGTCTGAAGAACTGTGCATCCTCAACTCTGGTGCTCCCACTCATTTCTGTACTGCTTCTGGGTCGTCATCAGCTATTGACCTTTCCTTTTGCTCTCCAGCACTCGCGGATTCTGCTCTGTGGGAGGTTGCTGCTGACCTCCATTCTAGTGACCACTTCCCCCTTTGGATTCGCCTCCTGGATGAGGCTATGGCATTTCCGGTACCGCCACGGTGGCACCTCTACAGGGCTGACTGGACACTTTTCAGCCAACTGGCTGTTTTGGAACACCGTGCCAGCGTCCACGAATGGGTAGACCATGTTACAGCCGTGATCTCCCATGCTGCTGAATTGTCAATCCCACGGTCATCCGGTCATCCCAAGAGGCGTCCTGTCCCTTGGTGGACCACTGAGTGCCGCTCAGCTATCCGAGCCCGCCGTGCAGCTCTGCGCTGCTTCAAGTGCCGTCCCTCAGCTGACAATCTTGTGGCCTTTCGGGTGGCAAGGGCCAAGGCGCGGCGAGTGATTAAAGAGAGCAAACGACGGTCATGGCAATCGTTCTTGAACTCCATCTCCCGCTCCACTAGTTCTACGAAAGTATGGGAAGCCATCAGGAGGATTTCCGGGAAACTCGGCCAGCTGCCTGTCACGGCATTGCTGCATCAGGGAAGTCTCCTCATGGCACCGAGAGACATTGCCCAGACACTGGCCATGCATTCTGCCGAATCTACCGCCACTATTAACTGTGATCCAGATTTCTGCCGCTACCGCACTGCCATCGAGAGGGGTCACTTGGACTTCCGGTCTCCTAATTCTGAACCCTACAACTGCCCCTTCACAATGTGGGAACTGGATTCGGCGCTGTCTGTGGCTCATGATACTGCGCCTGGTCATAATCAAATCCGGTATAGCATGCTGCAGCACTTGTTACTGCCTTCCAAGGAAGTTCTCCTGAATTGTTTTAATATGATATGGTTATCAGGCACGTACCCTGACTCGTGGAGGGAGGCGATTTTGATACCCCTCCTCAAACCAGGGAAGGACCGAACGCATCCCAGTAGTTATCGAAGTATCGCCTTGACGAGCTGTGTCGGGAAGACGTTGGAACGCATGGTCAATCGTCGCCTGGTTTGGCTGCTTGAGACCAGGCAGCTCCTTAGCCCCTCTCAGTGTGGCTTTCGGAGATGTCGTTCCACTATAGACAACTTGACCCTGCTTGAGGCGGCCATCCAGCAGGCCTTCCTGCGTAACCAGCATTGTCTAGGTGTCTTCTTTGACATTCATAAGGCGTATGACACTACTTCGCGCCGCCATATCCTCAATCAACTCCATGAGTGGGGCTTTCGTGGCCGTCTCCCCATCTTCATTCGGTCCTTTCTTTCCCACCGCCTCTTTCGCTATAGGGTTGGTAATGTGGTATCTGATTTGTATGTGCAGGAGAATGGTGTTCCTCAGGGAAGCGTTTTAAGTGTCACCCTCTTTGCTGTCGCCATTAACAGTATCACGTCCACTATCCGGAGTCCTGCCCAATGCTCCTTGTTTGTGGACGATTTTGCTGTTTTCTGTTCTTCCTCCAGTCTTGTCACTGCTAGTCGGCAGTTGCAGCTTACGATACAGCGATTAGAGGCATGGACTGCGAAGACGGGTTTTACATTTTCTGCAGACAAATGTGTGTGTGTTCATTTTAATCGTTCTCGACATCTTTTTATCTCCCCTGAATTGCGTCTGAGGGACACCATTCTTCCTTTTAGCGACACTGTGCGGTTCCTCGGCCTCACTTTTGATTCAAAGTTGTCGTGGTTGCCTCACCTTAAGGACCTCAAGGTGCGGGCCCTGAAGGCACTGAATATTTTGAAGTGTCTGAGCCATCGGTCCTGGGGAGCAGATAGGGCGCGTCTGCTGCAGTTTTATAGGGCTTTCGTCCGATCGTGTCTTGACTATGGTTGCACCGTGTATGGGTCAGCAAGGCCTTCGTATCTGAAGATTCTTGACGCAGTACACCATGAGGGTATCAGGCTGGCCACTGGTGCCTTCCGTACTAGCCCCATCCCCAGCCTGTGTGCTGAGGCAGGGGAACCGTCGCTCGCCATCCGGCGGAAACTCCTCATGGTGCAACGGGTGTGTCAATTCCTTGCCTGTCCTACCTCCCCTGCGTACCCTACCGTTGCCCGACCGCCTATGGAACGTCTCTTTTCCAGTCGTCCCAGGGCAACGAGACCATTTGGGATTCGTGCCAAGCATTTGCTTGAGTCCCTTGGTGTGGAGCGTGTGGCCCTCCAAAGACAAGGTTTTACTCGCCGGCCTCCCTGGTTGCTCCAGAGGCCCAGCGTCCTTTTAGACTTGTCGGAGTACCGGAGGAGCTGCACTCCTGCGTTTGTTTTTACCTCCTTATTTTACGATATTTTAAACCAGCATCCCGACCATGTACCAGTATTTACGGATGGCTCTAAACAGGGGGACTCTGTTGGTTGATCGAGTCGTCAAGTTACGGCTGCCTGCGGCGTTTACCATCTTTGATGCCGAATTGTTTGCGATCTTGCGGGCATTGGAGCAGATGAGATGTGTCCCCCAGTCGTAAGTTCCTCATCTGTTCTGACTCCCTGAGTGCCCTTCAGACCATGCAACACTTGTACCCAGCGGATACGGTCGTCCAGAACATCCATGATGCCCTACTCCACCTGCAGCGGCAGGGGAAGGCGGTTTCCTTCTGCTGGGTGCCGGGGCACGTGGGTATTCGGGGAAACGAGCTGGCGGATGTGGCTGCCAAAGATGCATGTTCCCTCCCTCACGTTGTTGAATGTGCCGTCCCCCTCCATGCTGTTACCTCCCTCCTGCGTTTTCGCGTTATGCGTCAGTGGGAAGAGGAGTGGCTGGCAGTCGGTGAAAATAAGCTGCGTCTGGTCAAGGCCACCACGCGGCCATGGCGTACGTCCTACCAGTCATGCAGGCGGGATGAGGTTCTCCTCACTCGCCTCCGCATCGGGCACAGTCCCTTCACGCATGGTTTTTTACTCCGGCGGGAGGATCCCCCAATCTGCAGTGCTTGTGGCGTCCAGATTACTGTCCGCCACATTTTACTTGACTGTCTTTTATTCTCTGACCAGAGGGCGGTGGTTTCTTTGCCACCGGATTTACCCTCTATTTTGCAAGACGACCCAACAACTGTGGTTAAGGTCTTACGGTTTTGTGTCCTGTCCAATTTGTTGCCACGGATTTTAGGGAGAGGGTTTTAATGTGCTGCTGGATGACTGGCTCACCCAGATTTTAGGTAAGAGGTCCGCCAGTCACGAATACCTCCTTGTTTCCCTTCGGTTTCTGTCCTCCCTTCCTTGTGTTTCCTTTCCTTTTTTAGTGCACTCCTTCTCCTCTTGTTTTGCCTCTGTATGTGAGGATTTGGAACTGCGTCAGGTCTGTGTCTTTTAGCTGTTCCCCTTGTTCGCTGTTCGTCTTAGTCCCTTCACTGCATGTGTTCCTGTTTTTATGCGTTTGGGCGCTGATGACCCCGCTGTTTAGCGCCCGTAAATCTCAAACACACACACACACACACACACACACACACACAAGCCAGTAATTCTAGGGTTTCAGTTGGCTCTACTGAATGCATATCCCCTTGTATTCTGGTGTTAGCAGCACGGACTTTCTGGCACACTACACAAGATGCTAGATGCTTGGCAACACGGCGGTACATGTTGTCAAACACAACTTTCTCTTTTAATTTTGCAATGCACTTCTTTGCCCCATGGTGCCCATACCTCAGGTGTACATAGTCGATTAGTAAGTCTACATATTCTGAGGGAAAGCACAGCTTCCGCTCAGAAACACCTACCTTTTTCCTTCTAAACAGAAAACCTTTATGCAGACAGTAGTATTGCGAAACCTTATGATAGTTCACATCTCCCAAATAGCTCTTTACTAATTTCAGCTGGTCATCTGCATTCTGCGCACGTCTCAAGTTCTTAATCACCCTCTTCAATGTACTTTCTTCCTTTACTTCGTGCAACGCAAACATTCGTACTTCACTTAGGTGTGTTGCTGTAATTCCCGCGTCATTACAGAGCTCCGCACTTCTAGATAACCCATCAGCTACCAAATTATCTTTCACTTGAATATATCTAACCTCAAGGTCAAACTGCTGGAGATACAATGACCATCTTACCAAACGAGCATTCCTCAACTTACAGGTCTTTAAAAAGGTCAACGCCTTATGGTCACTGTAAACAATTATCTTGTGACCTAATAGATACTGCTCAAATTTCTGTACCCCAAATACAATTGCCAATGCTTCCAGTTCTGAGATGCCATAATTTCTCTCTGCTGCCTGTAAAGATCGACTTGCGAAAGCTATAGTCTTGTACACTTCTTGTTCATTCTCTATTTCTACTTGGAATACCTCCACAGCTATACCATAGCCACTAGCATCAACAGACATACAGAATGGTTTTTCAAAATCAGGATGATGTAAAATACGACTATTAATTAAAGATTATTTAAGCACCTCTAACGCCTGTTGACATTCTGCTGTCCAAACCCAAGGGGTATTCTTTTTCAGCAGGAGGTGAAGACAGGGCGCATTAAAAGCCTATAGAAGCCGAAAAGACCGAACATCGATCTCAACTGCTTCTTGTTTCTGGGAGCCTCAAATTTTTCAATGACTGCTAGCTTGCCTGCGTCAGGCAGAATACCTTTTCCACTTATCATGTATCCCAAGAAACCTATTTCCTCTTTAACACACTCTGTCTTTTCAATCTTTAGTTTCATGCCACCTCTCTCAGTAGCCTCTAACACTTCCTCTAATAAAACTATGTGTTCTTCCCAGGTAGGAGTTGCTATTAACAGATCATCTACGTAAACTGTGATTTTATTAATTAAGGCTGGTCCTAAAACATGGCACATCACACGTACGAAGGCACAAACAGAGATATTAAGTCCAAAAGGTACCACACGGTATTGGTAACAAACTCCTTCGTACAAGAAAGCTGTGTACTTCCTTGAACTTTCCGCCAGTGGCAAATTCCAATATCCACACGTGATGTCCATAGAAGTTAAGAATTTTACTCCCCGGAACTTTTGCAATAACTCGTCCATGTTCTGCGGTCTATCACTTTCCCTAACCACTATTTCATTCAGCCAACGAGCGTCCAAGACCAATCTGACACTCCCGTCTTTTTTTGGTACAACAACAAGAGGATTATTGTACTCACTGACCACTTTTTCAATCACACCCCACTCTAGCATTCTCTGTATCTCCTTTCGAACCGTCTCCTTCCTAGCTACATGTATTTGGTATGGCTTCCTGAAAAACACTTGGCCAGGTTTCACCTTTAAGTGACATTCATAATCTTTGACCACGCCAGGTCGATTTGAAAATACCTTATGATGCCATTTTAAAACCTGTCTCAGTTCTTTCTTCTGATTATCTGAAATTTTATCGATTTCCTGCAATTTAGCTTTTATTTTGTCCAAAATAATTGCTTCTTCTTCTTCTGTGTTTAGCTTACTTTTACTAAGATTAACACCTTCGTCCCAATATCTCCTGTTTTTCAGAACTCGTATAGGCAGCTCCCAAGTTTGATCATTAGTTACTACATGTTTATCAATAAAAGGTACCGTAATTACTCCAGTTATCGGCAAGACCAATTTTAACTGGCTTCTTTCAAAGTCAACAACACTCTGATATTTCGACAAGAAATCTATGCCAATTAAAACCTCAATACTGAGATTGTTTACAATTAAACATGGATGATCAGTTAAATTACCATTAATGTTAAAGGGCAGCAAAGCTTCTTGCTTTACCGTTTTTGACACCTTGCCAGTAGCACCAATTATTCTTAGTCCTGACTTCCTCATTACTGTAACCTTGTCTTTACCAGGTAATGCATCAAAGAAGGACTGAGATATCGCACTCACCTCACTTCCACTGTCTAAAGAGACAACGTACATTGATACCCAACATATTCACTGTTATTATAGGGTGGCTTATTCTAGGTTGTACAGGTGGTTCCTCAAACTCATCCAATAGTTCCTTTTGGATTTGTCTCCAACTAAAGTGATCGACATCTGACTTCATTACATTTAGGTCAAAGTGTGTAGGGGTTTCCTGAATTACATTTTCAGCTGCCTTTTCCAGTCGGTCTATTAATTTTAAATCGAAACACCGCACGACTTCATTACATTTAGTTTGCTGAACATGACCCAAATTACTGTAGTCTGAGCGATTCTGCACCTCCAGACCGGGCATAACACTAGTTACAGCTAAACCACTTTCACTATTATCGTCGGGTTCCTTCTTAAGTGACAACTGGTCACAGCTACTGGGTTCATCGACCCCCAACAGGCTATCCTCTACATTCTCACTTACCTCCTGTCCTAAATCTATTAGTACAGTATCAACATCCTGCACAGGCACTTTAGATAAGAGCACATCATCCTCATCGTAAATATAAGCATGAATTTCTTCTGCTTCTTCACCTGACAATTCAGTATCTTGTAGCTCTTCCCTACCGTTACACTGCTGCGCCTTCTCTTTCTCTTCCCACTTAGAAAGCGTCTCTAACACAGTATCTATCAAATACTGTGAGTGATCTAATATTTCTGCTGTATCCTTAGATGCTACCGACCCTTCATCCACATGTTCAGTTTGAGTATTCTGATCTGTCCTACCAATTACTGTAATTACCGGCTTAGGAAAAGTAACCGCCTGGTGAGCGCCAGTGTCCTCATAGACGGGAACTAGTTTTCCTGCCTCGGCCTACTACTGTTTCCTTTATTTCCATTATAGTTAACTGGCACAGCATTGCTTTCCGCACTGTTGTTTACCTGCATAATCTTGTTTGGAACAAAATTACTATCATTTGGATGCCATTGTTGGTTCTGACAATTGTTTCTCCAATTCCTACCTCTCTTAGGATGGTGAACACCTACTGTTATGATGTTTACATTGCCATTCTGCTCGTTCTTAAAATTACTACTAGTGTTATTAGTATTTCTGTTATTACGTGCTTGCTCCTCATTGGCAGCCACACACTCTACACGTTCCAAATATTCAATGAAACGATCCAGATTGTCTCTAGGGGCAGATATAATTCTAGTTTGCCAATACCATGGCAGTTTGGCTTCAAGACCTAGTATTATCATTTCAGGTTTTAGCTTTTCGGCCAATTGTGACAAACGTGAGATCCATGACCTAGCAAACTCTTTAATAGATTCCTTGCCTGCATTGAAGCGTTTTCCACTCCAAAATTCTCTCAACACTTCATTTTGCTTATTTAGACCAATACTCATTAATGAAAGCTGTTTTAAATTCCGCTAATGTTTTACACTTCAACATAACATCAGCTGACCAACGCATGGTGTCACCTGCTAAATGGCTTCTAATAAATGAGATTTTCTCTCATTCACACCAAGTTGGTGGAATCACATCTTCAAAATCGTTCCAGAAATCTAGCGGGTGGATATTTTTATCTGGATCGAACCGCAAGAACTGCCGACACCCGATAAAAGCGGCGGTTGCAGCTACAATTTGTTGCATACTACCATTACCAGAAGTTACTGAAGCTACTTTACTCTCAATGTTAGCAATGTTAGTACTAATATTTTCTACTCTCATTTCAACATTATCTACTCTTTGCACAATATGAGTAATATCAGTTTTGATTGCGTCTACTTCTGCTTGACATATGTTTACTTTTATATTAACATCTTTAAACCTGTCTGAGCACAGTTCAGATTCCGCCTTGATCTTTTCTGTTAACTTGTGCTCCAGCTTCGTATCTTCCATTTGGAAGGCTTTGCGAACCTCAGCAACTTCGGATTTTACTGTTTTATACATTTCAGAAAATTGTTGAGCAACCTTTTTCTTAATATCCTCATGATTGTAATCAATTTTATAATTCAAACTGTCCAGATCCTCTTTCAACTTAATGCAACCAGCCTTGAAGGTACTGTCCATTACCTCCAATCGTTTATTAAAATTGGTTTGGCTGGCCACAATCCTGTTATTTACCTCAATTATATCAGATTTTAACTCAGCTGTCATTCTAGCATTACTGGCTGACATTTTTGCATTACTGCTCATGACCTCAGTTATTTCAGACTTTAATTCAGCATTACTGGTAGCTATTGCTTGTAATATAACATTTAAATCAATAGCCCCAGTATCTTTGGGTTGCTCACTAGCTGGCTTTTTATCACACTCAGGTGACGAAAAGCTAACACCAACACCAGAATCATCAAAACTAAATGAAACTTCTGATTGATCAGCCATATCTAACTTCTCCTTCTTAAACTTTACCATCTCTGATGATTGTTTCATTTTTAATTCATCAGAGAAACTATCATCCAATAAATTAACAATTTCTGCTTTACTACAGGGGTCTCTATTATTGAATCATTGCCCCTTTTCACACTACTGTCAGGAGACAATACTTCATATTTCACTTTAACATTAATATTTTCATGCATATTTACACTTGAACCGTTGTCTGGATTTGCAGTTCCCTCAACAGACATAGGTTCTGATTTAAGTTTAATCTCAGTTTCTTCTGGCGGTTCCATCGCCGACAGTCTTTTAGTGCAGGTTAGTAAAATTTTTAACAGCTTTTCACTTAACTTAGTTCCTTCTGCACGACGTATGGCATTGCTGGCGCGGCGTACCGGGCTTACTGATGCGACGCGGTGCGTTGAACTGCAGACGGCACTTCGACGGCTGCTATGTGTTTGCATGGCCCGCAACTGCAGGCGCGACTCCAGTTGCTCCGGCAGACGACTGCAGTGAGGCGAAACTGGCTTCTCACGATGCCGGCAGCGCTGCTAGACTCAGTGCCAGCTCTGTCAATCCAGATGCGTTGTTAATCCAGTTGCGTCATCCACATGCACACGTAACACTATCACTGTTCTATTACTCAGTTGCGTGTCGCATTTCACTCCCAAATCCGAATATTTAAAAATCACTTTCACTTTTACTCAGTTTCTTTCCCGGGCGATGCACCATATGTGGGGCGGCTGGTGGAATTAATTGGTTTATAAATGTAGAATGTAATGTAGAAAAGATGCATTACACGGCCGATGCACCATATGTGGAGCAGCGGGTGGAATTAATTGTTAATAATAAATGTTTTGTTTGTCTTTCCCGGCCGATGCACCATATGTGGGGCGGCTGGTGGAATTATTGAGAATGTTAATGTTCTACATTCCTCAGATGCACCACATGTGGGGCGGCAGGTGGAATATATGTTGTTATTTAAATGTAGAGTGTAATGTAGAAAAGATGCACTTCCCGGCCGATTAACCATATGTGGGGCGGCGGGTGGAATTAATTGTCATATAAATGTTTCTATTATTTATTTAATGCTGTCTTTTACCGTTCTCAACACTGTCTCACTAACTACAATATTGGCAACCAGAAAGTGATTAGCAAAACGTAAAGCCTGTAATTAGAATTCCTAGTGCCCACTTCATCTGAGAAATACACTTGTAGCTACAGCTTATAGCTCTGAGGAATTAGGAGATTGTCTGGGATTCAAAATCAAAAACGATTCTCTAAAAATGTTCACTATATTCTGAAAGTCACAGACCAAAAAGAATCCACACAATCCAACTACCAGAGCAGTTCAGAGTCTAATGCGCTGATGCAACTATAACTGTTCAAACTAAATGTTTAAGTGAATGCTCGCCATAATTTGATGATAATGTTCATCAAACGCCACGCTAAATAATGGTAGAATGTCTGTCCCGCGGCGGCACGTGAAAATACGACATACGCAAACTGAAGATAGATCATTAAAGTCATCCCAGAATTAACACTACACTCGAAAATGATTTCATGGTTATGCGTATCCCGAGTAACTTATTACGGCATCCAAGGCTGTTTATAGCAATGATACCGACTCCCGACACAGGTGGTGTGCTAATCAGCGTCTGGAGAGAACTAGGGCCTTTCTTTCTCGCACAGCATTCTTATATATAAAGCCCCGGTGCGGACGGCTAAGGGAACACCTGATCAAAATTGCTCTCCCGGCTAGCCGCTGGCCTAGTAATGCACCACTTCAAGTTATCGAATAAATCATCGCTTCCTTTGCTGATGGCCGATGAAGCTCTCAATTTAAATGTGCAATCAGCACACAGGTAAGTAATCATAATAAAAGTCTGACGTGGCTAAGTCAAATATTTTGGGCGAGAGAATTAATTTAATTACACTACACGCAGTAGACGAGCTCTGAACTTGCCCTTTGGAGATAAGCTATCGCTATAGTTTTACAGTTATTCAATTGAAACTTCTCACATCTTTATGATTATAGCGGATCTCCCTTCTACTTAAATTTAAATATCCTAGCCTTATTTATTCACCTACTTAATCTATCTTGCTTCCTTAATTTCTAAGACAAAAACCAGAAAATCATGAATTTCAACTAAAATTTTAATTTGTGAGATCCAGAATACTGTTACTACTAAATTATTATGCAAAAGGAATCTAAATACAAATTTTTAAGTTTCTAGCTCTTTTCTGTTGCGCCAATGATTTTTACAGAAAAACATCCAAATTTCGAAATGGTTAAAGTTATTGAACTGGCATTCAACACATATTGATTTAGTATTGCTCCTGACATGCTAGAAACGTTTCAGGTTATTTACTTGATTTTTAAAGTATTGCACAACATTTATGATGTCAGAGCTAGTTACAGCGGACTAGGCTGACACATAATGGAAAGACTGATGTGAATTTTATACAGCGTGAGTAGGCTGCTTCCCTACAACAGCTCCATTCAAAGTAATACCAGGTACATCTACTGGTGTCTGGTATCTGTACATACACTTGATTTTTGCGAAACCCGCAAAGGGAGGTACATGGTTTAACGGTTGAAATGTTGTTGTTTCTGTCATGTTATTAGGTGGTGGAACTGGACATTAAGCCATTTAAAGGCAATGCGGTGTTCCATCAATGGGTGCCACTTGTGGCAGTGGAGAGCCCACCTACAACCTCTAATGTCCTTTGCAATTCCTGATGCCCACCAAGGTGCTGTCTTGCATTGGGGTGGGCCAAAGGAACAGGGGATCATCAAGCTGCCAACAGAATGGCTGTAGTTTTATTCTGGACTGCCTCATTGATACCTCCATGTGATGGGGAGCCAAAGACAACAGTAGAGGCAGACGCACTGCAGTTAACATTTCGGAGAAACCATCTGGGCATGCGTCCAAAGGAGTGATGCTGAGGGAGAAACAGGAAGATGAGGAAGTGGTCACTACCACACAGGTCATACTGGGCTCTCCAATGGATGTATGGGAGATTACAAGGGCTGCCAACGGAAAGGTCATTGGCCAAGAAAGCTCTGTGTGCTTCATTGAAGTGTATAGGGTACCAGTATTCAAGAGGCAAAGGTCAAGTTGTACCAGTAAGTTTTTGGCTACACACCACAAATGGTTATGGGCATTGAAATCACCCAAGATTAGGAAAGGTGGGGGTAGCTGAGAAACCGATGCAGACAGTATGTTCTGAGACATGTCAGCATCGAGGGAGGTAAATGTTACGAATGGTAATATCCTGAAATGCCCTTACCCAAACAGCCACAGCCTCCAGGGGTATATTAAGTGGCACAAGTTCGCTATATGGAGTGTCCAGAACATATGAGCAAACTCCACCCAACACCCTGTCATACGTAGCACAATTCTTATAACATCCCTGATCCCTGGTGTCCACCAAGGGCCAGGGCCCACATTGCTGGAAAGCACGTCTCCTGAAGGGCAATGCAGAAGGCTGGGGAAGCACTCAAAAGATGTCGTAGCTCAGCCAGGTGATATAGAAAACGGCTACAATCCCAATGGAGAATAATGTTGTCGCTGAACTGCAAGGCCATGAAGGGACTAAGCAGGCAGGTTATGCCCACTGGTCACCTGCTGTCACAGGTTGGGGGGTTATGGCATCAGTACACATAGGTTCCAAGTTCTGTTGTGTGGTGCAAACCAGGGCCACAGGGGCCATCAGAATCTCTGCCAGAGAGAAAGTGGAAGGGGGGGGGGCGGTGGGAAGGCAGGATCTGTTGGCATGGGAGCCACCTGACTGTCCTTCCTGGATAACTTTTTCTTTTCTCTTACCTCTCCTTAGAGGATTTCGATGATTCAGTTTCAGGCAAAGATGGCTCCTTTGATCACTGGGCTGGTGTATGGTTGTAGACTGACAGAAACCTTGGAAGGAAGTGTCCCTACGGACCCCTTCCTGCCAAAGAAGCTGTAGGAATTTGTCTCCAGCTGAGAGGTGAGGACCAATGGCTCTGGTGGTTGGGAAGCCATCGATCCCAAAGAAGGTGTGGGGGAGCAGCAAGAGGGGAGTCCCCAACCATGAGGATGGCAGGCATGGTTGAGCAGTCCAGAGAGTCCACTTTAGGAGGTGAAACAGGCATGACTACCCTCTCCAAAAGAGGTGACGTCGTTTTAGCTGTAGCATAAGACAATGTTTGACAAGCTGGTTGCCACCACTCATGCTACTGCTTGGCCACTTGATAAGTTAGCTTGTCCAGAGTCTTGTATTTTCTTCTCTCTCTGAAAAACAGTGCAATCTGGTGAGCAGGGAGAATGGTGCTTTACAAAGATGGGGGGAGGGGCACATGGAGTGCTCGCATGCAGCGCTCATCTACAATCTCTACAGATGGATCTACCATTCCAATGTGAAAACATGTGCCCGAATTTCAAACACTTGAAGCACTATATCGATATACCATCACCTTGAGCATTTCAAGCAATGAATCACCCTGAAAGGCCAAGAGTAAGGCACCAGTGGCAACCCCATTGTCCTTTGGCCCCCTATGTACATGACAGACAAAATATACACCTTGTTGCTCCAAGTTGACACGTAGCTCATCATCAGACTGCAAGAGCAGGTCTTGGTGGAAAATGATGCCATGAACCATATTTAGAATACTATGGGGAGTGTCAGTCACCGTTATGTTACCCAACTTGTTACAAACAAGCAGCACCTGTGACTGGCTGGGGATGCTGTTTTGGTCAAAATTAACCCACGTTTTATTTTAGAAATGGCTGCCACTTCCTCAAATTTGTCTTATAAGTTCTCCACAGAGAATAAGAGCTTTGTGACTGAGAAGTAATCCCCATCAGTCATTGCGCAAACTAAGTATTGGGGGGACTATTTCTCTGCTTTTCGCTTTGCTCTGTGTTCCTCCCATGGCGCAGCCAGGGAAGGGAACATTTTAGGATCATCTCAATCTGCATTAAGAAAGAGGACTTTCGTTCCACAGAGACTTCGGGAGCCACATGGCCACTAGCGGGAGATAACTTCATCCCTTTCATTTGCAGCCATCTGCCATGATGCCACCCACTCGGAATGGGGGCTTCCTCTATGGGCGCCACCAAGCCTCAGCAGTAACTGCCAGGCCAGTAATCTGTTGCTCAGAGTCCCTGTGCCCCAGTCATGATGCGCACATACTCCTTGGCATACATGGGGAGTTTTCAGCTCAGGCACCAACAATTTGATACCTGCATGGCCTGGGGGCTACCACCTTGCGGGTACTTGATGATCCCCCCCCCCCAGATCAGTAGAAGATCTCATACAAATTACAGCTTTCTAACTATTACAGTTTCAGAGATTGAGAAAATTGCCTAAAAACCATAAAACGACACTTATGGTATAAAATTCAGTTAGGAACAATAACCATTTGTCTTTTGTTATCAATTGAAATCATAACCAGAGTTCTCAATGTGTAGAATCATTTAATTGGGATTTTTATTCTCAAAAACTTATTTCGCATTTGGTAGTATGAAATTCATGAAAAATTAATATTTGTTTATTATGTTGTTACGGGAATGAATGAGAGTGTGTATGTGGGACATAGGTAAAATTTGATATTACTTTCTGTAAAACATTACATAATTGGATCATGGGAAAGCTGTATTGTACCCACATTGCTGATGACGTATGTCAAGGTGTGATTGCTTTTGTAAGAAGGCAGCAAAAATATCAGTTTAAAGTGTAATTGGTTTCTAAATTAATTTCAAGATTATTTTTCTTCTCAGTCTTTTTTTTAAACATTATATTAATATTTGCATTTTAGAATGACAATGACTTTCTGTTTACGGATTGGCTAAGGCAAGTTTTGCCGCTAGAACTATCTAGACAGTGTTCATCAAACTGTGGACCGCGGGCCGCATGCAGCCCATATCATGTTTTCGTGCGGCCCACGACCCTCCTCGGCTTTGAGCGGGTAGCATTAGTTATCTGCTTGTCTGGCATAGTGGTGTTTTGTTTATGGAAACTGCGTAAAATTGTGATTAAAGTCGGGGTAGTAATTAGGTAACTGAAAACCATCCACCACTTTAATTTAACGCGCCAATTGCCGGTGTTCTGCAGCGCTAAATGTGTGAGCGGCCTGCAGGCCAACAATGTGAGCCATGCATCAAACGCACCGCATGCCCACTGCTGCTTGTTTGTCGGCAGCGGGCTTGTCCCGCAGCCGCCTCATTGTCAGCTTTGTTGTGTCAGTGTGTCAGCCGTGAACTAAGTTTCGGTGCTCCTGAGCGTTCGTCGCGTATTAAGTGTATTTGTGCTCATATTTGGTGATATAATTATTAGTGGAATAAATAATGTCTGATGTACCCTCAAGGACAGTAACTAAGATGAAAATATGTGAAGAGAAATGAAGTTACGAAGAAATATGGGAAAAAGAGTTTTGCTCTATAAGTGGACACACAGAAGGTACTACTACTTGCTTAATATGCCGGGATACAATTGTGAGACTGAAGATATACAATTTAATTCGCCACTACACAAGCAAGCACAATTCATTTACAGTAGCTTTTCCTTTGAGTTCAAATGAAAGAAAGGAAAAAAATGCTCATCTAAAATCTACCATTCGTCGTCAACAAAACTTTATGTTAGCAATTCTGGCAAAAAATATGAAAGCTTTCACTGATGCTGAATTAGTGAAGCAATGTATGATGGCTGTTTCTGAAACTTTGTTTCAAAATTTCTCCAACAGTAAACAAATATCAGCTGAAATAAATAAGTTCACACTTTCAGGATCTACCTTTCAACATTGTATAGAAGATATTTTAAAATATATGTTTGAGGCAATAATTAATAAAGTCAGACTATGCAAATACTTCAGTCTTGCGTGTGATTCCAGTACAGATTTAGCTTCGATGGCTCAGTTTTCATTATTTGTGTGTTACTGCACAAGATGGGGTAATAGAGGAAGATTTGTCAGCAATTATAACCATGAAAGGTCACACAAAAGGATGTGATTTTGTGGATGCAATTAAAGAATTTGTAAACAAAAATGACTTATCTATGAGCAAATTAATATCAGTATGTACATATGTGTGCCCATCAATGACGGGCGTCAACAATGGTTTGATAGCACTGATTAAGAAGGAATGGAATTTGCCAAATTTACTCTCCATTCACTGCTTATTGCATCAAGAAAGTCTGGCATGTCAAATCTACATCTACATCTATACTCCGCGAGCCACCTTACGGTGTGTGGCGGAGGGTACTTATTGTACCACTATCTGATCCCCCCTTCCCTGTTCCATTCACGAATTGTGCGTGGGAAGAACGACTGCTTGTAAGTCTCCGTATTTGCTCTAATTTCTCGGATCTTTTCGTTGTGATCATTACGCGAGATATATGTGGGCGGTAGTAATATGTTGCCCATCTCTTCCCGGAATGTGCTCTCTCGTAATTTCGATAATAAACCTCTCCGTATTGCGTAACGCCTTTCTTGAAGTGTCCGCCACTGGAGCTTGTTCAGCATCTCCGTAACGCTCTCGCGCTGACTAAATGTCCCCATGACGAATCGCGCTGCTTTTCGCTGGATCATGTCTATCTCTTCTATTAATCCAACCTGGTAAGGGTCCCATACTGATGAGCAATACTCAAGAATCGGACGAACAAGCGTTTTGTAAGCTACTTCTTTCGTCGATGAGTCACATTTTCTTAGAATTCTTCCTATGAATCTCAACCTGGCGCCTGCTTTTCCCACTATTTGTTTTATGTGATCATTCCACTTCAGATCGCTCCGAATAGTAACTCCTAAGTATTTTACGGTCGTTACCGCTTCCAATGATTTACCACCTATGGAATAATCGTACTGGAATGGATTTCTGCCCCTATGTATGCGCATTATATTACATTTATCTACGTTTAGGGAAAGCTGCCAGCTGTCGCACCATGCATTAATCCTCTGCAGGTCCTCCTGGAGTACGTACGAGTCTTCTGATGTTGCTACTTTCTTGTAGACAACCGTGTCATCTGCAAATAGCCTCACGGAGCTACCGATGTTGTCAACTAAGTCATTTATGTATATTGTAAACAATAAAGGTCCTATCACGCTTCCCTGCGGTACTCCCGAAATTACCTCTACATCTGCAGATTTTGAACCGTTAAGAATGACATGTTGTGTTCTTTCTTCTAGGAAATCCTGAATCCAATCACAAACCTGGTCCAATATTCCGTAAGCTCGTATTTTTTTCACTAAACGTAAGTGCGGAACCGTATCAAATGCCTTCCTGAAGTCCAGGAATACGGCATCAATCTGCTCGCCAGTGTCTACGGCACTGTGAATTTCTTGGGCAAATAGGGCGAGCTGAGTTTCACATGATCTCTGTTTGCGGAATCCATGTTGGTTATGATGAAGGAGATTTGTATTATCTAAGAACGTCATAATACGAGAACACAAAACATGTTCCATTATTCTACAACAGATTGACGTAAGCGAAATAGGCCTATAATTATTCGCATCTGATTTATGACCCTTCTTGAAAATGGGAACGATCTGCGCTTTCTTCCAGTCGCTAGGTACTTTACGTTCTTCCAGCGATCTACGATAAATTGCTGATAGAAAGGGGGCAAGTTCTTTAGCATAATCACTGTAGAATCTTAAGGGTATCTCGTCTGGTCCGGATGCTTTTCCGCTACTAAGTGATAGCAGTTGTTTTTCAATTCCGATATCGTTTATTTCAATATTTTCCATTTTGGCGTCCGTGCGACGGCTGAAGTCAGGGACCGTGTTACGATTTTCCGCAGTGAAACAGTTTCGGAACACTGAATTCAGTATTTCTGCCTTTCTTCGGTCGTCCTCTGTTTCGGTGCCATCGTGGTCAACGAGTGACTGAATAGGGGATTTAGATCCGCTTACCGATTTTACATATGACCAAAACTTTTTAGGGTTCTTGTTTAGATTGTTTGCCAATGTTTTATGTTCAAATTCGTTGAATGCTTCTCTCATTGCTCTCTTTACGTTTTTTTTTCGCTTCGTTCAGCTTTTCCTTATCAGCTATGATTCGACTACTCTTAAACCTATGATGAAGCTTTCTTTGTTTCCGTAGTACCTTTCGTACATGATTGTTATACCACGGTGGATCTTTCCCCTCGCTTTGGACCTTAGTCGGTACGAACTTATCTAAGGCGTACTGGACGATGTTTCTGAATTTTTTCCATTTTTGTTCCACATCCTCTTCCTCAGAAATGAACGTTTGATGGTGGTCACTCAGGTATTCTGCGATTTGTGCCCTATCACTCTTGTTAAGCAAATATATTTTCCTTCCTTTCTTGGCATTTCTTATTACACTTGTAGTCATTGATGCAACCACTGACTTATGATCACTGATACCCTCTTCTACATTCACGGAGTCGAAAAGTTCCGGTCTATTTGTTGCTATGAGGTCTAAAACGTTAGCTTCACGAGTTGGTTCTCTAACTATCTGCTCGAAGTAATTCTCGGACAAGGCAGTCAGGATAATGTCACAAGAGTCTCTGTCCCTGGCTCCAGTTCTGATTGTGTGACTATCCCATTCTATACCTGGTAGATTGAAGTCTCCCCCTATTACAATAGTATGATCACGAAACTTCTTCACGACGTTCTGCAGGTTCTCTCTGAGGCGCTCAACTACTACGGTTGCTGATGCAGGTGGTCTATAGAAGCATCCGACTATCATATCTGACCCACCTTTGATACTTAACTTAACCCAGATTATTTCACATTCGCATTCGCTAATAACTTCACTGGATATTATTGAATTCTTTACTGCTATAAATACTCCTCCACCATTGGCGTTTATCCTATCCTTGCGGTATATATTCCATTCTGTGTCTAGGATTTCGTTACTGTTCACTTCCGGTTTTAACCAACTTTCCGTTCCTAATACTATATGCGCACTATTTCCTTCAATAAGAGATACTAATTCAGGAACCTTGCCCTGGATACTCCTGCAGTTTACCAATATTACGTTGACTTTTCCTGTTTTTGGTCTCTGAGGATGGACGTTCTTTATCAACGATGATAATGTCCTCTCTGGTAAGCCGTCAGGTATTTTATCGTTTCGCCCAAGGGGGGGTCCCTCTAACCTAAAAAACCCCCGTGTGCACGCCACACGTACTCTGCTACCCTAGTAGCTGCTTCCGGTGTGTAGTGCACGCCTGACCTGTCTAGGGGGGCCCTACAGTTCTCCACCCAATAACGGAGGTCGATGAATTTGCAACCATTATAGTCGCAGAGTCGTCTGAGCCTCTGGTTTCGAATACCAAATTGAAGAATTTTATGCAAACGGTTATAAGCGTTATAAATTTCATTCGTGCCCGTGAACTTAATCACCGAAAATTTGAAGAACTTCTGCACGAATTCCAAGCTTATTACAGTGATGTTCTCCTACATACTACTGTCAGATGGAGCAAAGGGAAAGTGCTGGAACGGTTTGTCAATCTGAAATTATTTTATTCTTACAACAAAGTGGCAAAAATTACCCTGAACTTGATGATGATGAATGGTGGATACTTACAGCTTTTTTTACCTATATTACACAAAAATTCAACACACTTAACTTGGAATTCCAAGGACCAAACAAGATAATGGGGCAAATGACTAACAAAATATTTTCGTTTGAAGCCAAACTGCAATTATATATAAATGAGCTTTAAGTAAAAGATCTGTCTAATTTTCCGACTGTTGCTATGTTCCAGTCAGGCTGTACTATCGCTGAAACTATTTACCAAAATATGGAAGAATATTTTGAAGCCTATTTGGAAGAAATAAAAAACAGATTTGCAGATGTTAGAAATATACGAAGCTGTTTCATTCTCATAGAGAACCCTTGGAATGTTGGACATAATGATCTCAAATTATTCAGCCAATTTGGATTTCCTGAAACTAATTTGCCAAATGAAATAATCGAACTTCAGCATGACACCCAGCTTAAAGCTCTGTTTATAGAACATTGTGAAACACAACAGTACACTGAATTTTGGAAATGTGTGCCTAACAATTATAAAAATTTACAAGACTGTGCACAGTTCATTTTAACACTATTTCCTTCAACTTACCTTTGTGAAGCTTCATTTTGAAAACTGAAATACCTGAAAAATAAATATCGTAATCGGTTGTTCAGTCATTTAGAAGATGCAATGAGGATTGTATGCAGCCCAAACGATGCAGATGTAGATGACAAAGCCAAAAAGTTCAACATCACAAGTCACATTAATGAAAAATTATATATTTTTATTTACTTTTGTTTTGCAATTATAATGAATTATCAACCAGCTTCAATAAGAGACCTGTAGCTTTCTTATGAAGCCTGTTGCATGTGTAGTGTATCTGTCCTTTTCTTATTTTTTAAATTTTTTATTTATTTCTACATTTTTTGAAAGTTTGAGATTAATGCAATTATAATAAAGTTTTTGTGGCCATTTGAGTAATGTAATATAATATTTTAATAATACATCTATCTCAGCTTGCATGACAGTAATTGTAAAACATTAAAAGATCTTATATTAAGTCATAAAAGAAACAAGACATCAGAGGATACCCCAAAAGCATCGGAATGTGCACATTTAAAGTGCATACTTAAAGTGCACATTCTAAGTCCAGATTCCCAATCAAATAGTCCTTGACCTGATATTATAAGCTTTTCAGTGTGTTTCGGGATGTAAAGTTTCTTGGAGTACCAGTACTGTATTATCTCATGTTTGGTTCTTTATTATGGCATAACGCCACACGTGCTAGAAGATGAAAACGTACACTTGAAATGCAGCGAACAGTTGAACCTAGCCAACAGTGTGGAATTAAACACTTCATTTCAAATACACTGACTGCCTCAGCAGAAAAGATTAATAAAAGCCAAATTTCTTTAGCATACCGACAAAAACAGCTTCATTTTTCTGCCAGGAGATTAATGCTTGACTATCAGAAAGGTGGACATAAAATAAAATCTGAAACTAACAACAAATTTTGCCTTCCGTAATTATGTGAATGTATTTTAATTCACTTGATAGCTTCCAGCCACAGAAATTCGTTTTGTTTTCATTTGATGTGAGATCATTAAACGAAGAGGAAGCAGCAAAATCACGGGTCACGTGGAGACTACCCACTTCCCCACTATAACTCTGACTGCTCTGCGCATCAGCCCTGGATCAATGATATTTCTGAACCGGGACAATAGTTGATAGCAACCCTCCACCCCCCCGAGCGATTGAGATAGGAGGTAAAAAAATTTTAAAAAATGGAATTTTCAAAAATATATGTTTGTTTTGCATCACACATCTTTCTGAAGAATCTGATACGTAAAACGTGTGTTCGAGGAAATGTAAGACAGTGCGCCAACGTGCCTCTTCACACAGCATTCTTCAATCACACGTCACTGTATTTCGCTCTGTGGAATTGAAACGTGTATATTTTGTAATGGATGCCAACAAACTATATTCAGGAAAGTGGAAATTAAAATGCCCTGTGGTGCCTCTCCTGCTTCCAGTTGGCCGGTTTGACATCCTGCCCCTCTTTTTCATTTTTTTTAAAGAAGCTCGCAATTAATATTGGATGGGAATATTTGTAAACAGTAGGACAAGAACTCTTCAGAAAATCTGCACTCTTTATTGCCTATTAGCTAGTAACTTGCTGTTTTGTGTGACATAAAATTAAATGTAGGATACATAAAACCAGTAAAGACGAGACAAGCAGGACAGTACACATTGCTTCAGTCCTCAGTTCCTAGCATTTTTTTCTTTCTAATCTTGCTACAGCTTTACACGGCATGCTTTCCTTTCTGTGAAAGAATCTGTTACCTCATCAAAGGTCGTCAAACGTTTTCTACGTGAAAATCGAAATGTCATTGTCTAATATTGAGAAAGCTGTTAATAGAAGTGATAGTGGGTGGAGCAGGGAACAGTCTCGATAGGGACGGGGAATACGATGTCAGTGGTGACTTGGTTAAGATAGCTGCTCAAACTGGTGGCACTAATGTGCATTTCGTGCAAGTGTTTCAGTGTCATGATCGGCCTCACCTTAATGCGGCTGTTAGGCACGTTAATGTGGGGCTGGGGAGGGCACTGATGGCGGAGGGCATGGATCACATCTCAGTTGTGCCAGTTGGGTCTATCAGTAGATGGTGTTTCACTAGGCATGGCCTGCACCTCAATAGGTATGGGAAGGGGAGGCTGGCTAAGCTTATAGGTGACAGTGTAGTGGGTGGTGGTGGTGGTGGTGGTGGTGGTGGTGGTGGTGATATCACTCATAGAAAAATTCCTGTAGTAATTGGTGTTAGAGCTGCACCTTTTTTAGACTGACATCAGCTGATAGGTACATCTGCTTAAAGGAAGTGCCTCTAACTAAGGGCTCACCTCCAGAGGATGTAATGTTTCCAAGTAGAGAAGGAATTAGCATATTTCATCAAAATATAAGAGGTATTAGAGATAAAGTTAGTGAACTGCTAAAAGATGTTAACTCTGAAATTATTGGTATATCAGAGCACCACTTAAATAATTTGATAATTCAGAGGCTTCCTTTACCAGGCTACAGATTAGCTGGCTGTTTCTCAAGGAGTTCCTTGCGGGGTGGGGGAGTGGCTCTGTACATAAAAAACAGTATTTCATTTGAGTACATAGACGTATCACGACACTCCATTGAACAAATATTTGAAAGTTGTGCAGCATTAGTTGAATTTAGTGAAACTAAACTTCTAATTGCTGTTGTTTATAGGTCCCCTAACTCCGACTTCAGAGCATTTTTGCTTAAGCTAGAGAGGGTTCTTGACTCACTTTGTAGGAAGTACCAGAAATTAGTTATATGTGGTGACTTCAATATTAATTTTGTACATGATTGTGCAAGGAAAAGGATGTTGGTAGATCTCCTAAATTCATATGATCTGATGCAAACTGTGTTTTTTCCAACTAGGGTGCAGGGGAATAGTAGCACAGTCATAGACAATATTTTTATTCATTCTTCATTACTAGATGGGCATTCTGTTAGTAAAAGGGTGAATGGCCGTTCAGACCATGATGCACAAATTTTAACACTAAAAGGTTTTTGTACTCAAACCAACGTCGTATTTAATTACAAACTACGTAGGAAAGTTAATCCAACAGCAATAGAGAGTTTTTTAAAACTTGTCAAGGAACAAGAGTGGCAAGATGTTTATAGTACCGATAATATAGATGATAAATACAATGCTTTCCATAACACATTTCTCATGCTCTTTGAGAGTTACTTTCCATTAGAACATTCTAAACGGGGTACTAGCAGTAATGGACAGCCCGGTTGGCTGACTAGTGGGATAAGGATACCATGTAGAACAAAGCGGGAATTATATCAAAATGTTAGAAGTAGTCACAACCAAGCTACGGTGGCCCATTACAAACAGTATTGTAAGGTACTTAAAAATGTTATTAGCAAGGCAAAAAGTACAAGGTGTTTCAAAAATGACCGTTATATTTGAAACGGCAATAAAAACTAAACGATCAGCGATAGAAATACACCGTTTGTTGCAATATGCTTGGGACAACAGTACATTTTCAGGCAGACAAACTTTCGAAATTACAGTAGTTACAATTTTCAACAACAGATGGCGTTGCGGTCTGGGAAACTCTATAGTACGATATTTTCCACATATCCACCATGCGTAGCAATAATATGGCGTAGTCTCTGAATGAAATTACCCGAAACCTTTGACAACGTGTCTGGCGGAATGGCTTCACATGCTGACGAGATGTACTACTTCAGCTGTTCAATTGTTTCTGGATTCTGGCGGTACACCTGGTCTTTCAAGTGTCCCCACAGAAAGAAGTCACAGGGGTTCATGTCTGGCAAATAGGGAGGCCAATCCACGCCGCCTCCTGTATGTTTCGGATAGCCCAAAGCAATCACACGATCATCGAAATATTCATTCAGGAAATTAAAGACGTCGGCCGTGCGATGTGGCCGGGCACCATCTTGCATAAACCACGAGGTGTTCGCAGTGTCGTCTAAGGCAGTTTGTACCACCACAAATTCACGAAGAATGTCCAGATAGCGTGATGCAGTAATCGTTTCGGATCTGAAAAATGGGCCAATGATTCCTTTGGAAGAAATGGCGGCCCAGACCAGTGCTTTTTGAGGATGCAGGGACGATGGGACTGCAACATGGGGCTTTTCGGTTCCCCATATGCGCCAGTTCTGTTTATTGACGAAGCCGTCCAGGTAAAAATAAGCTTCGTCAGTAAACCAAATGCTGCCCACATGCATATCGCCGTCATCAATCCTGTGCACTATATCGTTAGCGAATGTCTCTTGTGCAGCAATGGTAGCGGCGCTGAGGGGTTGCCGCGTTTGAATTTTGTATGGATAGAGGTGTAAACTTTGGTGCATGAGACGATACGTGGACGTTGGCGTCATTTGGACCGCAGCTGCAACACGGCGAACAAAAACCCGAGGCCGCTGTTGGATCACCTGCTGCACTAGCTGCACATTGCCCTCTGTGGTTGCCGTACGTGGTCGCCCTACCTTTCCAACACGTTCATCTGTCAAGTTCCCAGTCCGTTGAAATTTTTCAAACAGATCCTTTATTGTATCGCTTTTCGGTCCTTTGGTTACATTAAACCTCCGTTGAAAACTTCGTCTTGTTCCAACAACACTGTGTTCTAGGCGGTGGAATTCCAACACCAGAAAAATCCTCTGTTCTAAGGAATAAACCATGTTGTCTACAGCACACTTGCACGTTGTGAACAGCACACGCTTACAGCAGAAAGACGACGTACAGAATGGCGCACCCACAGACTGCGTTGTCTTCTATATCTTTCACATCACTTGCAGCGCCATCTGTTGTTGAAAATTGTAACTACTGTAATTTCGAAAGTTTGTCCGCCTGAAAATGTACTGTTGTCCCAAGCATATTGGAACAAACGGTGTATTTCTATCGCTGCTCGTTTAGTTTTTATTGCCGTTTCAAATATACCGGTCATTTTTGAAACACCCTGTATGTGGTATGCAAATAGAACAGCTAATTCACAGGATAAAATTAAAGCCATATGGTCAGTTGTGAAGGAACTGTCTGGTCAGCAGCACAAGGTTGATGATATAAAGTCAGTTCGCAGTAATAATATTTCTGTTACTGATAAATCAGATATATGAACAGTATTTAACAACCATTTTCTGAGCATTGCTGGTGAATTAAATAAAAATTTAGTTTCTACAGGAAACCATATAAATTTCTTAGAAAATGCCTTTCTGAGATTGACGTCTGAAATACTCCTCTGTGATACAGACTAGAGGGAGATTGAGTCAATAATTAAATCACTTAAGACTAAGGACTCTCATGGTTATGATGGAGTGTCTAGCAGAATATTAAAGTACTGTGCTGCACATGTTAGCCCTGTATTTAGCCATATTTGTAATTTTTCCTTTAGGAATGGTCAGTTTCCTAAGCAATTAAAGTACTCAGTAGTAAAGCTGCTTTATAAAAAGGGAGAAAGGGATAATGTAGATAATTTTAGACCTATTTCTATGCCATCAGTGTTTGCAAAAGTTATCGAAAAGGCTGTGTATGTAAGGTTAATTGATCATTTTATATCACACGATTTGCTATCAAATGTACAGTTCGGCTTTAGAAGTCGTTTGACAACTGAAAATGCTATATTCTATTTTCTCTGTGAGGTACTGGATGGGCTAAACAAAAAGTTTCGAACGCTTGGTGTATTTTTTGATTTAACAAAGGCATTTGACTGTGTTGATCTCACAATATTGCTCCAGAAGTTGGATCATTACAGAATAAGGGGAGTAGCTCACAATTGGTTCACCTCTTACTTTGGCAACAGGCAGCAAAAGGTCATTATTCACAATGTTGATAACGGCTGTGATGTGGGATCTGAGTGGGGTACTGTCAAGTGGGGGGTGCCACAGGGATCAGTGTTGGGGCCGCTCCTGTTCCTTATTTATATAAATGATATGCCCTCTAGTATTATGGGTAACTCTAAAGTATTTCTGTTTGCTGATGACACTAACTTGGTAGTAAAGGATGTTGTGTGTAACATTCACTCGGTTTCAAGTAGTGCAGTTCATGGCTTGTAGAAAATAAACTAACATTAAATCACAGTAAGACTCAGTTTTTACAGTTTCTAACACACAATTCAACAAAACCCGACATTTTAATCTCTCAGAACGGGCATATGATTAGTGAAACTGAGCAGTTCAAATTCCTAGGTGTTCAGATAGATAGTAGGCTGTCGTGGAAAGCCCACGTTCAGGATCTTGTTCAAAGACTTAATACTGCCATTTTCACTATTCGAATGGTATCAAAAGTGAGTGATACTTCGACACGTAAATTAGTCTACTTTACATATTTTCATTCACTTATGTCGTATGGTTTTATGTTTTGGGGTAACTCTTCCCATTCTATAAGGATATTTTTGGCTCAGAAACGGGTGGTTCGGGCAATAAGTGGTGTGAGTTCACGAACCTCTTGTAGACCTCTGTTCACGAGTCTGGGTATTTTGACATTGGCCTCTCAATATGTATATTCCTTATTGTCGTTTCTGGTTACCAGTATTAGTTTATTTCCAACAATAAGCCGCTTTCACTCGGTTAATACTCGGCAGAAATCAAACCTCCATTTGGATCGGAATTCCTCAACTCTTGTGCAAAAAGGTGTGCAGTATACTGCTGCATCCATTTTCAATAAGCTGCCACTCGAATTCAAAAATCTTAGCAGTAATCCACACGCTTTCAAATCGAAACTGAAGAGTTTCCTCATGGGTCACTCCTTCTACTCTGTTCCTTGAAAAATTAAGCTGATTCTCATTGTAATGCTGATAGCGTCTGCTTAAACTTATGGACTGATTTTATTTCAGGTTCATGAGCATTTATTTTTATCTGTTATTACATTTATGTTGTAAGTTCATGTACTGACACGTTCCATGACCTTGGAGATTTTCTCCTCAATTTGGTCCTATGGAACTTGACATGTAAATAAATAAATAAATAAATAAAATAAATAATAGAAATAGCTCCCAAGACTCTCTGTGGTTTCTCGATCTGATTATGTCTATTTTGTCATTGTTTGCTTGATAAAACAAAATAGGCCTTTGTAATATTGCAGCAATTTTCACACACATCAAATAACTGGGACTGTTTTGAAACAAATGGTCATTTTTATAACACGACAGAATATAATTCACGAAGTACCAGTATCAAATGCCTGTTAGCCTACTACAAACAAAAAGGTAATAGTTTCACATTTCATTATACGCTCCAGTTTCTCGAGCATAAGATAGAAAAGCAGAAGTATGAAACTTTTCTATAAATTTGGAATCGTGATACTTTTCCATAATTTGTGTGATGTCCCCTTTTCTTCTCCTTCCTCGTTCTAACAAACAATCTTATCACTAATTCTGTAACTATTCTTGCCATTGTATAAACTTTTTCGCTGGTTAACTTCACTAACCCTGACAGAATCATCAATTTCGTTAGCCCGTGATTATTATCCGGTCAGGGGTTGTTAAATGTTCATAGGACACGTTTTCCGCACTGCTTCTAGAACAGAACATACGCAGCTGCTAGCCTGGGACGGTACAACTGGGATCTGGCCAAAAAATTTCTGTCAAAATTTCATTTTCTTGGATACACTGAGAAGATGATATGTAATCTTTCTTACCTGTTAGTCATTCATTTCCACTCTGGTAGTCTCAATCTATGGATTTTGCTAGTAAATATAACAACGCTGATCATTTCCAAACCCAATCAACCACGTAATCAGACAGCGATTGGCATTCATTCGCTCGGCTTTATTCCGCTCAGCTCGCATAGCTCCGTCCCCTTTTGTCTGCAGGGAAGTTTATTTCTAGGTATGACGAGAATTCCCCTGACAGACATCACACACACTAGGCACGCATTGAAAAATCAAGTTATGATTCATTCATAAATCAAGTTAGAAGGTGTTCAAAAATGTTAAAAAACCAACATCGATGCGTTCAAATTCATATGAATAATCGGTAGATCAACGTGCGCTGGATGCTAAGCTCTTTGTAAAACAAAGTTTTTTTCCTCAAGAATATGAATATGCCCCCCCCCCCCCCCTCCCGAAACTGCCAACTGGTTCAGATACCACGGTTTGAGCCCCCCTCGCCCCTCCTAGATTCTCTGCATGTGTGAGGCTGGCAGCTTGGGCATGCCAGTAAAATTTTTCTGGTAGCATCTAGGTGCTTACTGCGACTGCTTACACAGCCAATAGCCAAATTTCTGTAGCCAGAAGCGCATGCGCATGAGCCTGCTCATAACTGCTGTAACGACTCTATAATGTAAACAGTTGTGACATCACATTCATCGGAAGCAATTTTTTATTTTATTTTCTCTCCTTAATCCGTTATTCCTGCAGTATTATTCTGCAGTAGCAGGATATAGTAATATCCTTTGTTAGAGTATGGGTTCTTACCAGTCAAAATTACGAAAATTTAGGATGACATGGACACGTACAGGGGAAGTGCGAAATGGACAGATAAAGGGGTGAAGAGATGGTGAATGAGGGGAAAGTCGAGATGGACGACAGAGTGAGGGAAGGAAGAGACAGAAGAACATAAGATAGGAATAAATACATATCTAGCCAATGCCAGGTACCTCACCTAGTATGACATAAAATTAAGGCTGTTGTAGTTCAGTCAAGTGAGTTGAAGAAAAATGACTTTCAAAACATGTAGAAAACAGTTGTGATCACGTCTCATGTTACATAATACATTTAAGTATAAGTCCATCTGTTCACAACGACAATGCAGCAACATTTCGTCGTGCAATTACAGTATTACAATTTACGGGTCATTGAGGGTGGCTACAATCTGAAACCGAGAACATTCTACACGTAGTGGTCCGAATGGTGTAGACTTTAACGATATGTGCTAGAAAGTCAATGGTAAACCTCTCGCTTCATTACTATAGCTAGTCTATTGGAGGTTCATAACACACAATTTACATGGTTTGCCAGTTAATAAAAAGACCTGGAAATCTGCGACCCGATGTGCCACAACATATTGTTACTTTTGGCCCTTGAGCAAAAAAGTTTGACGACCACTGATCTAGAAGGATCATTCTGATTGGTCAGTCAGACTTATCAGTTAATCAGAATTAACATCTTCCTGCACACCGAAAGTTAGATATGCAGGGAGTGGGAATGCATCGAGAGAGTCGATCGCCAGCTACCGGACGCGAAAGGTCAGGGTAAATGTCATGGTGCTCTTTATGTGTAAAATGAAGAAATATTGAGTTCTCGCATTTAGTACAATTCGTGACTAAACCTGTCGCAGTTACAAACATTTTGATGAAAATATGAAGTTTCTGGACGGTTTTGTTGGAAAGTCACTAGTGGGGGAACTTTCAGCCTTAGTGAAAATTTCACATGGCATATTCTGTATTCATTTATGGAGTATTTGGCGAGCATGTCTTTTATGTAAGACCACTGAATGAGACCAAATGTAGAACTCGCAAGCAGTGGTGAATCAGAGACTGAGATCCCAAAATGAACGGATCGCACTTCTGGCTGCTTTGCATGTGAAATTTGTTGTTTGACTGGGAACTGAGAATGATAGAACAGTACCTCACTAAATGTGGACTTGATAGCCACAAACGTGTGTTATTAAGCAACAAACATTACTGGTCTTGACATTTTAGGATGCTTATTTCAGTCAAAAATACACCATACTACCACTCGAAATCTTGATAAATAGGAACTTTCAGGAATTGTTTCCACCACTAGAGTTAAGCGGACTCTGCTGGGTAGATATTAGGTGACGTTTACTTCAATGCTGTTTTTTCACTGTCTAGTAAGTACCTACAATTGCAGAGTGACGAGACATCGAGCGGAAGCCGTACTGAGGTAGGTGGACATTTAATATGAACAGTACGACGAATGTTGAAGACATATATTTTAACCCGCCTCGCCTCAGCAGGTCAAATAAACATTGGGGGTGGGGAGGGGGGAGGGTTAGGGGGGGGGACGACACGTATTTATTTAATGAAAAGTTGTAGCAAATGACAGAAGTGGAAACTAGTCCCAGTCATAAACCACATCCAAGCAGGGTCTGCACCAAGGAAACCATCCAATGGAGAGCAGAGGGGAAAAGGATAGTGGAAGTATAATCTTGCAGCACGGAAAGGAAGTAATGCTGCAAAGGCTGAGGCCCTGTGGTAGCCAAGCACGTGCTCACAAAAAAGTTGTGAGCCCCCTGCAGGGGATGTGTAGTTAATTGTAAAAGAAAACTATTAATGTTGGATTTTTATTTATTTATTTTTCCGTGGGACCACATTAAGGAGAAGTCTCCATGGTCATGGAACGAGTCAATACATGAAATTATAACACAATTGTAGAAACAAATAAAATGAAATATAAGAAACATTCAGGCGACACGTTGTTAGTTTAAATAAAGAAAATCAAGAATGTAACACTGGAATTTGCTTAATCTTTTAGCTCTTCCAGGAGCTCCTTGACAGAATAGAAGGAGTGAGCCATGAGGAAACTCTTCAGTTTAGACTTAAAAGCGTTTGGGCTACTGCTAAGATTTTTGAGTTCTTGTGGTAGCTTATTGAAAATGGATGCAGCAGAATACTGCACTCCTTTCTGCACAAGAGTCAAGGAAGTGCATTCCACATGCAGATTTGATTTCTGCCTAGTATTAACTGAGTGAAAGCTGCTAACTCTTGGGAATAAGCTAATATTGCTAACAACAAACGACATTAAAGAAAATATATACTGTGAGGGCAATGTCAAAATTCCCAGACTATTGAATAGGGGTAGACAAGAGGTTTTCGAACTTACACCACACATAGCTCAAACAGCCCGTTTTTGAGCCAAAAATACCCTTTTTGAATCAGAAGAATTACCCCAAAAAATAATACCATATGACATAAGCATATGAAAATATGTGAAGTAGACTACTTTTCGTGTTGAAATGTCACTTATTTCAGATACTGTTCTAATGGTAAATAAAGCGGCATTTAGTTTCTGAACAAGATCCTGAACATGGGCTTTCCACAACAGCTTACTATCTATCCGTATGCCTAGGAACTTTAACTGTTCCGTCTCACTTATAACATGCCCATTCTGTCTGATTAAAATATCAGTTCTTGTTGAATTGTGAGTTAGAAACTTTAAAAACTGAGTCTTACTGTGATTTAGTGTCAAATTATTTTCCACAAGCCCCGAACTTATTTCATGAACTACATTATTTGATACTGTTTCAATATTACACCCAAGATCCTTCACTACCAAGCTGGTGTCATCAGCAAACAGAAATATTTTTGAGTCACCTGTAATACTAGAAGGCGTATCATTTATATAAATAAGAAACAGCAGTGGCCCCAGCACCGATCCTTGGGGAATGCCCCATTTAACAGTGCCCCATTGGGACTGAACATCATTACCACTCTCAATATTGTGGAGAATTACCTTCTGCTTTCTGTTCTTAAAGTAAGAGGCGAACCAATTGTAAGCTACTCCCCTTACTACACAATGTTCCAACTTCTGCAGTAATATTTTGTGGTCAACACAGTCAAAAGCCTTTGTTAAATCAAAGAAAACACCTAACGTTCGCAACCTTTTATTTAATCCCTCCAAAACCTCACAGAGAAAAGAGACTATAGCATTTTCAGTTGTTAAGCCATTTCTAAAACCAAACTGTACATTTGACAGCAAATTATGTGAATTTAAATGCTGCAGTAACCTTGTATATACAACCCTCTCGATAACTTTAGCAAACACCGATGGCATAGAAATAGGTCTATAATTATCAACATTATCCCTGTCTCCCTTTTTATAAATTGGCTTCACTACCGAGTACTTTAATCGGTCAGGAAACCGACCACTCCTAAAGGAAAAGTTACAGATATGGCAAAGTACTGGGCTAACATACATAGAACAATACTTCAGTATTCTGCTAGATACCCCGTCATATCCATGAGAGTTCTTGGTCTTTAGTGATTTAATTATTAACTCACTCTCCCTCTTGTCAGTATCATGGAGGAGCATTTCAGGTAACAGTCTTGGAACACTTTTTTCTACGAGCACTATATGATTCCCTGTTGGGACTAGGTTTCTATTTAGTTCACCTGCTATATTCAGAAAGTGATTATTAAATACTGTACATATATGCGACTTATCAGTAACACGGACATTCCCACTACGCACTGATTCTATATCCTCGACCTGTCTCTGCAGACCAGCCACTTCCTTTGCGACTGACCATATGGTTTTAATTTTATCCTATTCTATCTACATACCACATACTTTTTGCCTTCCTAATAACTTTTTAAGCACCTTACAATACTGTTTGTAATGGGCTACTGCATTTAGATTGTGACTGTTTCTAACATTTTGATATAATTGCCACTTTGTTCTACAAGCTATTCTTATACCTTTAGTCAGCCACCCAGGCTGCCTGTTTGTGCTAGTACCCTGTTTTGAACGTTGTAACGGAAAGCAACTTTCAAAGAGCACGAGAAAAGTCTTGAGGAAAGCATTATATTTATCGTCTACTGTATCACCACTATAAACATCTTGCCACTCTTGTTCCTTGATAAGGTTTACAAAGGTCTCTACAGCAACTGGATCAGGTTTCCTAAAAAAGTTGGTAACTATATTTTACATGTGTTGCAGTACAAAAATCTTTTAGACTTAAAATTTGTGCATCATGATCTGAAAGGCCATTCACCATTTTGCTAACAGAATGCCCTTCTAGTAATGACGAATGAACAAAAATATTGTCTATGGTTGTTCTACTGTTCCCTTGCACTCTCGTTGGAAAGAATACGGTTTGCATAACATTATATGAATTAAGGAGGTCTACGAGCATCCTTTTCCTTGCACAGTCACTTATACAATTTATATTGAAGTCACCACATATAACTAACTTTTTGTATTTCCTATAAAGTGAACCAAGAACCTCCTCTAGCTTTAACAAAAATGTTGTGAAATCGGAGTCTGGGGATCTATAAATAACAACAGTAAGAAGTTTAGCTCCACTAAATTTAACCACACCTGCACAACATTCAAACACCTTTTCAGTGCAGTACTTTGAAACATCAATTGACTCAAATGGGATACCGTTTTTCACATACATGGCTACTCCCCCACACCTCAAAGAGCTCCTAGAAAAGCTGCCAGCCAACCTGTATCCTGGTAAAGGAAGCCTCTGAATTATTTCCTTATTTATGAAGTGTTCAGATATACCAATAATTTCAGAGTCAACATCTATAAGCAGTTCACTAACTGTATCTCTAATGTCTTGTATGTTTTGATGAAATATACTAATTCCCTCATTAATCGGATACCTAAGCTTTGTCAAAAGTGGTTTCTTTGTTAGAGAGACTTCCCTTAAACAGGAAAACCTGTCAGCTGACTTCAATCTAAAAAAGATACAGCTGTAACACCCACAACTACCGGAATTTTCCCATGAGTGATCCCACCACCCCCAACTATGCTGTCACCTATAAGCTTTGCCAACCTCCCCTTTCCATACCTGTTGAGGTGCAGGCCACGTCTAGTGAAACCCGTCCTGCTGATAGACTCCACCGACACCACTGAAATGTGACTCATGCCTTCGGTCATTAGCGCACCCCCAAGTCTCATGTTATTACGCCTGACGGCTGTATTAAGATGTGGCCGATCGTGACGCTGAAACAGTTCCACGAAATGCACATTCGTGTTGCCAGTCTGAGTGGCTATCTTTTCCAGGTCACCATCTATGTCATACTCCCCATCCCTATCAATACTATTACCAGCCCCACCCATAATCACTACCTGATCCTCTTTTGTAAAATCCCTACATAACCCCCCTATGTTAAAAGTCACCTGAGCGAATCCTGCATTAGGCTTCACAATGCCGGTGACCTGGTACTCACTCCCCAAAACTTCCTGCAACTGCTGGCCTACACCTCTACCATGAGAACTACCTAACAGCAGAGCCTTCTTCTTTCTCTTAGACTTTGCAACTGTCCTAGCCACCGTAACTGCTGAGGTCTGCTGCATACTTCCTACATCTACAGCTACTAGAGATTCCTCTCCACTAGACTCTGACAGTTGGTCATATCTATTGCCAACACCAATAGCAAAACTATCTGAAAATCTCCTCCTTCTAGCAGATCTCTTGCCAACACCCAGCTCCCATTCCCCAACCCCCTTCTCCCTCCTCATCCTATCTAGCTCCTCCTGTGCATTTTTCAACTGCACCTGAAGGGCACAGATCTTACACTCCTGCTCCTCTATCAACTTTCTCTTGCTACATAACCTGCAGTTCCAGGAGAGGATCTCACCAGAATGCCCACTGGCTTCCCCACTGCATTCCCCCCCCAGTGAAAATACTTCAAACAAGTCTCACACCGCAATCCACTACTCACGAACCTACGGCAAAGCCCACACTTCTCACTCATGGTAAAATTTTACAGTTATTGAAACAAGAAAACAACTTTATTTAAGTTCCGCTACTACAATAAGAAGATGTTAAGAACTGACTACAATAATCACAAACTTGCTCTACAAGGAAAGTAACTACTATTATTGACAGTATTACTCAACAACAAATGAGAATATAACAAAATACTAACACAGAAAGAAAATCAAACGTCTAATGACACTAACGAAACTGAAAGCAGTTTGCAAAAATTTCTTCTGAAGTTATTTCACCGGAAAACACCAAGAACACCGGTTGAAGACTACTAAAGTTCCTAAATAAACTACTATACACAAACAATTAATTAGTACTTAGCTTTTGATGCGCCGCTACAGCTGCAACTGGTCAGCGCGGAATGTAAACACGGGTAAGAGGTTAAGTTGCTCGATACGAAACACTCACAAATATCAGGTCACAACACAAGAAAGGCAGAGGTGAATGAAGAACCCACTAATAAGTCACTTATATAGTAAATATTATCACAAAAACCGTTAAAATATATATCTGCAACCTAAAAATAGATGAAAACTTAGTGAGCAATCTCACACGCAGTCACGCGCTTATGACGTCACACCCAATTTACTTTCAATTATTTCATGCTAGTAAAGCAGACGTGAGTACACAGTATTTTCTGTAAATGAATGAAAAACAAACTGTACTTTCTACGATTACAAGCTTGCTTCGAAAGTGGATTACGGCTGTGGTGGTCCATGTTGTCATAAACAGGTTCTGCGATACGTACTTCTATTCAGCCTGTACTGGCCTCTCTTTACTGCCTGCAGTCACTGGCATGTTGAGTCAAGTAATTAATGTTATACATTCTATCTTGGAATTTATCTAAAATCCATGTAGCATGCACAATCAAGATAAAACAGGGTTGGTGTGTGAATAAAAACTAACAGTTCCCAAAAAGGCATGATCACCAATAAACTAGTTTCCAAATATGAATATGTTTGCCCGTCTCTACTGCTCACAGCATTGTTACATGTGCGAGAGGAATGTTCCAAACTGCAGGCACTGCTGCTTGAAGGAGAGGACGCAGTCGACCATGGTCAACTACAGCACCAGATGGCCACTATATTGTGCAATAGGCAAGAAGGGACCCATGACAAATGGTGTTTATTTGTAACCACATTTAACAGGACTGCACAACACAAAATCTCATACTCCATATTTACTGGCTTGGGGTGGTCTCGTTGCCCAACAACCAGCATGTGTTCCATTCTCACTCACACATCAATGGCACAGTTTGTAATGATGCCAAGAGTATAAGGACTAGACCATCTTCTCCACATCACTACTATGCAATTCACATTAAGTGCCTGGCAGAGGGTTCTTCGGACAAACTTCTATTTCTCTGCCATTCCACTCTCTCATAGTACCTAGGAAAAATTAACACTTAAATATTTTTGTACAAGCTGTGATTTCTCATTTCTTCCTACGTACATGGCCAACAATAAAATATATTCACATTTAGATGATGAAGTTGGTGATTGAAATTTCATGAAAGGATCTTGCGACAATGCAAAAATTCTTTGCTTAATGATTGCCGTCTCAGTTTGCTTATCATTCCCATAACACTTTCTCCCCTATTTTGCAATAACACAAAATGAGGTGCACCTCTTTGGACTGTCTTTGTCCTCCATCAGTCCTATGTGGTGAGGGTCCCATACAGCACAGCAATACTCTAGCACAGGATGAACAACCATAGTGCACGCAATCTCTGTACTAGACAAGTTGCAACTTCTAAGTGTTCTGCCAACAAAACGTAACCTCAGATTTACCTTCCTCACAACATTACAAATGTGAGCATTCCAGTTTAAGTTGGCGGTAATTGCAATTCCTAGGTATTTTGTTGAACTGACAGTCTTTAAATTTATGCAATTTATTGTTGCACCAAAATTTAAAGGAATTGTTTTCATAATCATACGGATGACCTCACTCTTTTCCTTGTTGTTGTTGTTGTTGTGGTCTTCAGTCCTGAGACTGGGTTGATGCAGCTCTCCATGCTACCCTATCCTGTGCAAGTTTCTTCACCTGCCAGTACCTACTGCAACTGACATCCTTCTGAATCTGCTTAGTGTATTCATCTCTTGGTCTCCCTCTACGATTTTTACCCTCCACGCTGCCCTCCAATGCTAAATTTGTGATCCCTTGATGCCTCAGAACATGTCCTACCAACCGGTCTCTTCTTCTCGTCAAGTTGTGCCACAGGCTCCTCTTCTCCCCAATTCTATTCAATACCTCCTCATTAGTTATGTGATCTACCCATCTAATCTTCAGCATTCTTCTGCAGCACCACATTTCGAAAGCTTCTATTCTCTTCCTGTCCAAACAATTTGTCGTCCATGTTTCACTTCCATACATGGCTACACTCCATACAAATACTTTCAGAAACGACTTCCTGACACTTAAATCTATACTCGATGTTAACAAATTTCTCTTCTTCAGAAACGCTTTCCTTGCCATTGCCAGTCTACATTTTATATCTTCTCTACTTCGACCATCATCAGTTATTTTGCTTCCCAAATAGCAAAACTCCTTTACTACTTTAAGTGTCTCATTTCCTAATCTAATTCCCTCAGCACCACCCGACTTAATTTGACTACATTCCATTATCCTCGTTTTGCTTTTGTTGATGTTCATCTTATATCCTCCTTTCAAGACACTGTCCATTCCGTTCAACTGCTCTTCTAAGTCCTTTGCTGTCTCTGACGGAATTACAATGTCATCGGTGAACCTCAAAGTTTTTATTTCTTCTCCATGGATTTTAATACCTACTCCAAATTTTTATTTTGTTTCCTTTACTGCTTGCTCAATATACAGATTGAATAACATTGGGGAGAGGCTACAACCCCGTCTCACTCCCTTCCCAACCACTGCTTCCCTTTCATGCCCCTCGACTCTTACAAATGCCATCTGGTTTCCGTACCAATTGTAAATAGCCTTTCGCTTCCTGTACTTTACCCCTGCCACCTTTAGAATTTGAAAGAGAGTATTCCAGTCAACATTGTCAAAAGCTTTCTCTAAGTCTACAAATGCTGGAAACGTAGGTTTGCCTTTCCTTAATCTTTCTTCTAAGATAAGTCGTAAGGTCAGTATTGCCTCACGTGTTCCAATATTTCTACGGAATCCAAACTGATCTTCCCCGATGTCGGCTTCTACCAGTTTTTCCATTCGTCTGTAAAGAATTCACATTAGTATTTTGCAGCTGTGAGTTATTAAACTGATAGTTCGGTAATTTTCACATCTGTCAACACCTGCTTTCTTTGAGATTGGAATTATTATATTCTTCTTGAAGTCTGAGGGTACTTCGCCTGTCTCGTACATATTTCTCACCAGATGATAGAGTTTTGTCAGGACTTGCTCTCCCAAGGCTGTCAGTAGTTCTAATGGAATGTTGTCTACTCCCGGGGCCTTGTTTCGACTCAGGTCTTTCAGTGCTCTGTCAAACTCTTCACGCAGTATCTTATCTCCCATTTCCTCTTCATCTACATTCTCTTCCATTTCTATAATATTGTCCTCGAGTACATCGCCCTTGTATAGACCCTCTATATCCTCCTTCCATTTTAATGCTTTCCCTTCTTTGGTTAGAACTGGGTTTCCATCTGAGCTCTTGATATTCATACAATTTGTTCTCTTTTCTCCAAAGGTCTCTTTAATTTTCCTGTAGGCAGTATCTATCTTACCCCTAGTGAGATAAGCCTCTACATCCTTACATTTGTCCTCTAGCTATCCCTGCTTAGCCATTTTGCACTTCCTGTCGATCTCATTTTGGTACGTTTGTATTCCTTTTTGTCTGCTTCATTTACTGCATTTTTATATTTTCTCCTTTCATCAATTAAATTCAATATTTCTTCTGTTACCCAAGGATTTCTACTAGCCCTCGTCTTTTTACCTACTTGATCCTCTGCTGCCTTCACTACTTCATCCCTCAGAGCTACCCATTCTTCTTCTACTGTACTTCTTTCCCCCACTGCTGTCAATTGTTCCCTTATGCTCTCCCTGAAACTCTGTACAACCTCTGGTTCTTTCAGTTTATCCAGGTCCCATCTCTTTAAATTCCCACCTTTTTGCAGTTTCTTCAATTTTAATCTGCAGTTCATAACCAATAGATTGTGGTCAGAGTCCACATCTACCCCTGGAAATGTCTTACAATTTAAAATCTGGTTCCTAAATCTCTGTCTTACCATTATATAATCTATCTGATACCCTTTAGCATCTCAGGGATTCTTCCATGTATACAGCCTTCTTTTATGATTCTTGAACCAAGTGTCAGCTATGATTAAGTTATGCTCTGTGCAAAATTCTACCAGACGGCTTCCTCTTTCATTTCTTACCCCCAATCCATATTCACCTACTATGTTTCCTTCTCTCCCTTTTCCTACACTCGAATTCCAGTCACCCATGACTATTAAATTTTCGTCTCCCTTCACTATCTGAATAATTTCTTTTATCTCATCATACATTTCATCAATTTCTTCTTCATCTGCAGAGCTAGTTGGCATATAAACTTGTACTACTGTAGTAGGTGTGGGCTTCGTGTCTATCTTGGCCACAATAATGCGTTCACTATGCTGTTTGTAGTAGCTTACCCGCACGTCTATTTTTTTATTCATCATTAAACCTACTCCTGCATTACCTCTATTTGATTTTGTATTTATAATCCTGTATTCATCTGATCAAAAGTCTTGTTCCTCCTGCCACCGACCTTCACTAATTCCCACTATATCTAACTTTAACCTATCCATTTCCCTTTTTAAATTTTCTAACCTACCTGCTCGATTAAGGGATCTGACATTCCACGCTCTGATCCGTAAAACGCCAGTTTTCTTTCTCCTGATAACAACGTCCTCTTGAGTAGTCCCCACCCGGAGATCCGAATGGGGGACTATTTTACCTCCGGAATATTTTACCCAAGAGGACGTAATCATCATTTAACCATACAGTAAAGCTGCATGCCCTCGGGAAAAATTACGGCTGTAGTTTCCCCTTGCTTTCAGCCGTTCGCAGTACCAGCACAGCAAGGCCGTTTTGGTTATTGTTACAAGGCCAGATCAGTCAATCATCCAGACTGTTGCCCCTGCAACTACTGAAAAGGCTGCTGACCCTCTTCAGGAACCACACGTTTGTCTGCCCCCTCAACAGATACCCCTCCGTCGTGGTTGCACCTACGGTACGGCCATCTGTATCGCTGAGGCACGCAAGCCTCCCCACCAACGTCAAGGTCCATGGTTCATGGGGTGGACTCTTTTCCTTATTCAGAGACAATTGCCACTTTTTGCACCATACAGGTATCGTGCGTAATCAGTTTGTATTAAAAACATCAGATGACCAAACCCCAACAGCCGATCAGTTCCAGTCATTCCACCAGGAAAGAGGTACACAGCTCGTGTTGTCTGTAGTTCAACCATGCCTACACGGTCAATACCGCAGTTAAATCACGTCCGCATTGTTACTTTGTGCTAGAAAGGGCTCTCAACAAGGGAAGTGTCCAGGCGCCTCTGAGTGAACCAAAGCAATGTTGTCGAGACATGGAGGAGATACAAAGAAACAGGAACTGTTGATAACATGCCTCGCTCGGGCAGCTCAAGGGCTACTACTGCAGTGGATGGCCGCTACCTACAGATTATGGGTCAGAGAAACACTGACAGCAACTCCACCATGTTGAATAATGCTTTTCATGCAGCCACAGGATGTCGTGTTATGACTCAAACTGCGTGCTATATGCTGCGTGACGTGCAACTTCACTCCCGATGTCCATGGCGAGGTCCACCTTCGCAACCACGACAGCATGCAGTGCAGTACAGGTGGGCCCAACAACACGCCGAATGGGCCATTCAGAATTGGCATCACGTTCCCTTCACCAATAGGTGTCACATATGCCTTCAACCAGACAATCGTCAGAGACATGTTTGGAGGCAACCTGGTCGGGCTGAACGCCTTAGACACACTTTCCAGCGAGTGCAGTAAGGTGGAGGTTCCCTGCTGTTTTGGTGTGGCATTATGTGGGGCCAACATATGTCGCTGGTGGTCATGCAAGTTGCCCCAATGGCTGTACGATATGTGAGTGCCATCCTCCAACCGATAGTGCAACCATATCGGCAGCATATTGGCGAAGCACTCATCTTCATGGACGACAGTTCGCGTCCACATCCTGTGAATGACTTCCTGCAGGATAACGACATCGCTCGACTAGAGTGGCCAGCATGTTTTCCAGACATGAACACTATCGAACAAGCCTGGGATGGATTGAGAAGTGCTGTTTATGGACCCACCAACCACTTTGAGGGATCTACGCTGAATCGCCATTGAGAAGTGAGGCAATCTGGACCAACGGTGCCTTGATGAACTTGTGGATAGTATGCCACAACAAATACACGCATGCATCAATGCAAGAGAACATGCTACTGGGTATTAGAGGTACCCATGTGTACAGCAATCTGGACCATCACGTCTGAAGGTCTCTCTGTATAGTGGTACAACATGCAACATGTGGTTCTCATGAGCAATAAAAAGGGCGGAAATGATGTTTATGTTGATCTCTATTCCAATTTTCTATACACTTTCCGGAACGCTCAGAACCGATGTGTTTAGATAGTATATGACATCATCATCTGCAAACAATGTAGGAGGGCTGCTCAGAGTGTCTTCTATATTGTTTATATTGATTAGGAACAGCTGGGGGTCTATTATCACTTCCTTAGGGAACACTGGATATCACTTCTGTTTTATTCTATTTTCCATCGATTACTATGTGTGGTGGCCTTTCTGACGGGAATTCACGAATCCAGCCACACAACTGAAGCTATACTACAAAGGCACGCAGTCCGATTAGGAGTCACTTGTGAGGAACAGACCACCAAAGAGCGGGGTTGCGTGCTGCTCTCGGATGAGAGAAATCCAGTACAAGCAGTGGCGTTGGATGTACTGTCATATGGCAAGGGGTGGGAACACACAATACACCCAGGCACGTTGTCGAACATGACGGTTTTGGTGGTCCAACTGTTATGGTGTTAAGAGGCCTAACGTTGCATGGGCATACCGACACCAATTCATTGAACACAGTACACTGACTGTGCAACATCATGACACTGTACTTCCCCATAACAAATTTTTCAAGGTTGCATTTTGCCATGGCTTTATTTTTATGAATGACAATGTGGAGCTGTGCCTAGCAGTGCAGGTGGAGCAGCTCTTGGAACAAGAGGAAATTTAGCAAGTAACTGTCCTGCTCGATCCCCTGACTTAAATCCCATCAAGCACATGTGCAATGCGTTAGGGAGATGTATTGCTGTATGTACACATGCACCAATGACCATCCTGGAGTTGGAAACCATGTTGGTGGATAATGGAATGCCCTACCATAAGAACGCTTTACTAACCTTGTTGTCAGGATGGCAGCAGCTAATAGAGCATGCACTATTGTCCATGGTGATCACACATCCTATTAACACGTTCACTGCCACTGTAATTGGCCTTGCTTTGCCACGTAACCAATATTTTTCTTAATAGAATCTGAAAATATATTGCTAAAAGTAATATAACATGTATTTATTTTATAAGTACACACTCAAATTTACTCTCGTGAATCAAAGTTGTTTTGGGGCGCACTAAGGCGTCAGTGGCATATCAGGCCATATTCTGTAGCGGGTGGCCGTGGACGCGCCAATGCGTCTAGTGTATTGTTCCTGGTTAGTGTGACAGTTTAGGTTACTACAATTTCATTTTATATTCATAAATGAAACGAAACATCCTACTGACAAACGACATATTTATTGGACAAAAAATATAGTAGAAACATTCAAATACAAACACAAGATCTCGAAGAAACTTCTGAAATAAAATGTATGTCAAATCTAAGAAAAATACAATCTAGAGCTTTATCCATTACACTCTCAAACAAATAAAATAAATACAAAGTTTACGAATAGTACCGACACATAACTGTCGAAAAATAAATGAGCAACGAAAGTGCTATCTGCCTTTAGAGGTGGTGAATAACACAACAATTCAAACAATATCCTGCTTTATTTGGGCAATCTAGGCACTCGTAAATCGTGTCTGTTCGTTGTCCACGGCTGGCGCATGATCTGCACTTTTTTCGCGGTGTTTTTGATTTTCCATTTGATTCTCGTTTTACCACAACATGTTGGGGATTTCGGACTGGCCGTTCTACCTGCTTTCGTGGCAATAGTGCTCTTATAATACTGAGTCTAAATTCTTGGAGGGGCATTTTTGTGCCACAATATTTATTGTGTAGGGCATGTGCGTTTGTCAGTATCATTTCCACAACGTGGATAAAAAGTTTCTTGTACCAGCGTATGGTTTTGCGTTCCGAGAGGTAATATGATAACATCTGATCGTGCCGATCAACTCCCGCCATAAATTTATTGTAGTTTACAATGGCCAAGGGCTTAGATTTCTTCTCCTTTCTTTTGGTTTCAACCTCAACCATTTCATTTGTAAATGCATTAGAAATGTAGCAAACCTCCCTCTTATCACGCCACTTACCTATCATAACTCCTTCCGCAAATCTGGCAACGGCTTCACCTTTTCGTAGTTTTGCTTCCTGTATTTCCTTGGGTGTATCCTTCCTATTCGCCCTCAGAGTTCCCGTGCAGTGGGTCTTCTTATCCAGGAGCAGCTTTGCCAATGCGAAGCTGTTATAGTAATTGTCCATGTACACATGGTGACCAGCATTCAACTTTTCATCTAGTAAATGAAGAACAATTTTTTGCGCATGGCCTCTTCCTCCTAAATCGTCCAGCATGCCAGTGTATACCGCGAATTTTAGGACCATTCCAGTGGGAGTTGTCAAAATATATAGCTTTATGCCATATTTGTGCTTTTTGTTTTTGATGTATTGGCGGAAAAGTAATCGTCCACGCCAAAGGATCATTGATTCGTCCAGAGACAGTTCCCGTCCAGGGTAGTAAACTTGGCACATCCTTTCATTGAAAAAATTGATAACGGGACGTATTTTATACAACCTGTCGGATGGTGTTGGTTTGCCCTGTTTTGGATTTTCAGAAAAGTGTAATGCACGTAGTATTAGCAGAAAACGATTTCGTGAAATACTATCGGCAATTCCTTTCACGTTGAATAAAGCGTCCTTTTTCCAATAGTCCTGCAAATTCCTCATCTTTACATTTCCCATGTGCAGGAAAACTCCCAAGAACACTAACAATTCGCCAACAGTCACATCTTTCCAACAGTTTATTCGTGATTGTCCTTTGGTTCCCGCAGAAAGGAATAATTCAATCGCGTTTCGATTTGTTTCTTCTACAACTGTCAATAGAAATTCGTCCGTCAGCAAAAGACGAAAATAATCTAAGGGAGTGTTTTCCGTCGGTTGAATAAGCAGTCCCTCATTTTTTATAAATGGGCAATTTATCATTCCAACTGGCTCTCTTTCCCACGCAACAGTTGTATCAGCTGCGTTATCTCTTGTTACCACTCCTTCTGCCATTTCCCTGTCGCTAGGATTCACAGCCATTTCTACAGTCTCATCTAAAACAAACTCGGCTCCGTCAGACTCTTCACTGGATTCCACGCCGTCCTCCTCACTGGCCAGTTCCGTTTCCGAATCGCTTTCTTCTAATATTCGTAATAATTCCGCATCCGTTAGTTTTTGTACGTTTCTTGTGTCCTGTGTTTTACGTTTCTTAGGTTCTGAAGGGCCCGCCGTGTCACGATTGTCTTCCATTTTCAGTCCCACAACAGAGAAAAACTGTAGGGAAAACACACGAACCGCACCCGCAAAAATTGAAAACAATACGTTCTTAGAGTGCCTGCGCAATGAACCACACCGAATGGCTGTGCCCGACTAAACTGTGGCGCTGAGAAACAGCTGAGTGTCTCGCCGCGCAGGCGCGTCGACGGCATATGCACTAGTATCGGCCGGACGCGCTGGTGCGCCGATGGCAGTGAACGTGTTAAGAACTATGTCCTTCCTTTTGTTAGGTCCAGGGGGTCATTATAAATCACGATGACTTCGGTGTTTTTATTATCTTTGAAGGAAAGTGTCATTTATATTCCTCTCACTGCGTATTTGTTTCAGTTACCTTCTGTACTGCAATGCATGGTTCAAGTTTCATTGAGCTGTGTTACTTGGCAGTGGCACATCATGTGCAAGTTCTTGCGTCCTGAAGTTTAGCATACCAGTGTAGTATTAGGTACATGTTGGAGATTTTTTTTTTTTTTTGTACAAAATAATAAAGATTTGGCATTCTAGTTAGTATTATTGTAATTATTAGAATGATAATTAGTTTTTTATGAAATCTTACATGTGTGTATCTTAACTTAAAATCGATTTATTTTACAAAATTTATAACAGAAAACTTTTCGCATTACAAAACAATACATTTAAAGACTTTTATTAATTCTTGCTAAATATTTTGTCAATTTAACAAACACACAACACAGTGAGGGAGGGAAGGAGGAGTGGGGGGGGGTGTAGCAGCTGTTGTTAAGTCTGCTTTTGTGTACAGTATTGCGGTGTTGAAAATCAGAATAAATATATATAATATATTTAAGCACGGTATGTGTCTGTGTGCCATTGTAACTTTACAACTTACTCTCCACAGCTCCATGGGGATTACTTGGTATGGCAGACTTCAATCCTCCATCCATGAAGGTTTCAGTTTGGAACGGCAGGTGTTGGGTTCAAATGTATGGGTGACAAATGAGAGCTTCATGCAAAGAACAGCAAATAGCCTGCTAAGAATTGTATGAGCACAAAATATCTGGCTAAGTGGTTTGTGGCCAGCAAGATGTCATGTTGTGGCTGAAATAAGTTAGTTAGGCGTGGCTCTCAGCAGAGCAGCCAGGCCACTGATGTGAGCCATAAGCAGCCAGGGGCTGGCTGCTAGGTTACAGGAAACAGTTAGGGTGGGGAATCTCAAGTCGTAGGGGGGAGAGAGCAAAGCGGCTTGCTTATTGAGGCGAGAACATCAACTCAACTGGGTTGAGTTAATGAGCTTTAACCAGACACACCACACAAGATAAGTTCCACAGAAGCCAATGGTTTCTGGTCCTATTACTACAAATATAGTGATGATTCCCATTGAAAGTGTGATCAATCTGTATCAGAAGAGCCTGAATTTGGTAGATCTTACCTCTGAAACCAGTTGCAATTAAATAAAACTAATACACACAGCTGACTGTGTTGGTAGGGGTGTTATATGGATTTACAGAAAAAAAATCTCATTAGTTTCTTCAAATCCAAGTTTCTTAGATTTCTTGAGATCTTATTGCCTTTGGTGACTCTTGTTCTTTTAAGAGCATCATGTTCACTAACCCCTTGCTCATTGGTGACATCTTCAAAAAAATATGTTTGTAACCATCGGGTCTAAAATGTCAAATTTTTTGTGGATTATCAGACTACTTGTTCGAGCACTTATCAGCCAGTATACTTAGTACTACTCCACAAGACTACTTCACACCCACCAGTTATGTATGTGTAGTTTTCACAGTTGAGCTGGCAGGTTAATGTCACCACATACTACATCAGTACAGTGCTAGTATTTTTGTAGTATTGTGTTTAGCTCTATTACCGAGGCAGCTGAATCTGGTGATCAGTACACACATTTCATGACTTAAAAAGTCCACCAAGCCCAACTATTGTTGTATTAGTTTTTAATCAGATTTATTTGGATCTCACTATACTTACTATTCCTGAAGCTATTTTAAAGCACTACTCTTTGAGAATCTCCTCTATCTTTCCAGTGTATGTTCCAAATATTGTAGAAAATTTCTACTCTCAACTTTGGGTTTCAATGAACTCAGTTCCTAGTATGAAGTGAAGCAACAGCTTTCTATGAGGTGAGTGCTCTGGGGCTGCTGTGAATACCCTGACATAACTAATATTTTCAGATCCTCACTCATCTTTGGGAAAATACATAATTTAATAAGGCACATGGCCACCAATCTCAGATGACGGTGAACTGAGTTACATATGCCCTGACTGATTCAATACATACAATGCAAATAGGAAAGATTCAATGCCATTGAAATGATGTACATCCAGTATGTGTCTCAGCACTGGTAGAACTGATGACCCAACTAAAACTTATTTTCTGACAATTAAAATGAAATATTTTTTTTGCACCAAGTATGATCCAAAAGGCACTTGGTGCATAATTTCTGTACTATGTTGTTATGACTGTCATGACCTGAAACAGAATAAGAAAAAATTTTGACGAAATACAAGTTTATTAAAGTAAGGGTATCACACCTACAAACTTGACACTTTAGCACTATTATCTTACAGCACCTTTGCTACATTATGATGTTCTAGCAGTTAAAAGTACATGCAAGAATGACTACATGTGAACTGTGAGACTGCTGTGAATACCATGGCAATTAACGGCTAGTATTTTGATATTCTCGCTCATCTTTGGGAGCATACATGATTTAATAAAGCAGACTGCACTATTCTCAAATGACGACAAATTGGGAAACCACCATATATAAATTTTAGAATTTTTATAATAGAAGGAAACATTCCACGTGGGAAAAATTATATATCAAAACAAAGATGAGGTGACTTACCGAACGAAAGCGCTGGCAGGTCGATAGACACACAAACAAACACAAACATACACACAAAATTCAAGCTTTCGCAACAAACTGTTGCCTCATCAGGAAAGAGGGAAGGAGAGGGGAAGACGAAAGGAAGTGGGTTTTAAGGGAGAGGGTAAGGAGTCATTCCAATCCCGGGAGCGGAAAGACTTACCTTAGGGGGAAAAAAGGACAGGTATACACTCGCACATCCACACATACAGACACAAGCAGACATATTTAAAGACAAAGAGTTTGGGCACAGATGTCAGTCGAGGCAGAAGTGTAGAGGCAAAGAAGTTGTTGAAAGACAGGTGAGGTATGAGTGGCGGCAACTTGAAATTAGCGGAGATTGAGGCCTGGCGGATGATGAGAAGAGAGGATATACTGAAGGGCAAGTTCCCATCTCCGGAGTTCGGATAGGTTGGTGTTGGTGGGAAGTATCCAGATAACCCGGACGGTGTAACACTGTGCCAAGATGTGCTGGCTGTGCACCAAGGCATGTTTAGCCACAGGGTGATCCTCATTACCAACAAACACTGATTGCCTGTGTCCATTCATGCGAATGGACAGTTTGTTGCTGGTCATTCCCACATAGAATGCATCACAGTGTAGGCAGGTTAGTTGGTAAATCACGTGGGTGCTTTCACACGTGGCTCTGCCTTTGATCGTGTACACCTTCCGGGTTACAGGACTGGAGTAGGTGGTGGTGGGAGGGTGCATGGGACAGGTTTTGCATCGGGGGCGGTTACAAGGATAGGAGCCAGAGGGTAGGGAAGGTGGTTTGGGGATTTCATAGGGATGAACTAACAGGTTACGAAGGTTAGGTGGACGGCGGAAAGACACTCTTGGTGGAGTGGGGAGGATTTCATGAAGGATGGATCTCATTTCAGGGCAGGATTTGAGGAAGTCGTATCCCTGCTGGAGAGCCACATTCAGAGTCTGGTCCAGTCCCGGAAAGTATCCTGTCACAAGTGGGGCACTTTTGAGGTTCCTCTGTGGGGGATTCTGGGTTTGAGGGGACGAGGAAGTGGCTCTGGTTATTTGCTTCTGTACCAGGTCGGGAGGGTAGTTGCAGGATGCGAAAGCTGTTTTCGGGTTGTTGGTGTAATGATTCAGGGATTCCGGACTGGAGCAGATTCGTTTGCCACGAAGACCTAGGCTGTAGGGAAGGGACCGTTTGATGTGGAATGGGTGGCAGCTGTCATAATGGAGGTACTGTTGCTTGTTGGTGGGTTTGATGTGGACGGACGTGTGAAGTTGGCCATTGGACAGGTGGAGGTCAACGTCAAGGAAAGTGGCATCGGATTTGGAGTAGGACCAGGTGAATCTGATGGAACCAAAGGAGTTGAGGTTGGAGAGGAAATTCTGGAGTTCTTCTTCACTGTGAGTCCAGATTTCATTTCACCTCATGTTACACTTTCCACCTTCTAATACCATGTCACCCTCACAACACCCCCGCAACGACCCCATTAAGTTTTATTTACATTCCCTCCGCAAACATGCCTTCACCCTAGCCAGATTATGCTCCCATATTCTATTTTCTCAGGCTTGTCTGACATTTGGCATCACCCCCAAAGGCCTCACACTTAAAGTTCCCATCTCTGGCTGCAACCCTTCCTTCCATCAGTCCCTATACCAGTTCCAAACTGAACAATCCATTGCCCTCACCCACCTAATCCTTCACCTACACATCAACTCAGCCAATGAACACACCCGTCAACTCCTATCCTTAATAAAAGTCCTTAATCTTTCCTCTCCCACATCCACACCGGCTGTTCAGAGCATCCTCCTACAGGCCAACCGTAAATTAGAACAGCATGCCACCCTCCACCTCAAAAAACTATCCAATCTCCCGGTTTCCCACCTCCGGAAAGGCAACTCACTCACCCTTCACAACCTTTCCAGCAAACCTCAACCTCCTCTCATTGCACACAAACACAGTCTCTCCCACCTACTCAATCTCCCACTTCCAGCTCCACTCCCTCCAAAACCTCAAAATTCCGATCAACACAATCTGGAACCACAACACCCTAATTCAGTAGTTAACCTTTCCTCCAAACCTCTCTCCCAATCCGAAACCTCTGTCCTATCCAAAGGCCTCACCTTCAGCCCCACTCCCAGATTCAACCAAACAGCCCTCGTCAAAGATTTACTGTCCTACACTCGTACTCTCTGCTGGAAGTATCACTTTGCCACGAAGAAAAATGATCCTAATCCTACTCCTAATGATCCGACTCCTCAAGACACCATCCAAATTGAACCCTGCCTGGAACAGTTCCGTCCTCCATCACAGCGGGACCCACCTCCTCTTCCTCAAAATCACCCTCTCCAAACCTTCCAGGAATTTCTGATTTCCAGCCTTGCATCTCAATCCTTCTTAAAAAACCTTAATCCTACACCCAACATCACCACTGCTGAAGCCCAGGCTATCCGTGATCTGAAGGCTGACCGATCCATCGTCATTCTTCTGGCGGACAAGGGTTCCACGACCGTGGTACTTGATCGTCGGGAGTATGTGGCTGAGGGACTGCGTCAGCTTTCAGACAACACCACATACAAAGTTTGCCAAGGTAACCCCATTCCCGAGGTCCAGGCGGAGCTTCAAGGAATCCTCAGAACCTTAGGCCCCCTGCAAAACCTTTCACCTGACTCCATCAACCTCCTGACCCCACCGACACCCCGCACCCCTACCTTCTTCCTAAAATCCACAAACCCAATCATCCCGGCCGCCCCATTGTAGCTGGTTACCAAGCCCCCAAAGAACGTATCTCTGCCTACGTAGATCAACACCTTCAACCTATTACATGCAGTCTCCCATCCTTCATCAAAGACCCCAACCACTTCCTTGGACGCCTGGAATCCTTACCCAATCTGTTACCCCCAGAAACCATCCTTGTAACCATTGATGCCACGTCCTTATACACAAATATTCCGCACGTCCAGGGCCTCGCTGCGATGGAGCATTTCCTTTCACGCTGATCACCTGCCACCCTACCTAAAACCTCTTTCCTCATTACCTTAGCCAGCTTCATCCTGACCCACAACTTCTTCACTTTTGAAGGCCAGACATACCAACAATTAAAGGGAACAGCCATGGGTACCAGGATGGCCCCCTCGTACGCCAACCTATTCATGGGTCGCTTAGAGGAAGCCTTCTTGGTTACTCAGGCCTGCCAACCCAAAGTTTGGTACACATTTATTGATGACATCTTCATGATCTGGACTCACAGTGAAGAAGAACTCCAGAATTTCCTCTCCAACCTCAACTCCTTTGGTTCCATCAGATTCACCTGGTCCTACTCCAAATCCGATGCCACTTTCCTTGACGTTGACCTCCACCTGTCCAATGGCCAACTTCACACGTCCGTCCACATCAAACCCACCAACAAGCAACAGTACCTCCATTATGACAGCTGCCACCCATTCCACATCAAACGGTCCCTTCCCTACAGCCTAGGTCTTCGTGGCAAACGAATCTGCTCCAGTCCGGAATCCCTGAATCATTACACCAACAACCTGAAAACAGCTTTCGCATCCTGCAACTACCCTCCCGACCTGGTACAAAAGCAAATAACCAGAGCCACTTCCTCGTCCCCTCAAACCCAGAATCCCCCACAGAAGAACCACAAAAGTGCCCCACTTGTGACAGGATACTTTCCGGGACTGGACCAGACTCTGAATGTGGCTCTCCAGCAGGGATACGACTTCCTCAAATCCTGCCCTGAAATGAGATCCATCCTTCATGAAATCCTCCCCACTCCGCCAAGAGTGTCTTTCCGCCGTCCACCTAACCTTCGTAACCTGTTAGTTCATCCCTATGAAATCCCCAAACCACCTTCCCTACCCTCTGGCTCCTATCCTTGTAACCACCCCCGATGCAAAACCTGTCCCATGCATCCTCCCACCACCACCTACTCCAGTCCTGTAACCCGGAAGGTGTACACGATCAAAGGCAGAGCCACGTGTGAAAGCACCCACGTGATTTACCAACTAACCTGCCTACACTGTGATGCATTCTATGTGGGAATGACCAGCAACAAACTGTCCATTCGCATGAATGGACACAGGCAATCAGTGTTTGTTGGTAATGAGGATCACCCTGTGGCTAAACATGCCTTGGTGCACAGCCAGCACATCTTGGCACAGTGTTACACCGTCCGGGTTATCTGGATACTTCCCACCAACACCAACCTATCCGAACTCCGGAGATGGGAACTTGCCCTTCAGTATATCCTCTCTTCTCGTCATCCGCCAGGCCTCAATCTCCGCTAATTTCAAGTTGCCGCCACTCATACCTCACCTGTCTTTCAACAACTTCTTTGCCTCTACACTTCTGCCTCGACTGACATCTGTGCCCAAACTCTTTGTCTTTAAATATGTCTGCTTGTGTCTGTATGTGTGGATGGATATGTGCATGTGTGCGAGTGTATACCTGTCCTTTTTTCCCCCTAAGGTAAGTCTTTCCACTCCCGGGATTGGAATGACTCCTTACCCTCTCCCTTAAAACCCACTTCCTTTCGTCTTCCCCTCTCCTTCCCTCTTTCCTGATGAGGCAACAGTTTGTTGCGAAAGCTTGAATTTTGTGTGTATGTTTGTGTTTGTTTGTGTGTCTATCGACCTGCCAGCGCTTTCGTTCGGTAAGTCACCTCATCTTTGTTTTTATATATAATTTTAGAATTTTTATTTTCATATCCAACAATAATTTATTACAATATGAGGAATTCATTCTATTATAGGAGCAAATGAAAATGAGACTGCAGGTAATGGTAGAACACCTCCAATGACACACACACACACACACACACACACACACACACACACACACACACACACACACACCTATTCCTCTGCCTTCCGAGTTGGGAGGGGGACTGGGAGGGGAGAGAGGGGGGGAGGTGCATGCAAGTGCATGTGCATCATATACTGTAAAAGATCTGAATTCCTATCTTCAGTACATAAGAGGCATCCAAGACAAAACAACACTTAAAAATCAATAATAGACTAGTCCTTTTGACTTGAAGCCAATCATTTTTTGTTTATGCATGTTCAAAGGCGTGGTTGAAAGGACATGATTAAGAATTTGAGTCTCATTGTTAAAGGCTGTGCTTGTTTGTCTCAACTCAAGGCAGGTAAGTCTCTGTTAATTTTAAAAGAACATTACTGTATGTGTTGATTTATTAACTAAAAAATATAATACATACAGATAGATTAAATGTATCAGTAGTGCCACAATGCTTCTTTTTGCATTATTCAGTTAAGTTGACAATGTAGAATGTTGCAAAAATAACTGGTTTGAAGCTTAAAATGAATGAGCTGAATAATACATCCAAGGAGGAGATACTCGTCTTTAATAAATTAATTTAAATCTGACTCCTTAACTAAAAAGAGTAAATAAGGCACCCCTTTTGTAAGAGCTTAAAAGTCACGATATTTTTACTTTTGTTAAGCACAAACAAAATAAAGGCACTGAAAATAGTGCTACCTCTTCAAACCTCTATGAAATATGACAAAATTCCAAAAACTTGCATGTTATATTGGAAGAACAAAATCAAAGACACACAGTTAACTAAGAAAAGCAGCAAAATAGCCTACTTCCAACTGTCAGTCTAGCAATCTGAACAGTCAACATATTTTCACCGATCCCCCTACTGGTTTTCATTTTCCATTCATTGTACAACTTTCTGCAACATACAGTGTTTATAAAGAATTTCACCCAGTTGATAACTGAAGAGTCAGATGTGCAGTTGTGTCCCAAACAAAGTAATTTGTGGCGTGTATTTTCACTGTTAACTGTTAACCTGAGAGCCCCAGTAGGCATTCATCTAATTTGTATAGACACATGACTTTTTTGTGTTTCTGGCTGATCAAAATGATCTGAAGTGTTAAAACTTTTGAAGATCGAGTAAGTATATCAGTTCAAATTGTAAGACATGAAAAATAGTAGTATGTTATTTGAACCATGTTTAATATGGATATTCATTTCTTTAATTGGCTCCAATTAAAAAAAAGTCTAATAAGTCAAGTAACTGCACAAGCTGATTTTTTTTTTACAGATTAGAAACCGCATGCTAATGGACTGGCACAAGTGGTATATTTCTTATGTTGGCTACAATAATTATGCCAGTTTATTTGTCAACAACAACAACGAAAATACATCTTTATGTTTTGCACTTAGTACATTGCAGACAGGCACAGCTGCCACAGTTGACATATTAGTATACAAAACAAATTTGATAAATCAATGAGACAGTTGTCTGGTGTCAAAACTGCACACTTCCAACAACAAATTTCTAAATGCTTAAATTTTGTCCTGCAACATAACCAATAATAATACTGGTTTCTGCAGTGTGATACTCATTTACAGTTAGGATTTTATGTTCTTAGATAGATGCTTTACGAAGTTCAAGACAAAATTTGATAACCTCAAGAATTTGCAATAGATCATTACAAACTGTCTTTGATCACTACAGTGATTCAACAGGAAGTTGCAGGATAGTAACACATACTTTAAACCCACAACAGAATGCACCGTGCAAAGGCACCTGTTATGAAGAAGTACTGAAAATCAGTAATGGCCTAAATTACACATATCACAGTACACAGATCAGAACACTGACAACTTTACGTTCTAGATGTTCAAACACTGTTTAAAATTGCTTGGACTCAAAAGGCACACTTCTACACAGTAAGATACCTCTATATTATTTACAAGGCTATTAAACAAAGGTGAATCAAATGTACAAAGTGTTAACACCAATGTGTCATCTGGCAGTAGAAAAATTTTGGAATCTTTGCTGTGGTGCAATACTAGAAACTTAACAACATGCAGTTTTCCAAAAACTGAGGAATACTGAGCACAATGTATTTCTATATTGTACTTCATGTGCCTGAGTGAAGTTACTATGCTTCCTCATCTTTCAGGTCTAAAATCTCACTCACAAACTCTGAAACATTTACGTCCACATTCTGATGCCGAGTTAAGAAAGGATGCTTGAGCAACTTTTCGTAGTTGGGTCTCTCTGTGAAGTCTTTCTGCAAGCTGAAACACAATGAAACAACACATTCACCTTTAAGGTTGTACTAGTATGCACCAAAATGGTTCTCCCACAACCTTAAGATATCTAAACAATGGATAGTGGCGCTATTCAACTAATGCAAATATACAAAAATAGCTGCCAAGCATACTGAATGTAATAATCCATTTATTCTATGCATGATGTAAACACCAATGGAAAAAAAAAAGCAGCAGCACTGAATACTTTACTTATGAAGGCATAAGTGCCTTTTGTGGAAAGGATATAGCAATTTTGGAATGTGTTCCAAATACATGTACTATTACATTTTACATAACTTAATAGTATTATATCTTTTGCTATTGCAAATTTACAGCTTTGCAGCTACTCTCTTCTTTTTCTGCATCCATGAGGAATGACAACTCATTTGTGATCTGAGAAAAGCACTGCATGCACTCTGTGCTCCTGTGTGCACTTTATGAACATTGTGTTGCATCCACACATACTATTAACAATGTCTATGGTTCTCAAACAAGCATTTTAATTCTGTATTATACAACAACTAGACATCTTTCAAGCAAATTTTCAATTTAATAACAAATAACTATTTTCAAAGAGGAAATAATACTTTTATAAATATTTTTCCCTGACACATAAAAATGTGACAACTTCTCTCTTACCACTGGCAGATGAAGTCTTCGAACTCTGGTGAGAATGTATCAGGAGGCAGTCTTGGTGCATCATCTTTCACAACTTGCTTCAATTGTTCAAATGGTGTACCCCATGTTTTATAGGGAAATTTGCCTGTGGCAAGTTCAATAAGAGAGATGCCTAGGCTCCAAACATCAGAGCGAATATCATACTGTGAAGGATTGCCTGTTGGGTCAATGCGCTCTGGCTGCAAACGAAAAATAATATTTATTTATGCGTGCAGAAAACCTAAGGGAATTTGCACTCTTACATTTGCACACAAATGAACTTATTACTAATACGAAAGTCTGTATTATATACACCCACAATAAAGATACAAAATAACTTCTATAAAGATTCTGTATTCTTGTTTAAGGTATAAAGCGATGTTTTCTAGGCATAAACGTCCTTTACAAGCAGCCCACAGCCATCAGATAGGAATTTGAGAGTACCCACAAATTCAAAAATAAATTATAAGTTTACTTTACCGGACAATTCTACATATTACATGAATATTCACGCGATTTGTTTACACTGGAAAAAATTATCCTTGTAGATCACACACTACAGTTATTCTTCAGTATAATCAGTAAATTCAGGTAACTGTATTCATGAACAGCACTTGCATATATCAAATTTACTGTTTTAATTAGAGACTATGGGATGATACCACACAACCACCAGCTTTAACACTTCATGCTTGGAGGTCAATGATATACTCTCATGCCAATCATGTTCTTACCCTGGCAGTAACCACATTGTTCCACACCACGTAAGATTCTCAATGCAGCAAGGGAAAGGGGAGTGGGGCTGCATGGGTAATTAGTGGAACTATCTGACTGACAGAATCTGAAATTTTCTTTTAACTGTTTACACTACACTACATGTGTTTTAAGTCATTATATCTCCACTCAAAAGAACTCGTCCATCAGAGTTGTTTGCCTAGTTTTACTTAGGAAAAAAGTAATTTTGATTTTATTCTATTTACTGAGAAAATTTAGGACACCATGAGATATGAGATGTGCCAGCTGTGGTGCTTTAAATAGTGATTATCAAATTTAGGCTAATTTGAATGAGATAACAGCAAATGAGGACACTAGAAACTTGTTTTGAGGTTAAAATATTTTCAAAATAAAACAAAATGGAAGTATTATGCAACAAAAATATTAATATTTGGTCCCTTTGCGCCTGTGCTGCAATACTTCTGATGAACTCTGCACTTGCCCCCCATCTGACTAGCAACCAAAGCGGATATTGCTATCACACATTTCCACGTTCACACACTACAAAGAGCATTTTCAAGTAATCTCTGTGCCATGAAAGCATCAGATCACACAAATCAAACTAATGAGTGAATGACAAAAGAAATGTATTGGGCATTCCATGTGAAGTGGTCAGATTTTAGAACAATCCCCACCTTACCACCTCCGATTATGTTTATACAATGTGTCAAGTTCCCTAAACGTGTAATAGGTAATTAAAACAAATTCTTGGCTCTCACTATGCCATACTTGTCCTTAGGGGCTGCTTACATGAGAACTGTAGAAATTTCAGAAGAAGATGCAAAAGTTTTCATCATTCTTCAGGTGGTGCCTGTCACAAAATGGCTAACATACATCCCTGATAATTGGTATACTAGTTCAATATTGTGGGTTGTAAAAGGTTTAGAAGAATTCACTGCACCAAAAACATTCAAAGTTATCAGGAAGTTACACTGTAATGGAAAATGTTCAAAGGTCAGGTAGAATTATTTCCTGAAGTAATTGTAGAAAGCTCTGATTTGGGGTATTTGTTTTGGGGTGGTTTCTCTGTGGAAAACGTAAAATTTAGCTTTCAAGAATGGGATGTCCTTGAGATAAATGAAAGTTAGATTTTCCAGAAAATAAGACATAATTACTGCAAATTTCTTCAATTGTAAAATTTTGCATGTACATATTTTAGATAATTCTTGGTATATCTGAAAACATACCAAAACGAAATTAGTTATCCTATAGAGAAGAATGTGTAGCTTCTAATGAATGTTGAATTAACTGCATTAGGGGTGGTCCTCTTGACTGAAGTCACAAATAACCTAAATCTCAAGGCTAAAAAATTTGGAGTGCACTATGCTTTCAATGATCAAGGCCCAGCTATTTCTGAACACTAAATAAAGAATTGACAACTTATACAGTAAGGGTCATTGTACTCACAGCCATGTAGGGTTTACATCCTGCATCAATAGTCTTTGCAACTGAATCAACAAGGTAACCAGAAATTCCAAAGTCACACATTTTCACTTCGCCCTTCCTGTTGATTAAAATGTTTGATGGTTTTACATCACGATGAATCACACGCAGCTTTGAGTGCAGATAATGCAATGCACTAACAACCTAAATAAAAGGAAATAAACAAATTAGAAAACAACAAAACTAAAATGAATAGCAATAATGCTAAAGTATTTCACTTACACTAAAATGATTTATTAATTGTTTCTTGTGGAAGACATCATTCAGAAGCACTGAGTACACCATGCGCTGATCTCTGATCACGGGAAACTTTTCCAGCTAAGACTAGTATAAGAGAATTTATCGTTATGATGTCACCCACAGGTTGACAACTGTCTACCATCCACAGACAACTGGCCTCACAAGATACTTTCACAAGATGTTGGTGTAGATATTCTCTCAGTGTACATTGAAGTTATATGGAGAGGTTGGAATACAATAATGCCCATCAATGACACTAAAGGTGTCACGTTCTGATTCACCATCCTGCAGCCGAAATGACAACACTGGATATACTGCCCCCATTTCAACGGGGCAATACTCAGGATGACAATGTGAAACACCACATCATCAGGATCAAAGATGGATCCTGGACAGTCAGGAGAAGGACTGAATGCACTATAATGCTAAGCACCTGCCACTGAGGTACTGTCCAGGAGACTTGGTATGGATTTGTTCACTAGTATGGACTGTGGAATTTTCCATGACAGCCATCTAAGGTTATGACCCTTCATCAAGAAGACAAAAGTGCAAAGAGATCACCCATGACCTCAGTATGAGGCCCTATTAAAGTCCTGATGAGCATACTAATGATGGTGGCATCTTGTTTAAGGAAACTGACAGCTCATCCAACAATCACAAAGATTCGATGGGAGGGACTACATTTGATGCTACCCATAGTGAAGAGGATGTGACAAGCCTCAAATGCAAGTATCTTACAGCAGCGCCACATAGAGGAAACTGACGTGATCTAGATCTAGGATGCTGTAGTCAGTTCCAGAGAGAACTTCTGAAACATTGGGTCACTGCTTCTCCAGAAGGAGCAGCAATGCCACGAGTTGTGCTGCATGCAATGTTCGAGTAATGGTTAGTGTCACTGGCTGGCACGGTGCAAGTTGCCAGTTCAAATCCAATCCTGAGCAATTACTTGTTATTTAGCATTTATCATTTGTTGAAGGTACCCAAGATTTCTTACGTTTGCAATGTTTGCATATTTTGGAATATTTTATGTTTCTATAAATAACAGTGGTGTATGTCCAGGAGGTAGTGCTGTTTTGTCCGAATATTTGCATCCATAATAAAGGTGCTTTAAGAGCTAAGTGCTGTACTTAACATTGATGACCCAGTTTTCTGATTTGGATGCGACTGTGGTTACGACATGACAACATACCGAAGTTCAGCTAATTTATGCTGCTCATAAGCTATTTAGTGTCTTAGCAGTATAAATCTGTAAATGTTTTTAGGATGACAATGATCTTTAGTTAAAGAACAATTAGGTAATTATGTAGTAATATATTGAGAATATGCGAAGATCCCAAGAGCCCGGATGGAATTACTATTCTGGAACTGAAAAGGCAGTTTCATTTGAAAGAAGTAATTCACTTGTTAATAAAATTATAACATCACACTTTTCTGTTTTGTGGGGCCATAGTGACTATTCATCGAAATTCAAACACATTATCAACCCTTGAAACAGATGCTTCACTCCCTATCATATGTGGGATTTGGGGCTGACACTCCTCTAAGGCTAATGAGACCGATTGCTTGAAATTCAACTGGATCACCTCAGACAAATAGCACAAATGCTTCACCTTATGAAAACCACTCCATGACCAACACCAATTTTAATCATGTCCAAATTAAGCAATATTTCATTCACTGCCTCACCTCCATAGTGAATCCATTTTTTGTTCACAAAATGAAATGAACGTTTTTATATGCCTCAGACGTCAAAAACCATTTGGTCCATGAGGAGGTTGATATGTCAGCCAATGCTAAAGTCTGCCCACATCTTCAATCAACCTCCACAGTACTCTGACATTTACTATAACCATCTGAGGCTGTTTTGAATGCTTTCTGGATGTAAATGCAATTGTCTTCACACTCAAGTCTTAGTATTAACTTATGATACAAGACTTGGATACTTCATTTGCTACCTCTTATTGTGAATGAAGAGTTTCTACCAGTGCAAACTACACTACAGATTTCAGCAAATTGTACGGATGCCAAATGCATATTTTGCTGTGGAATTTAATAACATTTCTTCCAAGAGAATGCCCTTTGGTTGTTCATATACACTTCTGCCCTGTATGCAACAACAGTCTGAACAAAGGAGTAGTATATTTGTAACTTGGTTGTTTTTGAAAGTAGACAATTCTTAAATACCTAAAAGTTCAAATACTGTTATAGGCTTTGTTTCCTGCTTTTATCTTTTCTTCAATCCATTGTTTCATTATTATCACTGATCAATAATGGGAGCAACTGACAACTTTGAAACATTTATTAGATGCCTTCAGGTCATGCGGTGGTTTTTTGGCCATACAATCAGTCATTACGATGTATTCTGTCTTGTTTTCATTTACAGCAAGTCCAATTTTGGCTTCTTGTAGCATAATGACTTCAGGCAGGGGGTTACCTTCATAGTCTCCAATGTTATTGAACTTAGCATATGAAGAGTCCAGGGGAAAAACCTGATAAGTCCAAAATTCCAAAATTTTGGTTTTTTTCATAATTTAATAGACCAGCCAGTGTAGTTTCAGCTGGTTTTACAGAACTGGTCAAAAACTTGACGAGTCAAGATATATTCTGATATCTTTTAAGCATATGCAGGCAAAAAACTTAAGTCCATGCAAAATGGGAATATCCTGACAACCCCAGAGAACGCAACAATAAAATTTTATGACAATGATTCCCAGCCTGCGCAGGTTTGTTTTCACTAATGTTATCGTCGTTTTATCATTGTTGCGTATAAGTTGACAATTATTGTTAGCTTTGTGGAGCTAGTGAAGGAAGTTAGATCTAGCATTCTTTTCTGTATGTGTAAAATGAATAAAGAACACAGTGACTCATCCACTTGCAAAGAAAACATAGAATGTCATCAAAGAAACTGACAAAGAAAAGGAAGAAGCATGATCACATTAGAGATGCCGCCAAATGTTTAAAATTGCAGTCATATGAAACAGGAGAACCATGTAAAGTGCAAAAACAATTGTTTTGATATTGTCAGTGATGAAAATAAAAGGAATATAATTAATAACATGAACCACTTTCAAAATCACTAACTAAACCTCTGTTCAAGTGGTTTAATCACAGTGGTCCCTGTACAGTGCAGGCGTCTTACGAGGGAACCTCCCCATCGCACCCCCCTCAGATTTAGTTATGACTTGGCACAGTGGATAGGCCTTGCAAAACACAGACACTAAATTTATTACAGTGAACAGAGACGTCAATGAACGAACGGACAGATCATAACTTTGCAAAAATAAAGAAAGTAAACTTTTCACTTTAGGGAAGACTTGAACCAAGGACCTTTCGTTCCGCAGCTGCTCACGCTACCCACAGGACCACGGCGCTCCTGAGTTCACACTATCCTTTATGTTGCCTATCTTGCGCATGGGCTATTCAGTTTGTATATTTTGCTTATTTTTTCATAGTTCCACACAACTTCTTCCTGTTTTCTCGATTGATCTATATTCAGTTTTTCAAGGCCTATCCACTGTGCCAACTTATAACTAAATCTGAGGGAGGTGCGATGGGGAAGTTCCCTTGTTAGAAGAGAAGAGCAGGAAGCAAAGTTTCGTGATGCATCATATAAATTCAGTGTTTGTATTACCATTAATTGAAGTGTCCAAGAAGTACATGTGTGCAAGCAAGCATTTATGTCATTACATAGAATAAAGAAGGGCAGTGTAGATCATTTACTGAAGAAACTTAAATCCGGAGATCAACCTCTACGAGACAGCCAAGGGAAACACAGATTCCACCCACAGGCTTTGAAAGATGAAACATGTGCAATAATAACAGGGCACATTAAATCATTTAAAGGTCGTAACAGCCACTACAGTTTGACAAAGTCAGAAAAAATTTATCTACCAGAATCTTTGAATATTTAAAAAAAAAATGTTCCATATGTTCAAGGAGACGTATTAGGATCAGAACATACCGCACTATATTCAATTCAGATTTCAATATAAGTTTTGGATATCCACGATCTGATACTTGTGGCTCCTCTGAGGAGTATCCAGCCAAGAAGAAAAATGTGGAGAAGGAACAGACTTTAACATCATCTGTTGAAAATAAAGTAAGGCTTCATTCCGAACTTCGACCCAATGAAACAGCCCATGAATTGCATCTCAGAAAACAAAAAGTGTTCTATGACAGGAAAAAAAGTCAAAGATGGAATGTCAAAAAATCCATCAAAGGTTGCACTTATGATGAACTTCCCTTGTCGAAATATGATGACAAATGAAGTTTATTATAAACAACAGCGTTCTGTCTTTATATTCAATGTTCATGTTTTGGCAACAGGGGACAGCTATTTTTACATGTATCCAGAGAGCACAGACCGAAAAGGAGCAGACGAAGTTTCATCATTCCTTCATTATTTTGTGCGCAATTTTCTAAATCCAGAAGTCAGACATCTGGAGATCTTCTGTGACTTCAGCAGAGGGCAAAACAAGAATGCCACTGAGTTCAGATTCCTTCACCATCTGCCGATACAGAAAAACCGATTGGACTATGTAAAGATGACATTCCCCATATGAGGTCATCCGTACCTCGAATGTGATAAAAATGTTGGTATGATAGACCAAACTCAGGAATGTCAAATTCCAAAGGACTGGTGTCTGGTTTTACAGAATTCACGCACACACCCTTCGCCTTTTGTCATCATTGATGTTGAGGAGAAACCAGAGATAATCAAATGCTGGACAGAGCATTTGGATAATACAATATACAAGAAGAAACTCCCTTTCCAGTCCAGGCCAATAAGAGAATTGGAAGTCACACGAGCCGGCTGGTATAGCTGAGCGGTTCTAAGCAGTTCAGTCTGGAACAGCACGACCACTATGGTCACAGGTTTGAATCCTGCCTTGGGCATGGATGTGTGTGATGTCCTTAGGTTAGTTAGGTTTAAGTAGATGTGAATATTGGAAAAAATTTTTAAATGCTGTATCTGTACAAATCTAGATATTTTGTTAGAGTTTTTTTATTTGAGTGATAATTGCTTTATGATTACAATGGTATGCTCCGTTTAGACATACCTGTCAAAGTTCTTTTACTGCCACCTTTTGAATTTTTTTATAATTTACAGAAAATTTTTTTAATGCCAATCCAGAAAAGTTAGAGTTTTTTCTGTTGATTAGTACTATGTAGTATTATATTCTCTGTAAAGGAGAGCTACTTTTAAGTTGGACAGGTTTATTTATTTATTTATTTATTTATTTTTTTTTTTAAAAAAGCTTTTAAGAGTATGTCTTCACGGAAGTTGTTTCTTACTAATTTCTTTGTTACAATGTTTGTTTCTACTGTCTTTGTTGCAGTTACTTCTTTTCACTTTCATTGTTGCAGATATTTCGTACACTTTGTTGTAGTTTCTTGTCAGTTTCTTTGTCTGGGTTGTTCATTGCGGGTTTCTGTATTGTAGCCATTCAGTGCCGATTTGTTTAGTGAAGAGGCTTCTAAGAAATCTGAGACCATCCAGCGAGTTTTGTGTTTTGTGAGGAATTTGCCAGTTGACACAGTTGCAGTGTGTTTTGTGAAACAGACTGTTTGAAATGTCTTCTGACCGGGGCTACAGGACAGTGAAGTGTGCTGACTATTTACATATCCACAGAAGAGTGATATATAATACAAACAAAAAAACAGACTTTGTTCGGGTTGGAAATAAGTGTTTTCATTTGAAGACTCTGAATTAAATACCCATTATCAGTCAACTCAGAGGTAGGTGTTAGTCCTGTTAAGAAACCGTGGTCAGTAAAGTCGAGTCATAAGCTCTGTGTGTTGAAGACAGTGCAGAGAAATTACTAAAGCTATGGATGAATACACTACAGTAAAACTGACTACACTCTTCAAAGTAGAAATTCCATCTTCAGAAGAAAATGAACCAAAGCATTCTTGCACCTCTTGCCACGAATTTTTCACAAATATCAACTCAGCTGTTGAATATTGTGCATCCTACAGTTAAAAGGTGCAAGTTTTAACTATTATTCCAGAGGTATTTTCAAAGAACACAATTTTGAAACACATTCTATCAGTATCAAAGTACATGGCAAACAAATCAAGAAATGTGAGGTCTGTAAAAGGAATCTTTGGAAGACCAGATTCCTATTATTGTCATTCTGCAAATGCAGCTCACGTTCAAATAGTGCAGTCAGTTTATCTGGAAGACAAATGGGACTGCTCTCACCAGAGCACCAACAAAAAGACACTAATAACTGTAACAGTTGATAGTCAAAAAGTTGTGAAAGTGAAGAAGTACATGACTCGCAATATTAAAGAAACTTTTGCAATTTATAAGAGCAACTATAGAACTTCAGATATTAGAAGATCAAAATGTTGTGTACTACGACCTAAGTGGGTATTTCCACACACACCTAGAGAAAATTTTTTGTGTGTGTACTGTGCTAATTTTGAAATGTGTGTGGTAATTTTGAAGAACTCACTGGAGCAAGTGACCAACACTGATTGGGCGTGTGAAGTCATTAGTAGTCCGTGACGCAAAGAGAGAGACTTGTTTGTTTCATGAATGTAGTGCTGGAGAGACTTGTTTGTTTCAAGAATGTGGTGACTGTCTTGGAAAGGGAAGACTGTCTTTACATACACTTGGCCTGGAAGACATAGCAGATAACTCTGCAGAAATTATATATGTGGCATGGGAGGAAAATAAACTAATTAAGAAAACTGTTGCCTTTGACAGTTTCATTGATCAACTTGCAAATGGTCAGTGAAAGCAGTAACACACCAGCATCTGAAGAAATTGCAACAACAGCACATTGCAGAAGTGAAAGGGTGTGTACAGGCTGAAGAACTACGTTTAGTGCTTCACTGTGATTTTGCTGAGAACATGTCTGTAATTCTGCCACAAGAAGTACAAGGTTATCTTTGGAGTAATGACCAGGTTTCAATTTTTTAAAGGAGTGACTGACATTTTCAAAACAAGACCCCAAGCGTTGCAGTTACAGGTGATGACACACGACATGACTCGGCACATGCTTTGCTAAAAATGCGCAAAATTCAACTGCAAACAGAGGCAGAGAAGATCATTATTTCTCATGGAGCTCCTAATCATTTTAAAAATCATTACCAGCTGTTTGAATTGAGTTAAGTCGCTTGTGCTAACTGACTGGGTGTACGGTGCCACTGGTCACAGAAAGGAGCCTTGTGATGGTGTAGGAGGCCTGCTGAAGCACCATGCTACAAAACATAATCTTTCAAGACCAAATACAGCTGCAATTCAGAATGCTGAGGATTTTACAAGAGTCGTAAAATCTTACACATCCACAGCCCTAATGCTTTTGTACAAAGAGGAAATCGAAGAATTTCGTGAGCAGGAAAAAGAAGAATGGTCCAAACAAGCTCCTGTGAAAGGAATTCAGAAGACATTTTTGGACTCACAGTGATGGGCAAACTCATATTGCATGTACTTTAAAGACCAAGAAAGAAGAAATTTCGTTCATTTGGCCAACATCTCAGAAACAGCAGGATAATATTCTGATTCACAACCTGAGAAGGGGGATGTTTGTGGTGCGTGTGTATGACTGGTGGATTTCAGAGATTATAGACACCAGTTAAACGAAATTGTAGTGAACTTTATGCTACCATGGGTATCAGCTGCTGGATATAGGTTTCCAGCTGAAGGACAGCAACAATGCTATCAGTATCCAATTCCTGCTTACAATGTTTTGAAGACTATAATTGCTCCAGTTCTTAATGGTTCAATAGGACAGCATCACTCTATATCAAAGGAAGATACTGAAGCAGTGGAACACATTTTCAGTTCATTGACTGGCTAATTTCAGTACAAAACAGAGTGCACAGAAGTTGTATAAATTGAAACCTTTGAGTCTTGGGACCCTTCACAAATACATTTAGGAACCACTTAAAATGCTTTAAAAATGAGTCCCTTACTCATCTTTCAAAACTAAAATTATGTTAAATAAGGCTAGGTTATGATTTTTTATGAGCCTGTCATGTGATAATGTGGTAGTAAAAGAGGTTTTATGTACGACAAAAAATTCGATTGTTTATAAAACCTGTTCAACCTAAAAGTGGAAGCTCTCCTTTTCAGTGAATGTAGAACCATATACTACAAATCAACAGAAAAAAAAAAAAAATCAAAATTTTATTGATTTGCATTTTTAAAATTTTTCCATAAATTATAAAAAAGTTCGGAACACTATAGTAAAAGAACTTTACAATAAAATATCTAGAACTGTCTCAGAGACACAGCATTTAAAAAATTTTACCAAAATTCGCATCTTCAAAATGGTATGCGCAGTGTTACCTTTGGAGGGCTGTAACTCGGAGCAGAATGTTTTTGGAGGAAACAAAAAAATGTGTGTTCCTTGGAGAAGAAATAAAAACTCAGGTTCGTCGACGACATTGTAATTATGTCAGAGACAGAAAAGGACCTGGAAGAGCAGCTGAACGGAATGGACAGTGTCTTGATAGGAGGATGTAAGATGAACATCAACAAAAGAAAAACAAGGATAATGGAATGTAGTCAAATTAAATCAGATGATGCTGAGGGAATTAGATTAGGAAATGAGTCACTTAAAGTAGTAAAGGAGTTTTGCTATTTGGGGAGCAAAATAACTGATGATGGTTGAAGTAGAGAGGATATAAAATGTAGACTGGCAATGGCAAGGAAAGCGTTTCTGAAGAAGAGAAATTTGTTAACATGGTGTATAGATTTATGTGCCAGTAAGTCGTTTCTGAAAGTATTTGTATGGAAGTGAAACGTGGACAATAAATAGTTTGGACAAGAAGAGAATGGAAGCTTTCAAAATGTGGTGCTACAGAAGAATGCTGAAGACTAAATGAGTAGATCACATAACTAATGAGGAGGTATTGAATAGAATTGGAAAGAAGAGAAATTTGTGGTACAACTTGACAAGAAGGGATCGGTTGGAAGAGCATATTCTGAGGCATCAAGGGATCACAAATTTAGCATTGGAGGGCAGCGTGGAGGGTAAAAATCATAGAGGGAGACCAAGAGATGAATACACTAAGCAAATTCGGAAGGATGTAGGCTGCAGTAGGTACTGGGAGATGAAGAAGCTTGCACAGGATATAGTAGCATGGAGAGCTGCATCAAACCAGTCTCTGGACTGAAGACAACAAGAACAACAACAACAACAACAACAACAAGCCTTTGGTTTCCATTATTTCATAAATGTGTCTAAAGATTTTTACATCTCTTACCACAATTGCAATATTGTCTGCATATGCACATATCTGATTGTACTTCATCATTACTGTTCCTATCGTCTATTTTTCTTTTTTTCCCCCTATCAGACAAGCAGTGGTAAGTTAAACAGGACTGCAGGGAGACAATCAGCCTGTTTCACTCATCTTTAACGTTAAAAGCTCTGTCATTTTGTTGTTCACCTTTACTTTTGCCTTTGTGGCCTTCAATGTAAATTCACCTACCCTCCTTTGCTCATCTCATGTCCCCAAGCCTTTCAGGGCTTTATAAAATGCTGAATGTTTGAAGTTACAACCATGAAATACAAGGTCTTATGCAAGTGAAGGACATACTGAAGTTGGTTGAATCTCTAAGAATACAGCAGTTAGGACATGTGGAGAAGATGAGAGATGACAGGATTCCTAAACGATTGATAAAAAGCACACTGTATTCCACCAGAAGGAAGGGCCAACCAAGAGCTGGATGGCTGGACAATGTGTTGGCTGATCTCACAAAGATGAAAATTCAAGGATGAAAGAGAAAACCAGAGAAGAGTGAAGTATGTAGGTATCTTGCTGAGGAGGCCAAGGGTCATCAAGGGGTGTAACGTGAAAGAAGTGACATTCCAATGCCTCAAATACTTCAAGAGCAGGAGACAATAACTAAACTGGAGTTGACAGAAAATTGAGAGGAATGTGTGACCCATACAGAATCAGTAAGAACTAAGTCTACAAATTGAAGACATGAAATTTGATCCCAGACTTTTTTTTCACACAACCTCAAAGAAATCTTATGAACTCATTATTTATATCAAATTTTATATGGTGTCCAAATTAAATATCATTTTGGTCTCATTGTTTTGCTTGCTGCAGAGGGCAAAATTGTACATTATTCATGGTTAATTTCTCCTGGACTTCTTGCACCTACTATTTGTCACTATCTAATGAGATTTATGAACATAAACTTGAATAATGTAGAGGATTCAAAAACAAAAATGATAAAAAACTGGCCCTACAATAAATTTTTTGAAGTTGTGGTGCTGCTAGTCTTATTGACATAAATCCCTTTTATATTTTCATCTCAGTTTTTTCCACAAATTATCCCATCTTTCACTTGTTTCCCTCTACAACATGCCACTATTTGGTATGAAGAATATTGCTAAGTGTGGAGAACCAAATGCTGAGAAGATGACTAGTATCACTGACATCAGTAACTGATTAGCTGTACTCAAGAATTACACAACACAATGACATTATGGTAGTCTTTCAGTGTAACATTTCTCTAAATATTTTAAATTTCTATTTTGTGACTGAAAAGTGTGTAAGTATAAACTTCTCCATCAAGAACAGAAAAAAAATGCAACAACAGAACCTCGATTGAAATGGACTGAAGACAAACAGGAACATGACGATTACATAAAACAGGAGGAACTACAAAAAAACAAAAAGTATTTTTAGTGAATTTGAATCTCTGAGGCTGAAGTTATGAAAAATTTAGGTACTATTAAAGTACTGTGGACAAAGTAAATAGGGGATCACTTAAAATATTTGACATCATCAACCAACGAATTTTGCATGTATCAGGTTTGGCTTTAACCATTATTATTTGAGGTGGAGGAGGACTTCCACTGTCCCCTAGATATGCCTGATAAGAAAGGCAGTGATCAAGTACTGAAGCTACAAAGGTTGTGCCTCTTCAATGCTTATTTCCTCATCTATTATGTATGAATAAAGGTAGTGTGCTATATCTCAATAATGGGAATTACCAAATTGTTTCTTACCAAACCATCTCTGACGGCTAATACGAAGATGTCTGGCAGATGCCCAGATGAAATGTTGTGCATACTACAAAATTATGGGCAACTACATTCCCAAATCATCAAGCAGATAGAAGAAAGTGGAACACAGCATTAAGTAGCATAGATCTCTGGAGAGTCTCAAATGATATGTTTCAAATTTTCTTCCCTTTCAAATTATAAGTAACTAATTATAAGTAATCAGAAAAAGGTTCAGGTATCCTGCATGCATGCAAACATGCAAAGAACCTCATTTCCCCATTTCTGTTTCTTCTATACTTCTATGTTGTTAATACTTCAGTGCCATCCTGTCAGGTCATACCATGGGTTCCTGGGCAACTTTCACACCTACTCCTTTAACCATAATACCCCCCCCCCCCCTCCCCCAGCACCTTCAAAACCCCTTCCTCTAACCAGGAATGGAGCACCATGTTCACGAAGTTACATAAAAAGGTCAATTCTATACATATTTATCAATCCACTTGTCCACTTCTATACACATTTGTCAATCTGTTTTCATCAGTAAGTAGACTTTATCCTATGTATTCCCTTGTAACTTGCGTACTCTAGTCCGATAACATTGCCTACATTGCAATTGACAGTGCATGTAAGTATGAAATAAAATACAGATTCAACAGTTCATTTTTAAGCAACCACTAGTTTTCAAAACACGGTTATAAACAAACTTAGATGTAGATACTTACTGCAAATGTTATCTTGCAAAGGATATCTTCTGGGATTGTGCGATCATGCTTGTATACTTTGACATAAAATTTGTCAAGACTTGTGTCCATAACCTCCATGCAAATCCATACGTCACCCTCTCGAAATAATGCACCATAAAATTGAACTGTATATGGGCAATCAGAAGAGCGCATCGAGATATCTAGATCCATAAGCAGTCTTTTCTGTTCTTGGGTATTCACAGTAGCAGCTATTCTCTGGAAAACGGACACAAAAAGTAAATAAATTTTGACTTAAATTAACAACAAATTAACTGTTTTTATACATGTAATGTATCTCAAATCTAAATAAATTAATAGTGTCTAAAGGAAAATCACAAAGCTATGAACAGAATTCCATTTACATCAGAACTAGATAAATTCATTTTCTGGAGAATACTTTTAAAGGCATCTAACGCAAATTTTGATTTTCATATTTTTTCACTGCAATTAAAAAAATCATTGGAGTTTATGTCCAGTCTTATTCAAATTGCCAAATAATATTTACATGCAACATATTTTCCTCTGTCTCTAGTCTTCAATTGGCATAAGCCAGACGACTCTGAACAAAACAGTGTGATCCTGCAGGTTATATGCTTGTTAATAGTTCAGTGTCATCATGTCTGGTCATACCATTGGTTCCTGGGCAACTTTCACACCTACTCCTTGGAAAGTCATATTTCCTTTAACCATAATACATCCGGCACCCCCACCCAGCACCTCGAAAACCCCTTCCTCTAGCCAGGAATGGAGCACCATGTTCACAAAGCACGCTGTTCGGGAGTGGAATGGCAGGGAGACAGTATGATTGTGGTTCGATGAATCCTCTGCCATGCACTTAAATGTGAATTGCAGAGTAATCACAGGGCACTTTTTGCTTTAGTTACACAAAACAACGGGAGACAGAGACCGAGAATAATTTTACAACCAAAGATAAGGAAACTCTTATTTTCAGTTTTATAAAGCAAAATAGTAGTTCACCAAGTGGTGGTAGAAGACACACATAAAAGACAGTTGTAACTGTCAAGCTTTCGGAGCCAGTGGCTCCTTTTTCTGGCAGAAGGGGAAGGAAGAGGGGTGAAGGAAAAGGAATTGAGAGGTCTAGGACAAGGTGTAGATTTTGGGAAAGTCACCCAGAACCACAGGTCAGGAGAGACTTACCGTACAGGATGAGAACGAAAGAGTGTCCTTCCTTACAGGTGTAAGAAACTCTAGAATTTATTGAATTTATGAAAAAATGAATGAGCTGCTACATTTTAAACTTTGCTTTTAGAATTAACTCCAATTTTATATTTAAGTATCTAAATTTTTACCATAGTTTTTAACAGATTTGGATAAATCTAGAGTTCATGCACCTGTAAGTATGGCTTGTATGCTATGCAATATTCATTGAAGAATTTCTCTTACTTATAAAGAAAAGTATACCCGTAGCAACAAATGCAGCCAATAGTAAGTGAAAAAAATGAAGAAATTCCACACTTAAAAATATTTATTTTGTTATGTTTTTGAACTTCCACTTCTATGAGAGTGAATCCTGAATCCTTCCTGGTCACCCTGACAAAGTTTTATGAATTTATTTGTAAAAGTATAGACACTGGAAATTAAAATGTCCTGTGGTGCCTCTCCTGCTCTAAGTTGGCCCATTTGTCGTCCTACCCCCCCTTTTAACATGCTTTATTTCACTTGTAATACAAAATCCAATCCACAAAAAAGTGAGAGACCAAAAGCTGTGGTTCATACAGCAAGTATTTCCCAAAAGATCTGTTAAAAAGATGGTAAATATTGCATAGGCTTACAACTTCTTTAAGCTACAATTGGCAAGTGGGTTAGGCACAGTCAAAGGTTCCCCCGTGACTCAACATGCAGTAGGAGGTATCCCTTACACTACCATCCCACTTGCCAACTTGAGTACTGTCTTGTCTTATCATTAAATAAAAGGCACACTCTTTGAGAAAGCATGAAACCTGTCCAGCTGACCTTTCATCAACAGTCAATACTAAGATCTTAAGGTCCTGCATACCTGAAAAGCCTAATATAACTTTGGTGTAAATGGTACAAGAGACATTTTCTGCCAACCACTACTTGAACTCAATAGACAATCATCACATCAGCTCAGAACACACGAAGACATTTATTGCACCCTCCCATGGTCTGGGTATTTAAGCCAAAACTTCTTGTCCGAGACATGCAACATTCCACTGCCACACCCCAGTGGTAGGGGACTGACAGCACTTAGTATCCTCCAGCTCAGGAAATCCAAGTTTGCCATGCTTTTACATAACCATTACTGGCTCAACGCCTAGTTGGAGTATAAAGGATAGACAGAAATTAGACTTTCAAGACACAAACAGAAATGTTGTAGGGACTTTGGGCTCGTGTTCACCAAACAAACGCTCATAAAAAACTCTTGACTACTCCCCTGCCCCTAGATCTCTAGAGAGCACCTGTTGCCATCTGTAGTGATCAAACATAGGTTACAGATAAAAAGTGGAAAAGCTAAATCAGCATTCCCTGGAGTAATAAGAACCACGCACCTCCCAAATGCAAGTTCACAAGCACCAAGTCCCTGTCAATGGTGTAGAGTACATAATGAAATGTGGTATCTGTTGATTTTATTAATTCATTAAATCTAAATCTAGAGTTTTTGCTGAATATCATCTTATGTCAACATTATCACCAAAAGCACTTAATAGGCAAAGACCTGTATATTGTAATAAAAAAATAATTAAAAAACAATATTTTTCCACTACACTCTTAATCTATGAGAGAATGCCTAAAAACATTACTTTATTTGACATGGAAGAAATATTTTCACATTTTATCATGGATAACTAATACTTCTGCTGACAGTATGCTCAGATAAACGTCTATCTGTAACACTTCAAAATGATTTCATACATAATTGCAGTAGTCAGTATTATCAACCACTGTTTAGATCAATCAGAAGCCCATGGTCGGGGGATACTGCTGCTGACTCTCAATCACAAAACTCCAAGTTTGATTCCCAACTGGGCAGGAAATTCTCTTTTTCAGAACTGGATGTGTTATCATTTCACCATCAGCACCCAAATTGCCGAAATGGCGTCAAAATGACTTGTACCAGGCAGCCGAACTGACCAGAAGGGGACTCCTGGGAAAAAATATCATATACACATTTCTTTTTCTTTTCCTTTTTATATACGATCAGTGATATATTCTTGAACCGTGTGGACACTATCCCAGAAAGGTATGATCAATTTGTCCAATTTCCCACCCTAGTGAAAAACATCTCACCTGTAGGGTCTGTAGAACTACATACATCCCAGGACTTGACAAAGTTGCAAAAGCACTGCTGGAGAAACATGAACTATTCAATGAAGACCCTCCTCTGTAGAAACAATTCAAACAGGTGAACAATTATCTTCCTCCACAAAAGAAAATCGGTGCAAACTAGTGACACAGACACGAAGCACAGTAGTCATCAAGCACAGAAACTCACGAAAACCCTCAGTGATGACCACACCGGAGTTTCCGCCGAAATGTATAATGCAATCGCAGCTCATTATTTGCTACTAAATGGCAAAACCAAATACGATCTGAAAGGATGAAGCTACAAACATACGTCGAATAAAAGACTGCCCTTTCACTTTCGTGGAACTAGAGGATGAAGAATAACAAAGCTACAGGCCTAGACGACCTACGAGTTGCACAAAGTGATTCGGATGGGGCTAGACCATCACAAACTCGCAAAGATGTATACAGTCACAAGGGACAGCCAATTAATGCAGTTCTTCCAAAGCCTACTACAAAACAGGCCATTTTTTGTCACACTGAACAGCAACAAAAGCTGATGGAGAATCAAGAAGGCCAGTCTTCATCAAGGCAGTGTGCTGTCATCACTGCTGCACAGTATAATTTATGCCAACAATATAGCAGTTGCAGTCCGAGGAAGACTGTTTCAGGAGGTAAAAATGAAAATGACCGCAGTCCTTCAAGATCTGCAGAATACTATGACAACAACCATTTAAAGCCTAAACCATCCAAAGCACGTCTGTGCATTTCACTTGAGAAACAGATAAGCTAAGAAAAAAACTAAGTAACTTGGACGGGAACACAGCTACAACACTGGGACATCCCTTCATACCTCTGAGTAAAACTAATGCACAATTACTTTCCACTACCATTGTGGTTACATGAAGTTCAAAGTCTGCACTAATATTATACTCGCGCTCACTACAGCACACCAGGCTCATTGACACCATTCTTAATGAGACAGGCGACATCGTAACTCGTTGCCTACAACCGACTCCAGTTGACATAGTTTACCATCTTGCAGGCTTAGCACCCTCGGATATTAGATGAATAACAGTGGCAGATGTTGAGAAAAAACGGGAAAACTATTTCGGGCATTTCATATTTGGAAGCAAAGCACCACATCACACATTCTAGGCTGAAGTCTAGACAGAGCTTTCTTCGAACAACTAAATACAACTGTGGCAGAATAATGCAACTTGAAGTAATAGCCAAAACCTAAAGAAAGAGTCTGCTGCTGGTTTCCTATTACAACTAGCACATGCAGAAGACACTGAACAGACTGCAAACTGGTGTGATGTGGTGCAAACGAAACTTGAAGTGGTGCGGCTGCAATAGTGGAGACGCAACTTGCAAATGGGGAGCATGCTGAGCATATCTTTGTCTGCCTGAAGCCTGCATGCTGAATGACATGGTTTCAGCAAATGTTCCAGCAATGAAGACTGCCATATTCTGTTCCCTGAAATCAATTTGACACGTACAAAGTCTTGTGTATTTATTATAGATATGTTTTGAATTTGTATGTAATTGTACTTTCCTGACCTGGATACAAAAATAATAATTACATTCTTGCACTTTAGCACTAGTCCAGTTTGAGTAAAGAAATATACTGCAATAATCATGGTTGACATGGTCATAATGTACTGTCATCAAATGGACAGCTTAAATGCAGTTTTCCAAAAATACACCAGACTTAAAATTTACTCAGAAACAATGACAGAAAATGTCAATATTGCAATGGAATGAAGAAAGATTCAGGTACACATGGTGTCAATGATGGGGCCACTGAAATGGTTCATTGCACCACCTCATTCTATTGTTAGTTTGGCCATGACATATTAAGCAAGTCAACCACTCTTAAACTTTTTGATACATGGCAGATGGAGATGTGAAGCAGTACAGAGAGTAGCTTTTCAGCTACCACTTCTTCCAGTTTAAGCACACACTTGTACACACATACATTTAAACATATCCTTTGCAGCTACATGGAGTGTTTATGAGTAGATGCTTTGACTAACAGAGGGCCAATGGGATCGAAACTACTGATATTTTCTGCCCCTTTTATGATAATCCATGAAGAATATTGTGAGATACTATTTGAACACCATATGCAAGAACTCTAACTTGTGACAGCTTCATTATCAAAGCAGTAGGCAGCTGAGAAATATGCCAGTGAGGGCTGAAGTGGAGAAACACTCCTTACCCTCGCACCCTTCCACCCTGTGGCTGCCATTGGTCTGTGTTACTGGCCATCCTGAATATACTGTCTTACCAATAGACTTCAATGTCAGCCTTGTTGGGTTTCACTGTCATTTATGATCCCCCAGTTGACTTTTTTTATGTACAGCAGCAATTAGAAATGGGGAAACGTCTAGCAAAATGTACATGCAAACATCATATACACACTACAAGCAAGAAATAAATGACAAAAGCCTATATTTAACTGAATAAAACAACATTTATTGCAAGGGTTGGAGGACAGTGAATCGAGAAAAATCATTTCAGTTGCTGCATACACAGTACTAATATTAATAGATATCGACACAGCAGCTACTGATACCACCTATATATAAAGTATTTGACCAACATTAATCTGGATTGGTTGGTTGGTTGAGGATTAAGGGACTAAACAGTGAGGTCATCATTCCTTTGGACCAGGGATAGTTCATCTGGATTTTGTGACGTCTACCAGGGTCATGTTCTGATGTACAGGAGCAGTAAAATCTAAGCACTGAAGACAACACTCATGTCATGGCTGAGAAATAATTTACAGAGATGTATGTGTACTGGGCTAATACATCGATTGAAGGAGCGGAGGTAGGTGTGTGTGTGTGTTTTTCAGAACTCAATTATGGTGAGAGAAACCCCATATGCATCTGACTCCTACCAACCCAATTACGGGTTAAGGCAGTAATATAGCATAGATTGCATTCTAGGTGGGACATTCAGAACAGTGAGGAAGCTAAAAATATAGTGGACATCAGGTTGGACTGTCGAGAATAAAACAATGGCAGCAGATGGATGACCCTGGGGCTCTGTATGTGACAAGAGCTGTCCCATCCCTGATCCATACAATCAAGGCATTTAACAGCTCCCACTATTCAACAGAGAGCAATCCCTAAGAGGGGAAACTGTGTGCAGCAGAAAGAGGCAAACCACAGCTGAAAGCAATTAAAACAGAGTAAAAAAGGGATGAAAGAGGCAGCATGGAGGGCCAGAGGGAGGGGGGGGGGGGGGGGGCATTCCACTAGGACAGGAGCTACTGTCTGTAAGTATGTGGGAGATTGTTTGTTGGGTATAATAAAACTACAGGTTAGTCTGGTATGACCAATGCAGGTGGATTCCATTTGGAACAGGAGGAGGAACGCCATGCAACAGTAGTCTCCTTGATAGTACAGAGTTTTATTAGAAGGGCAGTAGCCCACTGTATAATGTTCCACCTCTATACGAGAAAAGGCCGTAATTGCACCCGCACATCCACACCTGTGATCATCGAAACAAGTGTGTGGTGGATTATCACCTATTTAGCCAAATGGTCAGTCAGTTCATTCCTATGGAATACCAACATGACCTGTGACCTAGAGAAAAAACAGCTGAGCAGGCAGTATAACTAATGACAGAGGTCATGAGTAGCACATATCACAGAGTGATGAGAGAAACAGTGGTCAATGTTGAGATTGCTTAGTGAGTCACTGCAAATTAAAACGCAGTCAATGGCAGCTTGTTTAATAAAATGCAGGGCTTTGTTAATGGCTATCATCTCCACAATACAAACACTGTGTGTTTCCAGCACCTGACAAGTGAGATAAGTAAAAGAAAAAAATATTCCACCTTATCCATGGTTTTAGAGCCATTGTGTAAATGATGGTAGCACCTTGCTAGCCTAGGAGAACTGAAAGGGTCACATGTCTAAAGGTCGCGAGGGGGGGGATCGGAATTTGAGGACTGTGGAATATGCAGGCCTTAATTCATGGCCTTGGTACCAACCAAGGGGGGTAGTGTGGAAAAACGCAAGGAGTAGATTTCAAGGTGCTTAGGCAGAGATCTCGGCAGATGACTGCAGGGTGCATTCCAACTGGTGACTCCGTCGAGGGCAGACGGCAGGGGCAATGCCCCTCTTATGCAAAACGAACATGATACGTTGGATGATGAAATTGTCAGATGGTGTTGCATATAACAACAGTTGGTACCATCAGCTGAAGAGAGAAGACTTCCACTTCAGCAAGGCAACTGTCTACGGGACTAATCTGTAAGGCACCAGTGACCAGTGGCCAGTTAAACACTGTGATGGTAGACTGGGTCAAACAATTTCAAAGCTGAAGGTGCCACAGAGCCATAAACCTGACAACCACAATTCAGTCAGAATGAGACTAGTGATTGTGGTGAAGCGCTGTGTCACCAAAATAGACATGGAGCCAACTATTCACAAATCTGGTGGGGTTTGATTTCTGTCTCGATACTGGAAAGTGCGTTCCCATTTATTGCCGGATCATGTAAAGACTGCTTCCATTTCTTCAAAATTTGATGTCGCACTGCCAGCACCTATCCACCGGTGTATCAAAATTTTCGACATCTAATTTCAGGCATACTGGAGATGTAAAGGTTAAACATAGGGTGAGGACAAATCCATGAGGTAGCCTATCATTTAGTGTCTTTGAAGAGCTTATCTGGCAGGTCATTCAGGGTCACACTGGCAACAAGATAAGCTCTTCAAAGATATTAAATGGCAAACTACATCAGAGATCTGTCCTTGCTCCATTGCTGTTTAATCTGTACATCTCTGATGCCTGAAACTCGATCTCTTAAGTTTGGGTATGGGAGCTGGCAGTGTGATGCTTGGAAGTGATAATGAATGTATTGTTGCAAATAACCTTGCCCAAGGCCTTTTCTTTTAAAATGGTAAGTTCAAATAGCATTATTTTGGAAATTTATATCATCACTTTATTATTGCTGTTTTTATAGATGGGGTTATAAGGAACTACTTTGCAAACAAACATAACCTAACATATATTTTGCTCTTTAAATGTCATTAAAAGTGCCACAGTTTCACTCAAAAGGCTTTAAGAAAAGTCCATGTTAAGTTCTTGAGGCAAATGACTAATGTTGAAGGCACATCTCTACCATTCGGAGAAGACTGAACATGAAACACAATGATCAAGAGTGAAGTAAAAGGCAAGTTTTGGTAACCTACTGTTTACCCTCTGACAATGAAAACTTGGAGGTGTGCAGCATATCATTTAAAGACATGTTAGGACTAACACACAAATGTGTGTTCACTGCGATTGAAAAACTGATGGGGGGGAACACGTCTTCAGAAACACCAGTGAAATAAACCTAACACACACAGTCACAAAGTGAAATAAACTCAAACTGAAACTTGTAAAAAGAAAGCTATACTCCTCTCCTAAATCTTCAAAACATTAGTTTAGTGATGGCCTCAACATTTACAGGATGTACAGGGTGTTCAAACTCAACAAAAACAATGATCATAGCTTGTTATTTCGTAGGTATCATGATGATACTTGTATGATTTGGGACTGAAAAAGATGAAAATCAAATGTGCAGTTGGGTCAGAAAAGTTTTCTTCTACACTGTGGCAAAAACTACATCCATACAAAGCTGGAAAGGCTACAAAAGCTCTCAACTCTGATAACACCGAATCATGTATGCCCTTGAGTACATCATCAACTTTGAGTGTCGACATGCAATAAGTTATTTCCATTCCTATACTAATACATTCCAACTTTTTTTACTGTCAGCAACTTTCAAATTATAGCTTGCACCTTCACATTGATGACACAGGGCAAAATTTCATGTGCTGTGGCATGGAGTATTGCTGAATGTGGTGTGAACGAGATCACTTCTTGTGTGCTGAAAGTTCTTTCTTCCAGTATCAATGAGAAATGAAATTTGCAAATAATGTGTGATAATGTGCTGGGCAGACTAAGAATCAAATAATATCAATTGTTATGACTTAAGCTGTTGCAAAAAATATTTAAATTCCGGGTTTCTGAATAATTCCATGTGCCCATTGACCAGGACTTTTACATAACTGAAAAGACAAAAAAGTAGTGTAGGAATATGATTCCAGGAGAAGTAGATGAAATGATTCACAGTGCTAAAGTCTTCCACCAGCCCTATGAAGTAATGATACTAACATTAGAAGACTTTTTGACTCTCCTACTGTAGCCGATAAATGTCTGGATGTGACTTCTCTTAAGATAAGCACTCTCAGCTGGATTCAAATTTCAAGAGAATATTTCCTTATGATTAAAGCGAGGCAGCCATTCAATCAGCTTGAAATATGGAAAGAATAACATATTCAAAAGCTATCAGTTATCAAGGCCATCATCAATCTTCAGAGTTTGCAGTCCTTAGGGGAAGAATATTCCTGAATGTGGCAAACGAGAAGACTTATTACTAATAACGGACTTTGTGGATGAAAAGTGTCTTCTATTTTACAGGGAACTTGTACCTAACAAGGAGTTTAATGTAGGAGAATTGACTGAATTGAACTTTCTATTCTGTGGATGTATGAACTAATTTCCACTCCCGGGATTGGAATGACTCCTTACCCTCTCCCTTAAAACCCACATCCTTTCATCTTTCCCTCTCCTTACCTCTTTCCTGATGAAGCAATCGTTGGTTGCGAAAGCTTGAATTTTGTGTGTATGTTTGTGTGTCTATCAACCTGCCAGCGCTTTCGTTTGGTAAGTTACATTATATATAATAGAGGGAAACATTCCACGTGGGAAAAATATATCTAAAAACAAAGATGATGTTGATAGACACACAAACAAACACAAACAAACATACACACAAAATTCAAGCTTTCGCAACCAACAGTTGCTTCTTCAGGAAAGAGGGAAGGAGAGGGAAAGACGAAAGGATGTGGGTTTTAAGGGAGAAGGTAAGGAGTCATTCCAATCCCGGGACCGGAAAGACTTACCTTAGGGGGAAAAAAGGACAGGTACGTACACACACACACACACACACACACACACACACACACACACACACACACACACACACACACACACCAATGTGCGGATGGATGTGCGCGCGTGCGTGCGTGCTCACGCACACATGCGCGAGTGTATACTGTCCTTTTTTCCCCCCTAAGGCAAGTCTTTCCGCTCCCGGGATTGGAATGACTCCTTACCCTCTCCCTTAAAACCCACATCCTTTCGTCTTTCCCTCTCCTTCCTTCTTTCCTGAAAAAGCAACCGTTGGTTGCTAAAGCTTGAATTTTGTGTGATGTTTGTGTGTCTATCAACATGCCAGCACTTTCATTTGGTATCAGCGTCATCACAAACTATTTTTTGCTTCTTCTTAAAAAATTTCGCTTTTTTATTTACTACCTTTCCCTACATAAAACTAATACTGCAAATGAGAGCTTACCAACTGCACAAAATGGCGCGCAAAGGCCAAAAGTTGTCAGTAACAAATTAGTTCTCATTTTGCTTGCTTACTGAACAGAAATACTATTCTAGGAAGAAAAGAACTGCTTCTCCTTTGAGTTCAATGGAAAGATGATATTCTATTAATCATAAGTAACTGTTAGAAAATGTTGCAGTCATTTTCATCCAAACAGCCAATTTAATTTTGGTAGCATTCGGGCAAATTTCATTTGCATGCTATTTAATAAATCAAAAATTAACTTTTATGATATGTAAACATGTTGATATGTAGCAGCACACTGAATACAGGGATGCATCTTGCATGACATCTACAATCATAAACAAAGGATACAATGTAAATGTGAGGATAGTGCATGGCATGTGCTGTATTGGTAGATGTTGTTATTGAACTTGAAATAAACACGGGGTTACGGTTCGAAAGTGAACATAAATGCTTTTATTAACATGCACAGAACAAATGTAACACAATGGTAGACAAAACCCATCCATGTTAATAGGAACATCTATAAGCGTCTGTAGCAACTGCGGCAAAGATAAATATGTAGCAGGGGCATCAATTCTAAATTCCAACGCCCCCATTAGAAGCGATGTCTCTCAGTACTTCATTCTCCGAGTCCAAATTCTTGTGTTGGTTGCTGACGTCTGGTTCTTGGCAATAGCTTTGTCATCATATCTGCAGGCATTCCATTTGCGGAAATTTGCTCCACTGTGATTTCTCCTGTATCTCTCTTTTCCCTGATGAAATGATGCCTGGTGTCAATGTGTTTAGTGCGACCTTTGCATCCACTTGTCTTTGACAGATCAAGTGCACCTTTGTTGTCGCAAAACAATCTTATCGGACCCTCTTTTGGGAAAGGGGATATCTCTCTTTGCAGACCTTGCAGCCGAAGTGCTTCCTGACATGCAGAAGTTAAAACTATGTTTTCTGCTTCTATCACCAAGAGAGCTACTGCTGGTTGTTTTTCACTATTCCATGAAATTACTGCACCTTGTGACATAAATAAAAAACCAGTGGTTGATTTTCTATCTCCAATGTCCCCAGCCCAGTCAGCATCAGTGTATCCTGTGATATCATGATCTTATTTGGAAAATTGTAGCTTGAAGTATTTAGTTCTCTTTATATACCTTAGGATTCGCTTTACAGCTTGCCAGTGGGATATTCCAGGGTTATTATTAAACCAACTCAACTCCAATTGTGTAACTAGATCTGGTAAAGTACCTAGCTGTGCAAAAGTCAGGCTACCTATGGCTTCTTTATATGGGACTTTCTTCGTGGTATCTCTTTTTCTCTCTGTTTTTGGGCTCATTTCATGAGTTAATACTTTGTTATTGTCAAGCAGAGTGGATACTGGATTACAGTCTTCCATGTTATACTTTCATAAAATCTGATTTATGTAATGAATCTGATCCAACCATAAAAGTCCAAACTTACGATCTCTTGTCACTCGGATCCCTAGACAATTGGATACTTCTCCAAGGTCCTTTAGTTTAAGTTGTTCCTTTAGTTGTTCTTTAAATGCAATTTTCTGTTGCATACCGTTACAAAATATCAGCATGCCATCTATGTTAATAGCTACACTTCATATATCACTTCCTTGGTTTCTGTGATACACATGGATCAGTGGTGGATCGGCTGAAATTTAAACTTAGTAGAACTTCGTCCAGTTTGATATTCCAACAGTGACTTCCCTGTTTATGTCCATACACTGCTTTCTTGAGTCTTAATACCTTCATATTTGACTGTTTTTGTCACGTAGTCAATTGTGGGAATTTTAACATAAATTTCTTCTTTCAACTCATCTTGCAAAAATGCTGTCACCACACCACAATGCTCAATGTCCAAGTAGTATTTAGCAGTTAGAATAAAAACAAATATCTGAGTGAACTGTATTGTATCACTGGTGAGTATGTTTCTTCATAGTCTAAACCTTTTAACTCGTGAACATCCCTTAACTACAAGCTGATCTTTATGGCAAATTACCTGTCCTTTTAAGTATCTTTTTATCTTACAGACCCACCTAGCATCAATTGCTTTTTTTGCCTTGAGGCAGGATAGCTCATTGCCAAGTTTTATTTTCCGCATGCGACTTCAATTCTTCTTCTATTGCTTGAAATCATTTATCTGAATCTTTGGTTTGCAAAGCTTCTTCCAAAGTTGATGGCTCTGATTCTTGTGAATCTTCTTTAGTACAACAGGTCACATAATCATCCATCTTCTTCGATATGGGTATTCTGGAAGATCATCTTAGCACTTGAGGCAGTTCTGATTCTCCTTCTATTTCACTTGAGCCTGTTTCTTCTGAAATGCTGTTATCTGATCTTTTGTCCCTTGAGTCATCTTGAATCCTAATGTTCTCCTCCTTATTTGTGAATGGAATAAATATATGATTTGGTTCCAGCAAACGATCACATGTTCCTGGCTTGTTATTACTCTCTCGGATTATTTCTTCTGTAAATATCACATCTCTGGATTTAATGATTCTTTGTTGAACCTGATGGAACAACCGGTATGCCTTGCTGTCTTCACAGTGTCGGACAAGTATGCTCTGAACACATTTCTTGTCCCATTTGCACCTAATGGTTTTTGGTATGTGGACAGATGCCTTACTGCCGATTAATCTTAAATATCAGAGGTCAGGTTTCTTTCCTGAGAAAGCTTCCTCTGGCGTTATGTTGTTCAAAGCTATTGTCAGTGATCTGTTGATGAGAAACTGCGGTGGAGACTGCTTCTCCCCATAAATTCGTAGGTAATTTTACCTTTCTGCAACACCATTTTGTTCTGGAGTGTAGGGAACAGTGGTTTCATGCTTAACTCCTTCTTCCCTTAAAAATTTCATCAGTCTTTCGTTTACATATTCTTTACCATTATCAGTCGCAAGATACAAAGCCTTTCGCCTGACTGATTCCCTATGAATTTATAAAATTGCGCATAATGTCAGGTATTTGGTATTTATTGCTTACAGTGTACAAAAATCTTTCTAGAGCAATCATCAATCAGAGTTAGAAAATATTTAGCTCCACCAATCTATGTGGTTTGCATTGGACCACACAAATCTGATTGCACTAACTCCAAAATTCTTTTATCTCTAGAAGTGGAGTGAGGAAAGGAAAATCTAATTCGCTTACCTTCTAGGCACGTAACGCACGGAGTGTCGACGGCTCCTTTACATTTCATGCCATTAGCCAAACCGTTTCATAATTATTCTATCGCATCTGAGTGTAGGTGGCCTAATCTTCTGTGCCATAGATTCGCATCAATAGACAAGGATGCATATTTTGTTTCTGCACACTGATTACTTGGTTGGTCCAGCCTATACATTCTGTTGATTGACGATGCTGTAGGTATCAATTTCTTCCCTGTATCTCAAATGCTACACCCTCTATTGTCAAAAATGACTGAGTAACCCTGTTGCACTATTTTGCTTACAGAAAGTAAACTTGTACTCAACTGAAGAACATAAAATACATCTGCCACCTTAATATTTATTTTCTCTCTGCCTGTCACAGCTTTAATATATGTGCAACCTGTTCCTTTAATGGGAAAATTTTCATTGTTGGTCACAGCCACTTGTGAACTGGGAACTAACGATACGAAATTTAAATCACATGGATGGTTTGACATGTGAGCTGATGCAACACAATCCACAAATCAGTCTTTGTATATAGCTTTAGTTGATGGTGGCATCATGAAGAATCCCTTGTAACCAGATTCTTTAGTTACTGATTTTTTGCTTGTCTTGTTTTTACTGTGACAGTTTTGCGCTGTGTGTCCATATTTGTTACAGTTTCAACATCTTGGACCTCTGGGATTGTGGTGTGAGCTGATTCGCTTTTTTTTTATTCGCCTGGAGAGCCACATCATTAACATACGAGTTGCCACATGCTTCATCCTTTACTTCCAGTAGTAATTTGTTTTTAATGGAATCGCCCATTATCGGCATGTTGGAGTTCTCTAAACCCATTATCATTGGTTTGTACACATTAGGTAGCCCAGGTAACAAGAGACATCCTATCCACTCGTCTTTCACTTCAAAGTTAAGATCAGTCAATTTATTTGACGTTGAAATTATTCTCGACACACATTCTTCCACAGATGAACAGTTCTCTAATCGTGTTGTTAAAAGCATTCTCAACAAGCCTATTCTTTGATAAAGTCCTGAATCCTCGCCAGTTTGTTTTAATTTATCCCACACTTCTTTTGCAGACGACGTGCTCTGCAGATGCACATAAATAGCAGGACCAACTAATAAGATTATTTTGGCCCTTGTGGTGCATATCTTAACTTCATCTTTGATCTCGCCGTTATACATTGCCACAATTGTTTGTGCTGTAAATAAGTTTTCATTGCAAATTGCCATGTATTTTAATTTTCTTTTCCTTTCAGTTTTTTTTCAATTAACGGCAAGGAATTAGCACTGACTGAACTCATGAGATCGGCGTTCTGTACCTGTGTCTTGACGTGACGAAAAAAACATAGTTTTTATTCACTTCAAATAAACTGCTGTGTGACTGTGCCTGGGCCCACAACCTGTTATTGAACTTGAAATAAACACGGGTTTACAGTTTGAAAGTAAACATAAAAGCTTTTATTAACACACACACAACGAATGTAACAAGGGTACGCAAAACACATACACATAAATAGGAACATCTATAAAAATGTCCGTAGCAACTGCAGCAAAGGTAATATGTAGCAGAGGCATCAATTCTAAATTCCAACAGTAGAGGACAGAAGGCACCAAGGAAGCTTTGTGCTGTTACGAATCTTTCACATCTTCCAGCAATATTTAAGAGATAATGTAGCTTACTACTCAATGGAGTAAGAGAAGTTGCAGAATTATCAATGAAAACTGCTGGTAAAGAATCTACTGCTGAAAACTATGGTGACACGGACATAGTGGCCCATGTTGATACTAAAGTGCGCGTCACATATCTTGGCGGCCGAGTTTAGGTTCGTTCTGCGCATCTGACGTCACAAAACACAGTCAGCCAATGAACAGAGACCGACGTTGCCAGATCTCGACAGCAGTGCAGAGCACGGACGAGTGTCTTCAGTTTTAGAAACGTTCAGTCATAAATAAAGTAATAGAACAAAAGCAATGTCTTGATAGCAGACTTTCTTTTACAGAAAGTTTGGAAAAAGCATTCTTTATACCAATGGCTTCATATTCTACTAATTAATTAAACCAAACAAGCAATAAGACTCCTAATTCAGGCGATAGCAAGGAAAGGTGTTTGTTCCAATCTCACGAACTGCTTTTTCGCAATAAAGAACAGCGGTAATTGTTTATTTCCTATTGTACTTCGACGAAGCGTGAGTAATTCATAGTCATACCAACAGTGTTTATAAGTAGTTGCATGAGGTGTTAGAGTCTTTATAAAGTTACACTGCTCGATGAGCTGGGGTAGCGGAACGGTTAAGGTGTTGGGCTGACAAGTGAGAGGTTACGAGTTCAATCCTTGTGTGGTGCTTAATATTTTCTTTATTTAAAAACAATATTGGAGTGCCTTACTTCACGAATTTTATTCGTTTGAATGAAATTTCTAGTGCTTTGCCTCTTCATTAACTTTTTCGCTGCTGCAGACACGTGCTCCCCGCATTCCGCGCTGTGCGCGATTTTGTCATCACTGCACTTCTCGCCTGTGCAGACACATGGTGTTCCCACTGCTTTGACACACTTATCATTCGATTTCACAAAAACTATTTGGCCAAAAAATTTGATTTTTACACGTTTTCTTGCCTGATACCTTCCCCCCATAAATGACTTAATTTTGTTTGGATGTGCAGCATTAAATGTAGTAAACCATTGCACGAAATTTTGAAGAGTTTGCAGAGGTTAAAGTCCATAGCGTATACTTTCCGTATGGACGATTTTAGTTGCCACAATGTTGAGAATGAAATGTGGACAAGATACCTAAATTTCATATAATATTTACTGTATAACAACATCTCATTTAATTTAAGTACCACAAAGGTGTCATATGTAATATCGAGAAATATTCCGTCTTTCGCGACTGTAATAAAAGTTTTATATACACACGGCGCGTTTGGCTTTATTTTAAAGCACTTCCATCGATGAAAGGTATGGCACATACACAATGGTATTCATGTTCTATTTCTTGTTTTTGTTCCACAGTCGCAGTTTTACCAATGGTATTGAAATATATCCCTCTTCTGCAACTGTAATAAGCAACTTATTTACACCAGATGCGTTTCTCTCTTTTGAAGCATCATAAGAGGACTGTATTTTGTGTGCCAAGTCACCTTTCGTAGTTTTGTGCTGCGGTAGCACAATATTCAACGTTTGTGTTGGCTCATCAGTGTTTTAGCAAATAAATGCTGTTTGTGTGTGCCACACACAAAATTATATTTGACATAGCTCTGAGCACTTCACTGACAGACGGTATATTCAAGTCCTAATGTTTTTGTAAGTCCACAGTTTTGTTTAATGTATTTTGTCTACTTCCTTTTGATTGACTGAAGTGCTTTAAAATAAAGTCAAACGTGCCCAGTGTAAGTAAAACTTTTGTTACAATAGCGAAAGGTGGAATATTTCTCAATATTACATACGACACTTATGTGGTACTTAAATTAAATAAAATATATAGCTATCTTGTCCACATTTCATTCTCAACATTGTGGCAACTAAAATCGACCAGACGGAAAGTATACTCTATGGACTTTTACCTCTGCAAACTCTTCAAAATTTCGTGCAAAGGTTTACTATATTTAATGCTGCATAATAACTGCGTTGAACATCGAAACAAAATTAAGTCATTTATGGGGGGGAAGGTATCAGTCAAGAAGATAGGTAAAAATCTAATTTTTGAGCCCAATTGTTTTTGTGGAATCGAATGATAAAGAGTGTCAAAGCAGTCGGAACACAATGTGTCTGCACAGGCGAGCAGTGCAGTGACAAAATCGCCCACAGCGCGGAATGCAGGGAGCACGTCTTTGTAGCAGCGAAAGGGTTAATGCTGCCGTGGTGGCTTTATTTCATGAACTGCGCGCTCCCCCCTACACGTAAGCTTGCGCACTATGCTATACTATGGCGCTGCTTCTATTGGCGCGTGCAACTGGCAACGCAGCAGTCTCCAGCGTCTGGGCGGGCATGCGCGAGCCGCCAAGATAAAAGAATTCAACTATAGTAAAGTACTAGATGTCAAAGGTTTGAGCAAATTTTGTCACAGTTGTGTGAAACGGATCCCAGATCATGAAACGCAATATGAACTATAGAGAATCAAGTGCAGGGAGTTGCCAGCCTGTTTACCATATCAGCTGCCTCCTGTTTCCTGATATAAGGGAAGTACCCTGGTCATGGGACAGTGAACCTTTCCTTGAGGATCAAAAATGTGCTCCACTTGCAACTGACACTAATGTGCAGAAGTTAGAATGTGTGGGACATGTACGGGAAAGACTTGGCCCTAGAGTTAAGAAGCTGACGCAAGATCTGTCAGGAAAAATTATCTGATGAAAGGAATAAAACAAGAGGGTTACATACATTGCTTAGCTATAAGAAAGGATGCGGGGAACCTGAAAAACATGGGCCTTATATTTCGATAAAATGTCCACAGACAATAATCCTATCCACAACTTGTACCTGAAGGGAAGTTAATAATGGTGCGGCTTCCAAAGGTCAATTGCTGGAGATGATGAATATCATCACAAGAATTCTCTACCAATTGCTGTAACGGAAGTCATCAAATATATATTCACAGACCTTTCAAATGAAAACTTATTCAATAAATGTCTTCATGGTGATATCAAAACCCAAATGCGAGTTTTAACCAATGTGTATGGGAAAGATTGCCAAAAAGCATTTTTCTGGGAAGAAATGCAGTTGCTATTGGTGTTTATGATACAGTTTCATGTTTTTAATGATGGTGTGCAAAGCAGAAAATATCTTTTAGAGAAAATACAACTAAGCCTGAAGTGAATGATATGAAAGCTTTGTGTGTGATAGAGAGGGCATAGTTTTTGGGGGTGACACAATCAAGAAGAGTTTCATAGAAATGTGAAAAGGAAGAAAACTGTTACACAAAGTGAAAAGAGAAGCAGCTTATGGTGCTGGACGGTTCTAAAAGAATCCAAAACACAAGCAGAAACTTTAATGGGCATTTTCCGCAAAACAAATTTGTGTATATAGGTACATATAACAAAGTATAAGTCATATTACTTCCAAACTTGGTATGCTTACAAAACCCAACCTCCTAAATGCAAAATAGAATTTTCCGAATCTATTAAAAATGTAGCAGAAATTGAAATAATTAACAACAAATTCTGAGTTTTTTCTAAACATCAAGCTTAAAATGTAAGTGTTCATTTATTTCTTCATCAATTAAATAAATTCCAGAGTTTCAAACATCTACAAGTATGCTTTGTACACATCGAAGAAACTCTTACTTATGAAGAGAAGGGTAACTACATCATCAGGTGCATCCAAAAGTCAGTGAAAAAAATGAACAGTTTTACTTGAGGGTGAAAAAAATATCTGTTAGGTTTCGGAACTTTCACTGCTACGAGTGTGAACATGGAATCCTTCCTGATGTGCTGAGAAAAAAATATAAATTTATTCGGAAAGGTACTGGCAGTGGAAATTAAAATGCCCTGTGATGCCTTTCCTGCTCTCAATCAGCCACTTTGACCTCCCACCACAATACACAAAAAATGTTAAGAATGCACCACTCTCAAGCTGCTGAAGCTCTAAATAGCATTTTTGAGCTTTAACGTAAGGCAATTATCAGCTATGTATGTAATGAGTGCAGATAAAACTGATTTCACAACAGTTCATTGTGACAACTTAATTAATGTGATTAGTTTAAAACATTTTACAGATACTTAACGGTAGAGAAAGAAATGTAAATTCTAAATATTTGTAGTTAAAAGTTTCGTACGTGGAGTCTCACAGCATGCAATAGCAACTGAGCACTACTTAGAAAAAAATAATCTTCTATAGGCTTTAATAGCAATAAATACAGAATTCATATTAAATTCTCAACTAAAAAACAAGTCCTTAAAATGCTATGACAACTGCACATATGCTGACGAAGAGAACTGGTAAAAAGTATACTTAAGAGAATTTGTAGTAAACAGGTGGCAGCTCAGTGGTTGTGGCCTAGAATATACTCTGGAGGATCATAGGTTTGATCCCAATCAGTTCTCAAAATTTTTTTCCCCACTTGTCATTTCTCACACCTCTGGCAATGTTCAAGACTTAGAGTAAAACTAAATTGTGTGGCAGTTGTTATAGTTGCAGCATTTTACTTGCCAATAATGCATAGCTATCAGTGTGTCAGACAATGAGCACAAAATGGATGACACTATGTTTGTTAGGAGAAGAGTCTATGAAGAAATTCCAGTAGGGTGTATTACTGCCATAGTTAACTTAACACTATCGTTCTTACCAACTTAACATAAGCTACTCTCTCTTCCTCCATTTTCTTGTCATCAACGAAGTGAACAATATTGTTCACTTGAAGTTACAGTTGTCTACTCATTGATGATGTGAATTAACTGCTATCTTCAGTGTTATTTAAATCTGTATTGGAACAAGAAATGAACAAGAACGTAACAAATATTATAAACTACCATTTACACAGCAAATTCATTTTAAAAAATTATTTAAGCGCATTAAAATTTATACAAACCACCGCATACAACTTCGGGATAAATATCTATTGTCATCGTACAGGTTTGAAATAGGCATAAATTGTGGTTTCAGGCATCCAATTAGTATCTGTCTATTTTCTGTAACACTAAGCCTGATAAAATTAGTGCTTCAAGTTTCATGCGTTTCAACACTCAAACGTTTTGACACTTTCTTTTCTCCATATAATGTAATAATTGTGAATTTCATCTTACAATTATACAGACATGTGTGAATGCTTTCTTGTTCCTCTTCTTAACATTGTTAGAAGATTTTCAAACATTTTCGGTCACTATTTGTCCTATGTTCCGTGAATTAAAGTCAACAGAAACTTCTTTCCACTACTTTTCTTTGATGGCCATAGCAACCACCCATTTTTTACCTTATAATATTCTTTATACCGACCAAATATGAGTTCCAGCAGTAAATCATCTGTGGCTGAAGGGAAGTTTGATGATTACCCTTTTTTCTGCTTACATTTCTCTATTATAACACGACACCTTTGCATTACCATCTGTGGTCAAAGTGTGAAAGTCATGTTAGACGATTTCTGTGGTTTTGCCAAGCTTTTTATGTGCTACTTTAGATCAACACAAACTCCTTCAGTGGATTCACGTTTAGTGTTACACATTAGAGTGGACCCGAGAACAGAGCTCAATTTCTGAACTAAAGTCAAAATTGACCTCTAGTCAGCAACGTATATACACAGGGCGTCTCGCAAAAGACACCGGGGACGGGTCCGCAGGCTTCGCGGCATGGCCACCGCCACTGCGCCCGATAACCTGACACTAATCTACTGGTAGTCAGCTGCAGGTAGGCTTCCCCAGAGTTAAGCACAAACAATGTTACTTAAGCTTACCTTTATTTACAGTATGCGCTCAAAATGATGTCCCTCTGTGGTTAGAGGGCAGTTCCTTCTCTAAATCCTCGCACAAACGAAAAAATGGCTGACATCGAAATAAGTGTCCAAGGAATAGAAAAGCAACTGGAATCACTCAACAGAGGAAAGTCCACTGGACCTGATGGGATACCAATTCGATTCTACATAGAGTACGCGAAAGAACTTGCCCCCCTTCTAACAGCTGTGTACCGCAAGTCTCTAGAGGAACGCAAGGTTCCAAATGATTGGAAAAGAGCACAGGTAGTCCCAGTCTTCAAGAAGGGTCGTCGAGCAGATGCGCAAAACTATAGACCTATATCTCTGACGTCGATGTGTTGTAGAATCTTAGAACATGTTTTTTGCTCGAGTATCATGTCGGTTTTGGAAACCCAGAATCTACTATGTAGGAATCAACATGGATTCCGGAAACAGCGATCGTGTGAGACCCAACTCGCTTTATTTGTTCATGAGACCCAGAAAATATTAGATACAGGCTCCCAGGTAGATGCTATTTTCCTTGACTTCCGGAATGCGTTCGATACAGTTCCGCACTGTCGCCTGATAAACAAAGTAAGAGCCTACGGAATATCAGACCAGCTGTGTGGCTGGATTGAAGAGTTTTTAGCAAACAGAACACAGCATGTTGTTATCAATGGAGAGACGTCTACAGACGTTAAAGTAACCTCTGGCGTGCCACAGGGAAGTGTTATGGGACCATTGCTTTTCACTATATTACTAAATGACCTAGGAAATAGTGTCGGAAGTTCCATGCGGCTTTTCGTGGATGATGCTGTAGTATACAGAGAAGTTGCAGCATTAGAAAATTGTAGCGAAATGCAGGAAGATCTGCAGCGGATAGGCACTTGGTGCAGGGAGTGGCAACTGACCCTTAACATAGACAAATGTAATGCATTGCGAATACATAGAAAGAAGGATCCTTTATTGTATGATTATATGATAGCGGAACAAACACTGGTAGCAGTTACTTCTGTAAAATATCTGGGAGTATGCGTGCGGAACGATTTGAAGTGGAATGATCATATAAAATTAATTGTTGGTAAGGCGGGTACCAGGTTGAGATTCATTGGGAGAGTGCTTAGAAAATGTAGTCCATCAACAAAGGAGGTGGCTTACAAAACACTCGTTCGACCTACTTGAGTATTGCTCAACAGTGTGGGATCCGTACCAGATCGTGTTGACGGAGGAGATAGAGAAGATCCAAAGAAGAGCAGCGCGTTTTGTCACAGGGTTATTTGGTAACCGTGATAGCGTTACGGAGATGTTTAACAAACTCAAGTGGCAGACTCTGCAAGAGAGGCGCTCTGCATCGCGGTGTAGCTTGCTCGCCAGGTTTCGAGAGCGTGCATTTCTGGATGAGGTATCGAATATATTGCTTCCCCCTACTTATACCTCCCGAGGATATCACGAATGTAAAATTAGAGAGATTAGAGTGCGCACGGGGGCTTTCAGATAGTCGTTCTTCCCGTGAACCATATGCGACTGGAACAGGAAAGGGAGTTAATGACAGTGGCACGTAAAGTGCCCTCCGCCACACACAGTTGGGTGGCTTGCGGAGTATAAATGTAGATGTAGATGTAAGAGCAGCCTGACATCTCCTGAACACATTAGCAAACACTCGACAAATTTTGGCTGCCAAAATCTGGGATAACTAGCCGAACCCTGTCTTCCAACTCTTCAAGCGTGTGGGGATTGGTTGTAGATATCTTGTCTTTTAACATTCCCCAAAAATAAATATCACTTGTATTTAGATCTAGAGAACGAGATGGCCTGACAACCCTTCTATCATCAAAACTACTTTGAATTGCTTTCATAGAAGCATTGGCGATGTGTGTGGTCTTGCACTGTCCTGCATGAAATAACATATATCTTTTCGTTACATCTACAACTAAACTCTGCAACCCCCGTGAGATGTGTGGCAAAGGGTACACCCCGTTGTAACAGTTATTAGGGTTTCTTCCTGTTCCATTCACATGTGGAACATGGAAAGAATGATTGATTGAATACCTGTCAGAATGAATTGTTTCATGGTAAAAGAGTGGTCCAATAATTTGTCTTGCCCTAATTGCACACCATGCTCCCATTTTCACATCATGCTGAGATGGTTGATGTAATTCATGAGTATTTTCAGAGCTCCAACATCATTTGTTCTGAGAATTTGCAAAACCTGACAATGCAGCCATACTTCTTCAGAAGAAATAAAGCAGGTCAGGACCAACTTGCCCATCATACACAGACTAACTAACAGCCAGTTGCAATAACGATGACAAGCAGCAGTATCCGAGTTCCTCAGTTGATGCACTACTGTTATTTTGTATGGTTTCAATTTCAGTTTGCGCACAGCTCTGTGAGCAGGTGCTTTTGACTCACCAGTCTGAAGTGCCAAAAGGTGCAGTGATTTTTCTCCGACTTCTTTTCAAGGCCTCCCCTATTTCATCAATTTATTTTCATTTAAAACACTAGGTTTTCTAGGCCTTTGTTTGTGTAACACAGATACAGTCTCTTGAAATTACTTCACTAATCTGTGTGTCACTGAATCATTGGGGGACATTGCACACCAGGATATTTTTGTATGAATTCAAGCTGACAGGAAACGCAATACAGAACACCCGAACATTCATTCGCACAGCATAGAAGACACGCACAGTGTTTCTGTCCAAGTACTAGGCCCACTGACAAGGAAAGTCCCAGACTATGTAAAATCGCTAGGCAGGTCTAAGGCGTCTATTCAGTCCCCCGTTGTTTTCAATTGCACATTCAAGAAATCGTTCACACAGGAGAATTGTACAAACCTACTGCCATTTGACCACCGGACAGACTCCTGTATGGACAACATAGTAATAAGCATACCTTGCATAGCTAAACAACTGAAATATCTGAAAGCAAATAAATCACTATGTTCAGACAGAATCTCAGATTTCACAAAGAGTACACTACAGCACTGTCCCATTATCCAGCTTGCATTTATTGTCAGTCTCTTGCCCAGCACAAAACCCCAATCAACTGGAAGAAAGTGCTGGTGACTCCAGTATAAAAGAAGGGTAAAAGAACGGACAAGCAAAATTACAGACCAATACCCCTAACTTCTGTTTGCTGCAGAATACTTTAACATATTCTCTGATCAAATATAATAATCTTCCTTGACACAGAGAAGCTTATGTCCATGAATCAGCATGTTTTAGAAAGCATCACTTCTGCAAACTCAGCTTACCCTTTTCTCACGATGTACTGAAAACTATGGATGAAAGGCAATGGACAGATTCCATATTTCCAGAAAGCATTTGACAATGCCGCATTGCAGGCTGTTGATGAAGTTAAGAGCATGTGGAGTAAGTTCAGAGATGAGTGAGCGACTTTAAGACTTGTTAAATAATAAAACCCAGTATGTTGTCCTCTAAGGCGAATGCTCATCAGAGACATGGGTATCGTCAAGAGTGCCCCAGGGAAGTGTGGTAGGACTACTGTTGTTCTCTATACACATAAATGATTTGGGCAGCTATCTGTCGCTGTTTGCTACTGATGCCGTGGTGCACAGTAAAATGTTGAAGCTGAATGACCTTAAGAAGATACAAGATAACTCAAGACAAAATTTCCAGTTGGTGTGATGAATGGCTGCTAGCTGCAAATGTGGAAAAATGTAAGTTAATGTGGATGAGAACAAAGATCAAACCTGTAATGTTTGGATACAGTATTACTAGTGTCTTCATCGACACAGTCAAGTCGTTTAAATATCTGAGTGTAACACTGCAGGACAATATGAGGTGGAATGAGCATGAGGGAACTGTGGTTGGAAGGTGAATGGCCAACTTCAGATTATTGGGAGAATTTTAGGAACGACTGGTTCACCTGTAAAGGACACTGCATATAGGATGTTGGTGAAACCTATTCTTGAGTACTGCTCAAGTGTTTGGGATTTATACCAGGTTGGACTGAAGGAAGACATCAAAGCAATTCAGAGGCAGGCTGCTAGATTTGTTACCTGTAGGTTTGAACAACATGTAAGTCTTACGGAGATGCTAGAGGAATCAAATGGGAATCCCTGGATCAAAGGCAACATTTCTTTCGAAAAATACTACTGAGAAAATTTAGAGACAGACAGGCATCTGGAGCCGAGTGCCGAACAATTCTATTGCTGTGAACACATCTTGTGCACAAAGACCATGAAGATAAGATACAAGAAATTAGGGCTCATATGGAGGCATATAGATAGCCTTTTCAAGAGAAATAACTGGTAGTGGTACAGGGTACTCTCCACCACACACTGTATGGAGGCTTGCAGAATGTCAATGTGCATGTAGATTCGACGCAATTGCAATAATGACGTCTAGCAACAATATTTGAAATGTTGACAAAAAAACTCAAAAGAAAACACCAGTACACTCAATCACACAGTGTAGGGGGCACATGCTAAGTATCTGTATCCGAGAACTACGCAGATGCAGCAGCAACAGCCAGCAAATGCGCTCCACAACTTGCGGTCCCTCCTGGGTGTCTTTCGTGACACACCCTGTAACGGCCCTTAGTTTTAGCATCTTGGATCTGTACATCTATAGGACACACTTGTCTTGTGATAACAAGCCACCATCATCCAGTGTGCGCTCAGGACCTCAGTTGGCGACAGGTGGAGCAAAGGGGCAGAGGGGGCTGGGGAGTGGCACCACTAACCGAAGTCTTGCAGTGAATGACAAAATAGTTTTGTGATTTTCTGACGAAATGATTTTAGGTATGCTCTTCTACTGGTCAGTACCCATAAAATGTTCTGGCTTTCTTCATATTGACACTGAACTGGTACACTTGTCTGCCTGGGTAGAAAGAAAGTTCAGTTTGCACAGACGAGTCTCCACCAAATCACAGTGCGCTCGCTCGCTCTCAATAGTTGCACTTTAGCAACTACAACTGCAGATCCTAGATGGTTTGGGTTTGATTGCAATAGATCTACTTTCTTTTCCTTTTTGGGTGGTGATACAAGACTTACTGTTAACAATACAGATAAATAACTACGGTTTTGCGAGTTATTAATTCATTTTCTGTACATGGTAGAAAATATAATTCACTGCAATAAGTTATGTTGTCACGTAAAAACAAGTCTCTAATAATGAGCCATGAAGGATAATTGTGGAATATTATTCCAATCAGGTAAGTGTTAGCGACAGAAACCAACACCAAACATATGTCAGCACTGTCATCTGTGACCAGCCAAAACTGTCAGAAGATCTGAGAATGTAATTTCTCACAGCTAACGGAACAATGGGATGTATGAGCGCCCCATTTCCTAGCCGCACTAATTTGGCACGCGCAATTCCACATAATAGACTGTATCTGCAGACAGACAAAAATGTTTCACGAAATTTTGGTGCAACATCGCATTGGTGGAGTCCAGAACAACTAAGAAAATTCAGTGGTCAGCGAGGAGATAGGGAGTGCAGACACTAGTTTGTCAATGACCTAATAGTGACATCAGACCTTTGAGACTGTACTGTACATCAGTTGTAGTCAACCTGGTTCCTACCACTCAGTAGTGGGTGTTCCAGGTTCCATAGTAGGAGGTAGGTGCTAGGGTATTTAAAAACATTTTAATTAGGTTTCCATAAAATTTTGACAAAGTGATTGGTAAGTAATTATGATCATATGCTTTAAGGTACTCTAACTCAATTTCACAAATTTTGTGAAGTTACTTCCATACTTTATAAATCACCATTACTAAGGCATCGGCAGACGGTTAGAAAATTTAACTACGCAAAAGACACAAAACTAGGCGGTAGGTAAACGTGGTTGACCATCCTTGCTTACTTTACTCATGCAAGAGAAAGCTGTTCCAATTATTCTGGTCTACTCTTTACAATTTATGTTCCCATATACCATTACCAAATGGCCAAACAACCTATGGAGGAGACAGAAGTGTAGTATCATAAAATGATTAAGTGGATCATGTATACAATTTTATTTCCTCCGTTCAAAATGTCTTTTGGACTGAGTCCAGAAATGATTGTAGAGAAGTCATTTACATACACATCAGAGAGACTCTGAAGAAAAACAACTTTGACACAAGAAAGCAAAGTATCAGTTGTGATATTATCGAAGGATGAGGTTAGTAAACAAAGTGATACTATTACTAACATAGTACGACACAAACTTCAAGATGTTACCAATGAATGACATCAAAGCATGCAAACCAATAGCAAAACAAAAACCAACAAACTAGCACCACTCCCATGGGAATATGGAGGACAAGGGCAGGGATGGTCTTGTTAATGCTTTCAAGCACAATAAAAACTTGATAATAACAAACCACTGTGAGAAAATAGGAGTTTTCATCAGTGATATAAATGTAACTAAGGACTGTGAAACGTATTTTAAAAATTAGTCTCATGACATTTGTTGGCTTCACCATCTCGCGAACTGTCACCTTCCAATCTAATCTGGCTTCATGTTACACTACAAAGCAGTCTATTAACACAAACTTATTATTATTATTATTTCTTTCTTGTCTCAGACGTTATGCCTGGTTAAAAATGGAAGGTGACGTGGACCTTGATCAAGCGTGACTTCCTTTTAACTGTACGGTATATGTTACATTGCATTTAGGAACTTTCGGGTAATTGAACACACATCAATAATTACAGATTTCTGTAGTTGTATATATAAGTTCGGATGTAGCTGTATTGCATTGATGTACTGGTGGATATTGTGTGGTATGACTCCTGTAGTTGATAGTATAATTGGTATAATGTCAACTTTATCCTGATGCCACGTGTCCTTGACTTCCTCAGACAGTTGGATGTATTTTTCAATTTTTTCTCCTGTTTTCTTTTGTATATTTGTTGTATTGGGTATGGATATTTCGATTAGTTGTGTTAATTTCTTCTTTTTATTGGTGAGTATGACGTCAGGTTTGTTATGTGGTGGTGTTTTATCTGTTATAATGGTTCTGTTCCAGTATATTTTGTATTCATCGTTCTCCAGTACATTTTATGGTGCATACTTGTATGTGGGAACATGTTGTTTTATAAGTTTATGTTGTAAGGCAAGCTGTTGATGTATTATTTTTGCTACATTGTCATGTCTTCTGGGATATTCTGATTTGCTAGTATTGTACATCCGCTTGTGATGTGATCTACTGTTTCTATTTGTTGTTTGCAAAGTCTGCATTTATCTGTTGTGGTATTGGGATCTTTAATAATATGCTTGCTGTAATATCTGGTGTTTATTGTTTGATCCTGTATTGCAATCATGAATCCTTTCGTCTCACTGTATATATTGCCTTTTCTTAGCCATGTCTTGGATGCTTCTTGATCGATGTGTGGCTGTGTTAGATGATACGGGTGCTTGCCATGTAGTGTTTTCTTTTTCCAATTTACTTTCTTCATATCTGTTTAAGTTATGTGATCTAAAGGGTTGTAGAAGTGGTTATGAAATTGCAGTGGTGTAGCCGATGTATTTATATGAGTGATTGCTTTGTGTATTTTGCTAGTTTCTGCTCGTTCTATAAAGAATTTTCTTAAATTGTCTACCTGTCCATAATGTAGAGATGATAAATCCCCTTCCTCCTCCCTTTCTGCTTAGTGTGAATCTTTCAGTTGCTGAATGTATGTGATGTATTCTATATTTGTGGCATTGTGATCGTGTAAGTGTATTGAGTGCTTCTAGATCTGTGTTACTCCATTTCACTACTCCAAATGAGTAGGTCAATATTGGTATAGCATAAGTATTTATAGCTTTTGTCTTGTTTCTTGGGGTCAATTCTGTGTTCAGTATTTTTGTTAGTCTTTGTCTATATTTTTCTTTTAGTTCTTCTTTAATATTTGTATTATCTATTCGTATTTTTTGTCTGTATCCTAGATATTTATAGGCATCTGTTTTTTCCATCGCTTCTATGCAGTCGCTATGGTTATCCAATATATAATCTTCTTGTTTAGTGTGTTTTCCCTTGACTATGCTATTTTTCTTACAGTCCAAAAGCCATATTTATATCATTGCTGAATACTTCTTTTATCTTTAGTAATTGGTTGAGTTGTTGATTTGTTGCTGCCAGTAGTTTTAGATCATCCATGTATAGCAGATGTGTGATTTTGTGTGGGTATGTTCCAGTAATATTGTATCCATAATTTGTATTATTTAGCATGTTGGATAGTGGGTTCAGAGCAAGGCAGAACCAGAAAGGACTTAATGAGTCTCCTTGCTATATTCCACGCTTAATCTGTATTGGCTGTGATGTGATATTATTTGAATTTGTTTGGATATTAAGTGTGGTTTTCCAATTTTTTGTTAGGAACTGTATCAATTAAGGATCTACTTTGTATATTTCCAATATTTGTAGTAACCATGAGTGGGGTACACTATCAAAAGCTTTTTGGTAATCAATGTATGCATAGTGTAGCGACCTTTGTTTAGTTTTAGCTTGATATGTCACCTCTGCATCTATTATCAGTTGCTCTTTACATCCTCGTGCTCCTTTGCAACAGCCTTTTTGTTCCTCATTTATAATTTTGTTCTGTGTTGTATGTGTCATTAATTTCTGTGTAATGACTGAAGTTAATATTTTGTATATTGTTGGTAGGCATGTTATGGGGCGATATTTAGCTGGGTTTGCTGTGTCTGCTTGATCTTTAGGTTTCAGATAAGTTATTCCATGTGTAAGTGTATCAGGGAATGTGTATGGGTCTGCAATGTAACTGTTAAATAATTTAGTTAGATGTGAATGTGTTGAGGTGAATTTCTTTAGCCAGAAATTTGCTATTTTATCTTTTCTAGGGGCTTTCCAATTGTGAGTAGAATTAATTGCTTGGGCGACTTCATGTTGCAAAATTATCACTTCAGGCGTTTGTGGTATCATCTTGTATGTATCTGTTTCTGCTTGTATCCACCGTGCATACCTGTTATGTTGTACCGGGTCTGACCATATGTTGCTCCAGAAGTGTTCCATGTCTGTTATGTTTGGTGGATTGTCTGTTTTAATGTGTGTGTTATCTATTGTCTGCTAAAATTTCTTTTGGTTTGTGTTTAATGTTTGGTTTTGTTTCCTTCTATTTTCACTTTTTTTGTATCTTCTAAGTCGTTTGGCCAATGCTTGTAATTTCTGCTTCTTTTCATCTAATTGCTCTATCACTTCTTGTTGTGAGATTTTACCTAACCTTTTTTCGTTTTTTTTTCTGACGTTTCATTTGTTATAAATTGTGTTAGCTGTCCGATGTCTTTTCTCAGTTTTTCTATTCTGATCTGTAGCCTGTGTTGCCATGTTGGTTTTGTGGGTTTCTTCTGTGTGTTGGTTGGTTCTGATCTCTGCCCAGTGTGTATATTTAGTGTAGTGAGTGCTCCTATATAAAACAGTAGTTGTAACTCTTCCATATTAGTGTTTTCATTTATTTTGTTGTGTATGATTGTGTTGATAGTTTTTATTGTTGTTTCGACTTGTGGGTTATTTGGCGGTCTATGCAAGAATGGTCTAATGTCTGTATTTGTGTCTTTGTATTCTATATATGTCAGCTGAAAATTTTCCTTCTATATCTAACATGTGTGTCACTTCGTGTTCTATTTGTGCTTGTTCTGGTGGCTGTCTTAAGATTTCGTTTTCCTCTGACTGTTTAATTGATTATTAGTGCTGGCAGTGACATGTTTACTTTTTGCAAGCTGTTATGAAAAATGCATTCCTTAATATGTAAGCAGTACTTGGCAAAAGTTCTACACATAGTGTACTCCACATATTTTTCATACTTTATGAATGACATACACAAAGTGCGCATCAAAATTGTTCACTGTGTAAGACACATTGCTAATTATCCTGTAGTTTTGGTTTTTACACTGAAAAGTGTGTTAAATATGGATGAATTTAGACATTAGCCAATACTACAGACCAGTTACAACTGTCATTTCACACTCACATTCATGGGCTTTGCCAACTAACCACATTTTCACTTCACAGCATAACATGACACCAGGCTACACTACAAATCACTCACCACAAACCAACATATCAGAGAGAGAGAGAGAGAGAGAGAGAGAGGGGGGGGGGGGGGGGGAAGGAGGAGACTACTACACACTAGCCAGGATCTTGCTCATCAGCCAGCTCCATCCACAATAAACAGTGTCAATTATTGTTATTTTCTCAGTAAACATAAACTCAATGGTACACACATTTTGCAAACTAAAAATATAGGGCTATTAGTAATACATTCACTCTCCTTCATAACCATATCATCATTTCTATACATAAAACAATGTGCACACCTCAACAACTCAATTACTCAATTTTACTGTACATCTATAAGCATATGATGCATAAAGGAAACTGCAGAAAATTTTGGCGCATACATTGCATAATTCATCCCACGAAAAATTTTCCCAGTCTCAGACACAATTCCAGAAAAATCAGAACTATGACTTACCTTTACTGCCATGATTGTTCCACTAGGAATATGACGCATTTTCTCAACAACACCATAGGCACCACTGCCAAGGTCAGAAATTTTCTCTAGATCATCAGCCTCTACAACAAAAGTCTTCTCTCCAATAGTAATTGTTGTTCTTTTATCAAGGTTTCGTGGCGGGGTTCTACATCATAAAAACTCTAATCATCCATACATTCGTCATATTTTTAATCATCATATCAACTAGGAACAAACATTTGACCATAACAAATAAGTAGTTAAATTTTATTTGGGGCCTTCCATGAAACTCTACAATGCAAGCCCTTAATAATACCTAAAAGAGAAAGTATACAGCATACAGTAATCTGCTGAATGTCTAATGAAGAATTTCTAGAAAATTCCTGCATGGACATTAAGCATCCAACTGAGGAATACACCTAATTGGAAGCATCTGCATTTGTACTTAAACCATCAAATGATGTAGGTCTGTGTCAAAGGATAGAAATTAGACATCAGTATCTTCTAGTCCCTTCTATTACATGTGTGAGCAGTAAAATCTCATTTAAATGTCAGTCATTATATATGATATACACATGAAACAAAGGGGATTTTTTAAACTGTCTTAGAATACCTGCCGTCAGAATTTCAATACTAGGAGTAAGCACTGTGTTCTGCATAACACATAGCCTGCTGTGTCTCCGAAAGGAATTTGTTGAAAACAGTACACATGGCGCAATACACATTTACTTTGAAAAATAAATGCATGTGTGTTCCACAGATATCAATACTATGCAAAAGATCTAGTTTGGTGACTGAGCACTCTTGAGCTATAATACTGTATCAGAAAACTAACAGTCTCAAACAAATTATAATTTCACATGAACTGAAATGTATCATGTATTACACACAAGATTAACATGTTGGGAAGGCTACTGTCAGTAAGTTTTCAATTCCCTGACAGACAATTTAAGGGAGTCTTCACAGTCATATATATTACTGGACTAGCTTAATTCCTAATATCAGCTCACACTTAACACTAGTTTAATGAAGTTAAACCTAACCTCTGCCATGAAAGGAAAAATTAATGACTGACAAAAAATTTAAGGCTATAGGATATCTTGATAACATCATACATTATTCTGAATTGGGGGGGGGAGGGCACCTGACATTACCATCAAATCAAATCAGATTCAGTTATTCGGCCAACGATAACACTACTGTTAAAAGAGGCATCGTCAGTGTCAAGCCAATCAGCACATCTTTTTGTTCTCAATGTATTATCACAAACGTGACAATTTATTGATGAGATATACGAAACTAATGCATCGAAAAATTCATTAAACTTAAAAACTGTATGGCTAAACAAATTTTCCTTACAAATATAGGGCACTTACAATACTGGCGGTGAATCGGGTACAACTACTTTCAAAACCGTCTTTCTTCGAGCTAGAAACAATAACAAGATAAATTTAATATGAGAGCTTTTTTATGAAAATGTGTCTTTTCGATACTAAGTTACTAAAATCTATAAATGTATTTAGATAAATTACTACACCTGTCATGATTTATTTTTTCGTCTGGCAGCGACGTAAACTGGAGCCTCGTTACTTCCGTTATACACAGCAACCTTCAAATTTCTCGTAAATTTTGCGATTTTCTACATGCGTAGCTCTCCTGCCTACGTTTTGGTCAATACCAAGTAAGTTTTCTAATCAACCATAACAAACGAGTCACAGTAAAATATAAAGAAAAACGCCAAATTTTCACTACCAGAATATTTTGACAAACATTCCATGCATGTAGTAGTAGAAATACACAGTCATTCCCTCACGAACATAGAACTTAAACAACCACCTACATCTACATCCTCAAATAACAACAAATAAGGGTACACGAATATACACCGCCACTATTTTCACCGCCATTAACAAGCCTCCACTTATTATATTTCAATGTCAAATCTGTGGCCAAAGATAAGCTTCTAGCGCGGAATCATGACCAGCTGCCCAGGCAGCCGTGGCGCAGAACATTTTTGCAATGCGGCATATCACAAGGCAGCACATTTCTTGAATAGTCTTTTATTATTTTCAAGTTTCTTGGTGCCAATTGAAGTCGGAATCACAAATCCAAAATAGGAATTTTTTCACTTTTAAAAAACAAATGGTAAGTTATTATAGTAATAATAATCACATTGCAAATCTAACGCTGAGGTAATGAAAAGCAGTGAAGTATGGAATCTTTACTCTTTCACTTATGTTACAGAATACCTCGAAACTCAAAGAACAGCTAACTATATTGCCAGCCTGGATTTATGTTAAGAACATATTTCTCATAATCAACTGATTACTTAGGCTAATAGACCATATGATAGTTGATAATTAAATAAATGGCTAAAAGCCTTGGGAGTTCACAGAAATTTATCCAAGGAAGGCAAACATCACAACTTGACAGACAGATTGTTAAATGTGGAAAGAAGATTTGCTCAGATATACGAGACGCGTAGACCTGGCTGTGGGCGTTGTAGATTTGAACAAAAGTACCCAAATATTAGGGCACCAATCACATCTGCGCAGATAAATCGTAGCGAGTGGACAGGAGATCCCCGCAAATCTGATGCGCGAAACGAGTTTGAGTCAGCTGTTTGTTCAGTCTAGTGTTTCTCGTCTGTGTCTCCACAGGGAATTTGAAATTGGCAGATACACGTCAGTGCTCTAGAGAGTTTATTGGTGAACTGAGTAAAAGGTCTACGAATCACGCATGTTTCCGGGAAATTAAACGCAAGGACTACAGCGATCGAGACAAGAACGCGAATTATACGAAGTCTCAAACACGTCTGAAATTGTAAAAGTATCATGTGTAACATGTCGAATTGATATATTAGGAGATTGAAGTGCTTTACATGGCTACATAAAGTCCTCTTTCAGAACAGCCTAAATAGCTTCGCATATGTTGGGTATGATTTCACTCCATACTTGTTTCGAAAGTGCGTTACAAAATTCTAGATCCTTGGAGTGTCTCTGGCTACCAGGAACTTTGTAATCGCCAGCCTCTCAGGTGGAGAAATTGCCGTCGTCAAAGAAGTATTTTTTCGTATCATACGAGAAATTGTGAAGGTTAAGAGATAATTATACGTTTCCCAGTCCATCCGAAAATAAGTACGTCAGTCGTCGGGTACGCCGTGAAACCCTAGAGGTAAATTTATGTGCGAAAATTACCTTCACTGAATCAGCCACTGTGTAGATAATTTTGATCGGTATTTTTGTTTCTTCAATTTTGTTTCCATTTTTGTGAAACACAGACCACAACAAATTTTCTCCATTACGAATTTACACTCTGAGGCTGCGAGAATGTAATCGCTTGTCGCTGAAATTTCTTTCTTAGACCGACAGATGGCAGGCGAGCAGTAGATTGGAATTAGTGTCGTATGCACACACGACATTTGCAGCAATTTGTAGCATGCAAAGAAATTTGCGTAGGCTGATCATTGCGTGTGCAAGGACATAAAAGGTTGCTATCTTTATATGGAGAATTGGAACATTTGGATATGTATCTGTTATGTTAAATATATATATATATATATATATATATATATATATATATATATATATATATATATATATACAACCTCTAAATGATTGCGCAAAGATACATTAAAGGGCCGGAACTTAACGTAAGATCAAAAACAGAACTAAAAATTTTTAAAACTTCACGGATCTCTAATACAAAGAACGAAAACATCAAAGATACTTGTACACATATAACAGAAACAGACATGAACTTGTAATATTATTTACAATCCCTTAACACTCTCCCAGAAGTTCATATTTCATCACAAAATCAAGAATTTAACTCAATCTTTATTTTCATTAGTTACTTCCATCCCAATCAAAGTTTTCATTCTTGATAGCTTCTTTGCTGATAGCCCTTAGTAAGAATGTCAGCTGCCTGAACTTGTGTTGAAACATACTCGACATTGATCTTCTTCTCATTGGCTAACTGTCATACATACTGACAGCATGTTTGAATATACTCAGAGCATTCATAGAATCCTGCGCCTTTGATATATTTAATAGCACTTTGATTGTCAATGTGTGAAGTAGGAACTGAACTCTTTTCGACAATGTCAATTTCTTTCAATAAAAGATCAAGCCATACTAAAGATTTACTTGCCTCACTGGCAGTAACAAATTCAGCTTCCATTGATGATTGTGCGACACATTTCTGTAGTTTACTTTTCCACATTACTTTTTCCACAATATAACTTCATTAAAAACGTCTAGTCAATTTTTCACCTGCATAATCAGCATCGCTATAACCTTCTATAGCAGAATTGTTCGTTTTCATATACTGAATTCCATCATTTATTGTACCCTTCAAATAGCGAAGAATTCGTTTAATTAATTTTAGGTGTGCTTCAGTAGGCGAATCTTGTGCTCTTGAAGCAACATTTACAGCATAAACTAGATCTGGACATGTTCCCAGTGTTAAATATGTGAGACTGCCTATAATTTCTCGGTAAGTGTCGGTATCAGTAGCTGGTGGTGAATTACCAGGTATCCATCCAGGCTCAGTTGGTAATGATATTGGCTTTGCATCAGTCATATGATAGCTGGCTAACACTTTTCACATATGCAGTCTGATTAATCTTCATACAATCATTAAATCTTTGGACTTGCAAGCCAAGATAACAATCCACTTCACATACTACCGTATCAAACTCGTCATGTAATTGTTTTGTGTAATTATGAACTATTTCACCAGGTCCTATTATCAATCCATTATCCACTTGAAATAAAACGATTACATTTTCATTAAAATACAAACAAGGATCAGCACTACTCTCTCGCAAATTTGATTTCTTAAGATATAACTTTAAACACTCACACCAATATTCTGTTGCTTGCTTCGAAGCAATCTGCAAAAACGGCCTGTGCCATCATCATAAGCTTGTGGTTGTTGCATGTAAATTTCTTCCTCCAGTTTACCATTCAAGAATGCTGTTTTAATGTCAGATTGTTTGATGTTCCAATTTCTTTGCACAACAACACACAAGAGAGCTCTCAGATTTTCGAACCTAATGACAGGGCTGAAAGTTTCAGAAAAATCAAGCCCTGGCCTTTGGCTAAACCCTTTTGGAACTAGCCTTGCTTTGTGCTGTACAATGTCATTGTGCTGTACAATGTCATTGTTATTATCCAATTTAATTGCAAACACCCATCGATTTCCAATAGCCTTCCTTACAGCTGGTAAACCAACTAATTTCCAAGTACCAACCTTTTGATGTGAGTTCATCCATTGCAGCTTTCCAATTTTCTACATCTGAGTATTTCACTGCTTCATCATAGTTCCTTGGAACTTCTCTCAGCATCATCATCTTGGGTCGCTCAGGTTCGTCGAGATAACGCATCGGTCTTCAAATTGTTTCCTGTCCCTCAAAACTTGATGACCATGTGCATTTTCATTCTCTTCTACATGATCTTGATAATCCAGCCTTGTAATGTTTTCTTTTGATATTTCGTCATCATTAGAATCAGATGTTTCTGTATCATTCATAGTCGATAAGTCAACTAATTTCGTAACATCACTCTTCAATGATTGCTTCAATATTACATCCTTGAATTTTACATCTTGGCTAACAATACCTGAATGCCTATCTGGAAGGTATACACGACAGCCGCAGTCATCATAACCAACTATATAACCTTTCAAAGATTTGGCATCAAACTTTTTCTGTGCTGGAATCCAGACAAAACATTCTGTCTCAAATACTTTTAGATGATTAAACTGACTGTTCCTTCCCAAAAATTAATCTATTGGTGTCTTTTCTTTAACCATTGTTAGCCCAGTACGGTTCAGAGTAGCAGTAGCTGCAAGTACAGCTTTTCCCCATAAAGCTGTTGGAATATGCTTTGCTGACTGAAGCCATGAACGTACCATTTCGCAGATAATCCTGTTTTCACGCTTCGCAACTCCATTTTGCTGTGGTGTATATGGCACAGTCAAAGAATGTCTTAATCCAATTGACTCAGTATATCTTCTCACATCTTTATTATCAGACTCCTTGCCACCATCAGTCCACAGTTCTTTAATGGTACACTGAGCTTGTGTTTTCACCATCTCAATAAATATTGGCAACTTCTCCTTTAACTCATCCTTTTTCTGTAAAAGATATGTCAATCTGAAGCTGAGAGGTTATCTTTAAAAACAAGAAAATATCGATGGCCAGCTAAATCACTTTCTTCCATTGGACCACAGACATCAGCGAAGATTAATTCACCTTGTCAACTCATGAGCCAAAAACTAGCCTATGATGTTAACCTAGCATACAATCTTCACATATTTCATTGTCTAACCTTACATTGATATTAAGAGCAGTCAAAAATGTTTGTACATGTTGTTTGTTCTGGAGCCCAAATCTTTCATGCCACAATTGAAGAGTATCAGAAGCTTCCTTTACTACACAGGACTTTCCTTGCTTAATCACTTTCACTGCCAAGCGATAAAGTTCATTCTTGCTTTTGATAGAGCAATAGCAATTGCAATATTGTCTCTGTAAAATGGCCATATTTTACCATCATTTTTGATACTTTGATCAATAACTTTTTCTCCAGCCTTTTTAACAGAAAATAAATTACAAGAACCATCTGGACAATAACATACATCTCCAAAATATCGTCTGGTCCACTCTCTTCCATTAAAAGTTTCAACTTCAATACGACTACTCCCAAGTGCTTCGATATGCACATCATTTTTAGCACTGTCCATTTTCTGTGGTACATCAAAAGGAGTGTATAAAACATACCAGTCTTGACGATTTGTAACGTGATGTGTCGCGCCACTATCAATATATCACTTGTCACATTCTGATACATCTATATTGGTACGTAAATTATGTACTTTAAACAAAGTTTCTTCTGGAATTTCTCGTGACTGTTTTCACAGCCGATAACGTTGCAGAACCACCACCAGCACTAGGACAGTTCCTGGAGATATGACCTTTGCGTTTGCATTTAAAACACACTATGCCCGTTTTGCAGTCTTTCGAAATGTGTCCAATCTTACCACATGAAAAACATTTCTTCACATGGCGGTAGCTTGAATTTTGCACCTTTTTCACATTACCCAATTTAATTTTGCTTCGCTGCTGTGTAGATACACTTCCCTTGGTTCTTGAACATTGCAGCAGCTACATTTGTTTCTTCTCTGTCTTGAATTCGCAGCCCATATTTCAAACACCTTTTCTGTAGTTTATGCCATGTTTTGTCAGCTTGTGGTACATCATGCAAAGCTAAATAAATGTGATCAAATTCTTTTGGCAGTGTCTGAAGCAAATGTGCAAACATATCAGCTTCCTCTGTTGGTTTATTTAGCATAGGCATCTTTATTCATACTTCATCATATTTTGCTAAATGCAACAAGTCGATATTTTCGGCAGACTAAATATCATAAATCTGGTGTAATTTATCCCAAACATCTTTTGCAGTTTCAGATATAGCTACTCAAAGTAGCGATTTTGTTTCTAGTGACAAAACTAGACGTTTCTTCGCTTTTGAATTCGCTTTCGTCCAAGCACTTAATTTCGTTACACAATCTTCAACATTTGTTTCTGGTTTCACAAAAAATCCGCTTACAACATCGTAAACATGGCCACATTCTAAGACAGCCTTCATGAGAATACGCCAGGTACCCCAATTTTCTTCGCCATTTAATTTTTCAACCTGTTGTTTTTCTTCAGTCACAATATTTTGCCCTTATTTTCTGTTTACGCTTACGAACACGTCGAATAACTTTGCTACCATGTTAGGATAAAAAAATATACATCCGACGTCTAAATGATCTCACAAAGATTTTTTAAAGTGCCAGAACTTAACGTAAGACCAACAATAGAACAACTATATATTTTTTAAAACTTCACAGATCTCTAATACGAAGAACAAATACATCAAACATTACCTTTGCATCAAAGATACTTGCACACATATAACAGAAAAAAATATGAACTTGCAATGTTATTTACAATCCTTTAACAGTATTGTACCATAAGAACGGAAATACAGAAGCGTCCGATCTTACCCGTCGGCTTTGACCCATGACGTCACAAATACCGCGGAAACGACTATAAACAATTCCAATATGGCGGATATAAAAACATCGCATACGTATTGTAAACACTGAAATACACAAGTTTCACAGAAAGCCTAATGACTGTAACGGGACAAGCGTGGGAAATTAGGGGTTTTTGGGTGCGGAGAAACTAAATATACAGAAATGTAGCCACCGACCGCCATTCAAAACCACGCAAAACAACGAAATAAATCAACATCACAAAACTGACCAAATACCAAAAAACACATTCCTATCCATAATCGGACACTTCCCTTAACCTATATAGCTCAACAGAACCTACCGATCACATCCCCCAATAGAAAACTAAGAAACGAAAGCTTCCCTTACACCTACATACATCGGCACTTATGCAGTTTAGCAGGTACGGAAAAAATTTTTCATTTTTTTTCAAAATTTGATCATCATGTGTCGTTATGCGGTGGGGGGAGTCTGCAGTGCCCCCCCATCCCCCCACAGGCTTCATTAGTGTCAAATCAATATTTTCGAATCATAGGCGGCCGCTGCCGCGGCCGCATTCCAAAAAAAAACTCCCAACCTAACCTCAAGTGGGCTACGCTACAGATCAATATGTTCATCAAATTGCTTCATATTACGTATACATGTTCATTAGTGTCAAATCAATATTTTCGAATCATAGGCGGCCGCTGCCGCGGCCGCATTCCAAAAAAAAAACTCCCAACCTAACCTCAAGTGGGCTACGCTACAGATCAATATGTTCATCAAATTGCTTCATATTACGTATACATGTTCATTAGTGTCAAATCAATATTTTCGAATCATAGGCGGCCGCTGCCGCGGCCGCATTCCAAAAAAAAACTCCCAACCTAACCTCGTATTCAGGGCTACGCTACAGATCAATGTGTAGGTCCCTTACGTCACGGGTCAAAGCCGACGCGTGAGATCGGATGTTTCCAACCCATACCCAATACACAAAACATACATAAATAACCAAAAAAAAAACGGAACTTACCTCAAAAAAGTTCCAGCTCCACAAACTAGATTGGCCACCACAATCACACACAAATGCACACACGCACGCACGCACACACACACACACACACACACACACATACAAAAACACACACACACACACACCAACGAAAAAATACTGAACTAAAATAAAAACCCAACCCACCCAAACGTCAACCCCCTCCCCCACAACTCCAAAATACAACACACAAACACTATACAACAAAATAAACCACCCACCCACCTACCCAGCCCACCCTAACTAACCACTTTCGGTCTATACATTTTACCCACAGCCCTTAAAAAAACCCGAAGAATGCAATAGCCCTCTGGGACACTCTTCCAGAGAGCACGACAAACAAAAACAAGACATCTACAAACACGCCACAATCGCAAATCAAACTCCGCGCCGTAATGACGTCACACACCACAACACGCTTACGTCACGGGTCAAAGCCGACGGGTAAGATCGGACGCTTCTGTTGACCCATAAGAACTACATTTTATAGGAGACACAAGAAGTAGGGATAAAAGTCAATACAAAATTCTTGACAATGGAGTAAAGATTTACTACGCCGCGCAACAAAGAAATGCGGGGAAAAAGCGGCTTTTCGTACACGCTGGCTTCCAATACTGCCTTCGACATTCTGCTGTGAATTTGACTAAGGTGTGTAGCCTGACTGTTGGGGTTATCAAATTCCTCGCACCGTGTATCACTAATTCATTATCTGGAATATAATGAAGCCATAACTTCCTAAGCACTTTTCTGATTTTTGAGTTGTTGACTGTCATGTACTATATGAAAACTACAAAAACAAAAAGACTTTCAGGAAAGTGGAAGTTGAGACTACTTGAATCCATAGAAATCAAATGATTTCTCGCCACTGATAACGTGAATAAGGGGATAACACAATTCAGTTTAGTACATTTACACCTACTAGAGTAGAAATGATAGGCTGAGGTAATGATCGCTTAAGGTTGTGTATGTTTTGGAATTATCTTATTTACTGAAATGTTAAATCCACTATACACAATGTTACCTGCTCTCTAAGATTGATAGCGACTTACGATATACAATCTTGTCTGTTGTATAAAGACCGGACCACATGCAACGATCTGTCTGCTCATATCACATCTGGGAAGACAGAACGTAGCGTATGGATAGCAGATTTTCCCAGATATGAGATGTGCGCAAACCTGCAGGATGGAGGTCTGAGCGAAATTACTCAAACCTTTGGGCGCAAATCACATGCGCGCACACAAATCGGAGGTCATCGCAAATCTGGCGCAAAAAACGTGTTTCAGTCAGCTATTTATTCAGTCCAGTATTACTTGTCTTTGCGTATGCAGCAAATTCTAAAACGGTTGATACACTTCAGTGTTTGTGGAGTTCATTAGTGAATTTATTGAGATACAGTATATAGAAGCTACACACTTGTAGAAAGTGAAGACCAAGGGTTACAGCGATCGAGATAAGGATGCAGCTGCTCATAATCCCTTAATAGAGGAAACAGGGAAACTGTAGCAAAAAGAAGTAAATTGTTGCACACCTAACAAAAAGTATTAGTGCTGCCATTCATGTTTAGAAACCCCTCCTGCTAGGTTGACCTTGATTGCTAGTGTACTGCCACTTCAGGGCAGAGGAATTATTGTTTATGTGCGCCAATACATTTACTTCATAATGGAATATTGTGGTTCATAACAAGAATTAATTAAAGGTAAACTGTACAGTTTGCTACCACAATGTTAAAACTTTTCATACAACAATGAATCCTTATCTATAGCTCAGAATGCAGTTCTGTATTATGATGTAAAAGAGTATAACAGATTGTTGATAGACTTCAGACAGGGAATTTGAAACTTCCATATATGTAGTAACAAAATGAAAGGTACCTCACTGACCACTCCTATAATTTATTAAAATATATGGAGTCCAAAACACATCTAGAAGTATATAAATATTCAGAATGCGATTATAACTCTGCAATGGTTTGTGTGTTGACATGAAACTTGCTGGCAGATTCAACCTATGTGTCAGACCAAGACTCGAACTCGGGCTCGTTCCCTTTAGCTGGAGAATGTACTACCAACTTAATTAGCCAAGCATGATTCATGACCCATCCTCACAGCTCTACTTATGCCAGTACCTCATCGCCTACCTTTCAAACTTCACAGAATCTGTTCTGTGGAATGTGAGGGACTAGCATTCCTGGAAGAAAGAATATTGCAGAGACGTGGCTTAGCCACAGCCTTGGGGGGGGGGGGGTTCCAGAATGAGATTCTGACTGTGCAGCGGATTGCCCACTGATATGAAACATCCCACCAGATTGAAACTGTGTGCTGGTATGATACTCGAACTCAGAACCTTCACCTTTTGCAGGCAAAGGCTCTACTAGGTGAGCTACCCAACCACGACCCAGAAACCATCTTTGCAGCTCTAATTCCACCAGTACCTCAGCTCCTAACTTCCACACTTCACTGAAGCAGATGATAGACAGCACCATGTCGACAAGGGAGAAGACTAATAGGGAAGAGGAGAAGGAGGCACAGAGCATTGATGTGTTACCATATGTACAAGGGGTCACCGAACGTATTGGCAAAATTCTACGAAAAGCCGACATCAAACCAATTTTCCGAAGCAGAAACAAAATATCAGACATGCTCGGTTCTACCAAGGATGCACTTGACAAACTACACGCAGCTGGCGTGTATGAAATTGGTTGTGCGTGTGGATTAGTCTACATAGGTGAGACGGGACGTCCGATTAGCACAAGGCTCTCGGAACATGAAAGATATATCCGCCTGAAACAACACACTAAGTCAGCAGTGGCGGAACACCGAGACGAGTGCGGGAAACCAATACTTTTTCAAGAAGCCCGCGTCCTGGCGAAACAGCCTCTCACTTTCAAAAGAAAGATTAGAGAGGCGATAGAAATAGCCAAAAGACCCGCCAACATGAATAGAGAGGACGGGTTCAAGCTTCCGAGGTCTTGGCTGCCTGCAATAGCAGGGCTACGGAGCGGCGGCAGAGCCGTGGCGGCCCATGCAGACACGCGGAGAGCCGCAGTAGTGGTCGCGAGCACACAAAGCAATGGCACGCCGCAGCCAGCTTCTGGACAGCATGGAAACAGTGTGACATCACAGCCATCACCTGTTCGCTATTCGTCTGTCTCCTCCAATGGGGTGGATTAATATAAAGACCAATAGAAAACAGCTATTTCAGCCAATGACAGATAATAAAGGAAACACCAATAAAGCATACCTTTCACCCCTCCTCCTCCTCCTTTTACAGCCAATCAAGTAACGACACGGTTTTCTCGTGCAGCTATTTAAGGAACCAAGTGTGTTCATTTAGCAGTTAACGTAAGGCCCTGATGAACGCTAGCTGCAACGCTGGCCGAAACGTTGGCGCATTTAAAATTATGACGATGCGGTCTGATACCCTGAAGAATTTTATATTCTATATTTTCTCTTTTCTTTCCAGTAGTTTTTCAGTTTTTCCCTATGTTTATTCTTCTTTCTTCTGTCCTTACTGTACCTGAATTTTTCATTGTTTTCTCCTGTAAGCCCTTCAAACAATTTTACTTTTTCTCTGAACATTTATCTCCTCCTATTTCTTACTCCATTGTTTACATTTCTCTCTGGTCGGCCTTAATTTCTCTGACCTATGTCACTCATGTTTCTGTCAAAAAAGTTAAAAGTTCTATTTGTTATCCTCTTTTCATCTACCCATGTTCACAGAGTACAGCTCCTCTCTTGTAATTGTATCTGATATTGTTTCTATTTTTCCATAAATTTCTTTGTTACTCCTTAATTTCCATTTTCCATTCTTATATTTTGCTCCCAATACTTTCCCCATTATTTTTTTTTTCTTTCATTCTTTTCTGTTTCACCTAATTGTCTAGCTGTATTTAACAAAAAGCGTACTGAAGCATTAAGCCGTTCTGGTTTAACAACAGTGCTATTGTGCCAGAGTTTTGTGTTTATGAAACTAGATTTCTTGTTATACAGGTCTTTTGTTAGTTGAAAAGCCACCTCCATTTTCCTTGTTCTTGCTAAGTTAGCTACTTTGTCCAAAGTATTTTTGTATTATTTCATCTAAATATTTAAATTTTATAGTCTTTTTATTCTCCCCTATTCATTTAACATGTATTTTGACACCTCCTCTGCATCTGCATATGCAAACCTCTGTTTTTTTTTCTAATTATATACGTAGGCCTGCTTTTGATGCTGTCTCCTGTACCAGGTTCCCCACATTGTTGCATCTTCTATGGAGTCAGCTAAGATGCCAAGGTCATCTGCAAGAGCTAAACAATCAAAACTCACATTATCCCCTTTTCTTCTAACTGTGATTTTTTAAAATTCCGCTTTTTCTATTCTTTTCCTCCAGTCCCTTATTACATTTTCTAGAATAAAACTGCAAAGCAGTGAAGTCAATTCATCCCTTTCTATTACCCCAGTTTAGATTTTAAAAAGCCTTCAGTGTTTCACCTAAAAATTTAATTTTGAGTTTTGTTTTCCTTAGTTTGCCTTTTATGATTGCAACTGATTTGTTGTCAGCTCAAAACTCTTTTGAGCTGTTGAGTAATATTCTGATATCATTCGAATCACATGCTTTTTTAATGTCTATGAATGTTATATAAATGATTTTGGATCTCATTCTTCTGTACCTGATTATGAATTTCAGATTTAAATTCGTTCTGTATAAGATTTTCCTCTTCTAAACCATCCTTGGTATCCCTGACTGCTGATCCAGTTGGCTTTCCAGGCTATGTTGTAATTCTTTTGACAGAATTTTGTAAATCACTTGAAGGAGGCAAATTACTCTGTAGTTGTCAAGGTCAGTTTTATCTCTTTTTGTGGGCTGGGTGAATTAATACTGTTTTCCAGTCTTCTGCTTGGTCTTCTGTTCCCCAGACTTCAAGAAAAACTCTGTGTAGCTTTTTGACTGTTCAGGCACCTACCATTTTTCACATTTGAACCTTAGTTATTGTCTTGCCAGCAAATTCTTGGTTGGGAATTGAAGTCACTTAAAATGAAAAGATAAAATGGTTGCAGTTGGTACGAGAGATATTTCTTGCTGCTGGATCTATGAGGGTAGTAGCTTCAATGACAGTATTCCACACAGTGTTAATCTGCAAATGGGTAGGATTACAAATTTTCAGACAATTCAGATTCCATAATAGAATTCTAATCATAAACTGATAAGCCACAAACACATCTTTCTTTCTGCTGTTAAAACCGACTACAGGGAAGGAAACAAAACAGCAAATAGATATATACAATTTTTGTTTAAAATTATAGATAACGAGATAGAAGATATATGAGAAAAAGCGATTTGTCTAATAGATACCCTGCTGTTGTAGTTAAAAATTGACTGTAAGAAAGGAATGGAAAAGCACACAGCAAAGCACACCACAGCATTTTCTTTCTTGTAGTCGATTTTAACAGAAATCTTGTATATTGTTATTTAAAAACATATATAAAATAAACCAGTATGAATATTTATTAGAGTGTCATGTAAAAATTTGAAGTACATCAATCAAGAGCTTTTCGAGATTTTTTGCTAACAGTTCCTCTTTGTATATTACATATGTATTTATGCGCCACATATATTAAAAAGTGTGCAACTGAATGTTTAAATATTTGAAGGAAATTGGTTGAGAACTTTTGGAGATTTTTGCTAACATTTCCCTGTTATACGAAATGCGAAGCTATATGTTCCATATATTTAAAAAAAATATGGGATATGTGTTTTCCACTGTTTACTAGAGTATTATGTAATGAAGTAAAGTGGTCAAGAACTTTTCGGAATATTTTGCTAACGATCCCTTCATAACACACACACACACACACACACACACACACACACACACACACACACACACACACACACACACACAGACATTTATATATCATCATCATCATCAGCCAGTTCTATCACTTAATGATGTGGAGCTTCCCATTACCAACTGAATCCCACTGTCTTCCTTATATCCCTGTCCCATCTATATGGTGGTCTTCCTCTAGGTCTTTTTAGGGTAAACTTCGCTCCAGTCTAGGACTTGTTTAGACAATCTACCATCTTTTGTTCGAGCAACATGACCAGTCCACTGCCATTTCTATGTATTCACTCTTTCCATCATGACAGTGGCCTTCGTTGTTCATCTTATTTCAACTGCTCTCTTCCTGTCTATTTCGTGTAACCCAACATTGGTCTCTCCATTCGTCTTTGGGCTACTGTTATCTTCCTAACAATGAACTCATTTAATGTCAATGTTTCGCAACCATAAGTTGTTACTGGCAATATACATTGGTCAAAACTTGATTTCTTCAGTTCAACTGATATATTAGATTTCAAAATCTCCCATAAGCTAGCCAGCCCAGTTTAATTCATCTTAATATTTCTGGTTTTAAATCTCCTTTCATGTTTATCAGTGGACCCAGATAGATATTTTCTGTGACTCTTTCGAGTTGTGTACTTCCAACTGGTATACTTCCCTCAGGTGTCCATTCATTGATCGTTATCTTGGTTTTATGAATGTTCATTTTTAGTCCAACTTCAGAGCACACTAATGTAAGTTTGTCAACTAACACTTGAAGTTCTTCTGTATCTATTGCAAATAGGACAATATCACCTGGAAACCTCAAGTTGTTTAGTCTTTTTGTGAGAAATTGAATTCCCTTTTCTACTCCATTCAGTTTAGACATGGCTTTTTCTAAGACTGCTGAAAATAGTTTGGAAGATATAGAATCACTTTGCTTTACACCCTTTTCGATGGGAAATTCATCAATATCTTCCGCAATGGACATAAAGGCTGTGGAGGTTTTGTAAATGTTATGTAGGATTTGATATAACCCTGTTCTACTCTTTGTTCTTCTAGAGCCGCAAACATGTCTGGGTGACTGATCGAATCGGAGGCTTTTTCAAAGTCTATAAAAGCAAGGCAAAGGGGCAGATGGTACTTATTTGTTCTGCTAATTATTTCCCGAAGTGTGAAGACATGGTGAACTGTGCTAAATCCTCATTGGAAACTGGCTCGTTTTTCACATCAAAGTTAGGACACCTCCAAGTCCATTTGCGACTTGAGTGCTTCTTGAGAAACATATTCATAATAGGTGTTTTCATGCAATCTGCAAATTGTATCAATCTCACATCTCCATCATTTCTTTCGTCTATTCCATATTTGCCATTAATTGAATCACCTTCTTTGTATGTTCCAACTTTGGCATTAAAGTCTCCAATTATGAATTTAAAAAACAATGTCCGTCTTTCTCATAGGTTTCCTTCAGACATTTGCAGAAAGATTCTATCTGTTCATTTGAGTGGCTCTTATACCTGTCTGATATTTTTAGGACTAAGAGTGCAATTCTGCTTGAAATTACTTCTAACACTGTTATTTTGTCGATAATGGTTTTGTTTACTAAAAATCCAACTCTATTTAATTTTCCATTTGGTTCTCCACAGCAATATAAGAGATTCCCTGAATTCAAGCGAAAACAGTTTTCGACTTTATGGCGCACTTCACTTAAACAAACAATGTCCCAATTAATTTTCTCTAGTTCCACTTCCATTTCCGTTAATCTGTCATCCCCCACTAGCGTATAAAATTGTATATACACATATGAAGGCATTGCTTCTCTTGTTTTGTAGCCTTGGGATTTTGTAATACTAAAGCAGCTCCATCCGTGAGATCCGAACGTGGGGCTATTTTAACTTCAGAACATTTTACCTTACTGGCACACATCATGACTCGAAGGTGAGGAGCATAATCGCCTCGCTTGCTTCAGAATGGTTGACGATATAACTTTCCAGGCCGCCCCTAACATGAGGTACAGATGCCTTTGGCAGGCTGCTCCTCTGGAGTACAGACGCCACCTAGGCATGAGAAGTATAGGTTGGAAAATGAAAGACCCTTAGGCTTGAAACCTAATAACGTCTGGGTTGGAAAAGAACATGATTTGGCCGAGTATAGCCAGATAGGAAAGATAAAAGTGAGGAGCCAAGCATAAGTAAGTGGAAGCAATGCCAGGACTCAGCTCGGGGCCCCGTGGTCGCCAGTCACATACTTACTAGGTGTGAGTCCCCTGGGATATATATATACATATATATATGCACATGCTCTGACAATTCTCTTTCACATATCTTCAGGGGTAGTTGGAAATATCTTTACAAACAATGTCTTTTACGAATCCCCACAAGAAAACAATCCAGAAGCGTCAAGTCTGGCAAACGAGCTTCCACAACACATCTCCTCCGCATCCAATACAACGATTTGGGGATTGTCTCTGCAACTCATTTCTAGCCATCAACGAAAAATGTGCCAGACGCCCATTGTGTTGGTACCACACTCTGTTCCTTGTTCCTAAAGGTATTTCTTCCAATAACAGACCCAATGTTTCTTGCAGGACTGTTGTGTACTTCCTACCATTAAGATTCCCTTCGATGAAATAGGTCCCTATACTTCTGTCCTCCAGAATCACTGACCACAGTTTTTGGAGTGCAACTAGCTGCAGCCAACATGGATTTTCAGTTGCACAATAATGCATGTTAAGCAAATTACCATTTCCATGGTTCTTGAGTGTATCCTCATCAGTAAATAAAATCAAATTAATAAATATGTCATCCCTCTGAATCTGAAGTTGAGCCCATCGGCAGAATTCAATGCATTGCATATAATCTGTAACAGTTAATCCTTGATGGAGATTGATGTGGTAAGAATGATATTTACGGCAATACAGAACATGAACAACACTACTCTGGCTCATGCCAGATTCCCTTACTGTTTGACACGAACTAACACAAGGATCTCGAACCACTATGGCAAAAGTACCAATTTTGCGATTCCTCGTTAGTAACTTTCCTTTGCCGGTTATGTTTCCGATGCATTAAAGATCCAGTTGTTCTCAATTTATCATACACACATTTAAATGTACGACATGTAGCATGAGTACGTTGAGGATATCTTTCAAGGTGTAAGTGTCCAGCCCTCAATGAATTTTGTTGGCATTCTTTGTAAATGAGAAGCACATCGACTTGTTCTTCGAAGGAATACATCATTCACATTCGATTGATTCAACAATACTAGTCTTACCAGTCCTATTAGTGTTATATTGCGAAACCGTCGAATGGTGTTTACATGTCAATGGCACGTTACATGGATACGACGTATTCGGCGAATATTTACTATTTGAACGATATACGAGAGACAATTTCAGAGCAAGTGCTTCAATAAGTGCCAAAGTGATGAGGAATATCACTGAACCCATGATAATAAGATTGCAGCACTGCACTAATACCAATGGTCATCACTTCCAACACCTTCTGTAAATGGACGTTCACGCCACCTTTGTGACCTTCGTTGACCTTCAAAGGACTCTCTGTTACACGTCACTGGATTCTTCTCGAGAGCCACTGTCAGAAAATAAGTACCAAACTACAGCATCTATTAAAATTTAAAAAAAGTTGACCTCCATATCTCTGAAGCGACCCCACCTAGCAACAAAAAATATTCTTAGATTAATCATCTACAGCTGGTTCTTGAAACTTTTTAAATAGATTTTCTCGGGATGGTTTATGTCTATCTTAAAGAGTCTTGCTGTTCAGTTCCTTCAGCAGCTCTGTGACATTCTCCCATAGATTAAACAAACCTGTGACCATTCATGCTGCTCTTCTCTGTCATATTATGGCCCCCATTTTCGTATGCAACATTTGTCCCACTAACTTTTCAGCTCCTATCATACTTTCGGAGTTATTCTAGGTGGCAATAGTTAGCGACTCACTCTGTATATGTATGTGTGTGTATTTGTGTATGTATGTATGTGTATACATACATATAAAACAAAAATATATTAATCCAAACATATACATCTACATCCATATTCTGCAAACCACTGTAAAATGGATGGCAGAGGGCACATCCCACTGTACCAGTTATTAACGTTTCTTCCTATTCCATTCACATATGGAGTGAGGGAAACATGATTGTTTGATTACCTCTGTGCATGCAGTAATTATCCTAATCTTATTCTCATGGTCCCTCTGTGAGCGATATGTAAGAGGCTGTAGTATATTCTTAGATTAATCATTTAAAGCTGGTTCTTGAAACTTTGTAAATAGATTTTCTTGGGATGGTTTACGTATATCTTAAAGAGTCTTCCTGTTCAGTTCCTTCAGCAGCTCTGGAACTGGTCGCATGAGTGATTTGTAAGTGATCTCCCTTGTAGACTGGTTGCATTTCCCCAGTATTCTACCAATAACCCAAGGTCTACCACCTGCTTACCCATGACTGAGCCAGTGTGATCATTCCATTTCATATCCCTACAAAGTGTTACAACCAGGTACTTGTATGAGTTGGCCGATTCCAACAGTGAATGATTGATATTACAGTCATAGGATATTACGCTTTTTGTTTTGTGAAGCGCAAAATTTTACATCTCACCACCATGCTGAAATTTTATCAAGATCTGACTGAATATTTATGCAGCTTCTCTCAGATAGTACTTCGTTATAGATAACTGTGTCATATGCAAAAAGACTGATTTTACTATTAATACTGTCTGCAAGGTCATTAATATACAATACGAACAGCAAGGGTCCCAAAACAATTCCCTGACGCCAGTTACCCGAAGTTATTTCCATCTCTGACAATGTCTCTCCATCCAAGGTAACATGCTGTGTCCTCCCTACCAAGAAGGCCTCAATCCAGTCATAAATTTTTCTTGGTACACCATATGATCGAACTTTTGACAACAAGCATAGATGTGGTACTGAGTCAAATGCCTTTCGTAAATCAAGAAATACTGCATCTACCTGACTGCCTTGGCCCAAAGGTTTCAGTATGTCTTGTGAGAAAAGTGCAAGTTGGGTTTCATATGATCGATGTTTTCGGAGTCGACGCTGGTTGGCATTGAGGAGGTTATTCTGTTCAAGATACCTCATTACATTTGAACTCAGAATATGTTCTAAGATTCTACAACAAGTTGATGTCAAGGATATTTGATGGTAATTTTGTAGATCACCTCTACAACTCCGTTTTGTTCAACAGATCTACAATATATTATAGTCAGAAGAGAGGTTAACTCAAACACAAATTCAGTATAGAATCTGATAAGGGTTCAATTGGGCTCAGCAACTTTGTTCAATTTTAACGATTGCAGCTGTTTCTCAACACCACCATAGACATTAATACCTATTTTACTCATCTTTTCAGTGGTACAAGGATTAAATTGAGGCAGTTCTCCTGGGTTTATAAAGGAGCATTTGAAAACGGAGTTAAGCATTTCAGTGTTTGTTTTCCTACCCTCAATGTCAGCTTCTGTCTCATTCGCTAGGGACTGGACACTAACTTTGGTCCCACTAACAGCTTTTACATATGACCAGAATGTCTTTGGATTTTGCGAGGGTCATTTGGCAACAGTCTGCTATGGTAGTCATTGAAGATATCACACATTGCTCACTTGACAGACAAATGCGTTTCATTCAACATTTCTCTATCTATAGCCCTACATTTTGTTTTACACCTATTATACAGTAGTCTCTGTTTCTCTTGAAGTTTCTTCACAGTGACTGTGTCTCATGGTGTGTCCCTGCCATTATGGACTATTCTACTGGATGCTCATCTGTTCAGTGCATGGTCAACTATTCTGTTAAACTTGAATCATACTTCCTCTAGATACTCCTACCCTGTGCTGAAAGTTTCAAGTTCCTCATTGAGATATGACACTACTGATTTTTTATCTAGTTTACTGAACATATATACCTTGTTACTTGGTTTAGGTGTCCTTTGTACTTTGGTAATCATTGTCACTGGTCACTGGCCACTGGTCACTGGTCACTGATATCAATTTCAATGTGGACTTCCTCAAAGACGTCAGGTCTCTTTGTTGCCGTTAGATCCAAGACGTTTCCAGCATGAGTGGGATTTCTAATTATCTGTTCTAGGTAGTTCTTAGAGAATATGTTTAGTAACGTTTCCCACGATGTCTTATGACGTCCACCACTAATAAAACTGTAATATTCCTAATTAATTGTTGGATGATTAATGTCTCCACCAATGATGGCAGTATGATTGGGGGATTTATGTACAAGTGAATTAAGGTTTTCCATAAAGTTTTCAGTTACGTCAGGAGACGAATCTGGTGGTTGTCAGAAGGATCCAATCATCATTTTATGACCATTCCTGATATTGAAGCCAGCTGGTGTGGCCGAGCGGTTCTAGGTGCTGCAGTCTGGAACCGCGCGACCACTATGGTCATAGGTTCGAATCCTGCCTTGGGCATGGTTGGGTGTGATGTCCTTAGGTTAGTTAGGTTTAAGAAGTTCTAAGTTCTCTGGGACTGATGACCTCAGAATTTAAGTCCCATAGCGCTCAGAGCCATTTTGAATCTGATATTGAGCCTTGCCCAAACAATCTCACATGAAGGTTCAATTTCTGTCTTGGTAAATTGGACTTTCGTGTCTACTATGACAAATACACCACCTCCATTTCCCATTTGCCTATCCTTTCGATATACACTTAAATTTTCCCTAAAAATATCACTGATATCATTTTGAGGTTTCAACCAGCTTTCTGTACCAAGTATAATGTGAGCTACACTGTTTCTCATGAGCGCTTCAAACTCTGGCACTTTCTTGCGAATGTGATAGTAATTTACCATAAAGATATTAATACTCTCACCTGTGGAAGGCATTTCTTTCGATCTTACACAGATACGTTTGGGTTTACCACAGCTATCGTTATCTGGACTGGATGAGAGTCATCTAATCTAAAAAACCTTTGTGTGTGTGCCCATGCCCCCCCCCCCCCCCCACACGCAGTCATCTATCTTAGTAGCAGCCTCTGATGTGTAGTGCACACCAGACAGGTTTAGGGGGCCCTACGATTCTCAACCCTATGCTTAAGTCCATGAAGTCGCAGCCTAGCTTGTCACAGAACCTTCAAAGCCTCTGGTTCAGTCCTTCCACTCCACTCAGAACCAAATGGCCACAATCAGCTTTGGGTAAAATGCTGCAAATTCTGAGCTTTGTTGAAACTCCATGTGCAAGGCTGGTCTTCTTAACGTTCTCTGCCAGTCGCCGGAATGATCCAAGTATGGCCTTGGAGCAGAGACAAATGGAATCATTTGTTCTAATGTGTGCCACAACCTGTAGTTGGTCGCACCCAGTGCCCTCAATGTCTACTGGAATACCCCCTTCAACATCGTGAATGAGGACCCAAGGCATACTGAGTGAAGCTAGTGTCCTTTCCTGTCCCTTGCTGCCATTTCCCTAAGGGGTCCCATCACCTGGCATACTTTTGAACCTCCAATGATTAATAGACCCTTACCCTTTTGCGTTTGCCTCCTCTTGACATCAGACAAAACAGGTTTCCGCAAAACAGGTGAAGTGAGTACTACTGGCTCAGATTCAGTGAGAGAGAGCACAACAAACCTTTTGGTTGGAGAAATTGGTACAACACCCTGAGTCCACCCTGGTCCACACTCACCCTGTGGAGGACGCCTATAAGGCCATAGAAGTATGATCTTTTCTGATTGTGTTTCTGTCCAAACAGCTATTCTGGTAGATGAAGTCGAAAGTTTTTGTTAATGGTGCCTTTTGCATTCTAGTGGTGACTGTGGTGATATTTCCATAGTAACTTCCATCCACTAACACGTATTTTTTTATATCTAATCATGAAGTGAAATACTAATGTTCACAGATTTAGATTGAAAAATTTTTTCAATATTACAAATATTTTCCGAAATATATTTATCCCCTATTTCTCCTTGTTAGTGGCTGAATTTCCAAAAACAGTGAAACATAATTTTTTATTGCTACAGAGAAGCCAAATACTACCTTTCATAGAATTAGCTTCGAAAATGCTTTCATAACGAGATAACATTATAAAACTTTTCATCCTCTATTTAACTCCCTTAGGGGAATTAAATTTCCAAAAACACTGAAACTTGTGTCCACGTACTTTTATTTCTAACCAAGATGTCAAAAAGTAGTTTTCATAGATGTAAGTTTAAAAATTCTTCAGTAGTTCTTTAATAATTATTTATTTTCAAAACAACTTTCATGCACTATTTTACCCCCTTAATAGTTGAAATTATAAAAATGGTAGGTTCAAAATTGCCTTAATAGCGACATATTTTCAAAAAGACTTTCATCCCCTTTTTCATTTCCTTTGGAGTGGAATTTTGGACAGTCTGTTCTTAAACAATAACTACAGTATAAGATCCTCAACACCTCCAAATTTCAAGTTTCGATACTGAGCAGTTTGGATTGGGTGATGAGTCAGTGAATCTTTCTGGCCCTGTTTCACCCCCTTAGGGTCTGAATTACCAGAAACAGTGAAATACATATTTTTTCATTTATAGCTGAGAAGCCTAATACTAGATTTAAAGATTTAGCTTTAAAGATACTTTCACAATGAAATTCTTTCATAAAATATTTCATTTTCTATTTCACCCCCATAGGGGTAAATTTCCAAAAACAGTGAAAAATGCATTTTTTAAATTTTTAATCTGGAAGCCACATGAACATTTTCATACCTTTAGCTTTAAAAATACTTTCATTATGAAATAGTTTCATCAAATATTTCGTCCCCTATTCTCTGCTTTAGGGACTGAATTTCCAAAAACACCGAAACACATATTTTTTATTTGTAATTGAGAAGTCAAATGCCAATTTAGTAGATGCAGCTTCAAAAATTCTTCATTAGTTCTTTAATAATGATTTTTTTTAAAAAAGTCTCTCACTGTTTCACCCCCATAGGATTTAATTTCTAAAAATGCTGAAACACATATGTTTTTATTTCTGACTGAGTATCCAAATACCGATTTTCATAGTTCTAACTTCAAAATTAGCTTAAAAGCGACATTTTTCAAAAAGTCTTTTATCCTCTAGGGGAGGAATTTCGAATTTTTATCCTTAGCAGTTTGTGCTGGGTAGTGATGAGTCATTCAGTCAGGATATTGCCTTTTATATGCATAGGTATGTTTTGATATATCATATATATTAAAAATACTTTGCCTATGACCATCTGATCACTTATTACAGTACTGTGTAAAAAATTAAAGTAAATCATTCAATAACTTTTCTACAGTTTTGCTCATAGCATTTCCATTTATACTGTATAGTGCACACATGCACACACACACACACACACACACACACACACACACACACACACACACACACACACACATTACTTCCTGTTTGTTGTATAATGCATGGCATCATCCACAGTTTGTGAGGTGCATTACACCTTTCATTGTGTATATTTGGACTTGTTGCTCATCTCTTTAATATAACTCTACCAAAGGGAGTATTTAAGAGGAGTAGAAATATGGGAAATAAATTCTGCAGAACATGCCCTGTTGGAAGTTTACATCCAGAGAATGAGGTCAGGACATCCAACACTGAACAATGTTCTTCACCACCTAGTGTTTCCAAGAAGAGGCTTGTGAACAGTAATGAAGTGTACAGTGAAACCAGTGTGAGTGATATCAGTGTAATATTATGTATAACAGTATTAAAAACAATGTTGTATCAAACTGCATGTTGTAATTTGTTTGGTGTGGAGATAATAATTTCCGAAAATGTCTTTAAGAGATATGGTTTAGTTTTTAGTCTGACGGTCTCTTGTTCGAGTTGTGAGAGTATGAAAGAGTTTTGGACATCTGAAAAATGTAAAAACAATGGTCTTTTTGAGATGAACGTCACATATTTCTATGGGCATCAGGAAAGGACCTAGGGCTGGAAAAACTTGTTGCGCTCTTATGAATCTGCCATGCCTCTCTACTAATGTTTTAAGATACACAGATGAATTAGGGAAAACAGTAAATATAATTCCAGAAGACTCAATGAAATCTGCAACAGTGGTAGCAGTTGTAGAAAATTATGGAAACAATGGCATTTGCATAGCATTTGACGGATCGTGGCAGAAAAGGAGCTATCAATCTAAACATTCTTGTGCAGCTGCCATATGTATCAATACTAGGAAAGTGCTTGATGTTGAAGTATTGTCAAAAAATTGCCATAGATGCACAGAAGTGGGTACCAATAATGAAAAGAAACAACTGCATGAACACAACTATCGGAAGAGATATGAGGGATCCAGTGGAGGAATGAAAAGTGTCTCAGCTGTGAAGATTTTTCAGCACACTCAAGGGTGTTGGGTTCATTATCCTAAATTCATTGGTCATGGTGATTCCAGTTCATTTAAATCAATAACTGACAGCAGCAACACTAATGATCTAACACCACAAAACTCCAACTGTGTAAAATAGGGCAGAATTCATCTACCAAAAAATCTTGAAAATGCAAGACTAATAGAGGAGTTTCACTGACAAAACAATCAGCTAAACGAATCCTATGGCCAATCCATTAGAAACAGTACAAATAACAATGAAGGAATGAGAAAAGCATTATGGGCAACATTTTCCACAAGATGTCAAGTGGTGAGAATCCACTACACAGCTTGCATTCAATTGGTGTAAATATTGCAAGGCTGAGGCAGCAGGAACCGAATACACCCACCTATAGAAACACAATCACTGAAGTTGATGGAGCAGTAATAAAGCCAGTATCTAGAGATCTATCACGTCTAGATACTCTGAAGAAATATCTCACAGGAAAAACTCAAAATGTAAATAAGCCTGTCAACAATGTTGTATGGACCAGTGTGCCAAAAAACGTATTTGTAGTCTTGAAAACACTGAAGATCAGTGTCAAAGATGCTGTGATCACGTCCAGTGATAGAAATTCACGCAAGTTCTGAAGCAATTTGCACTGAAGTCTGGCCATAATACAGAAGCAATCCTATAAGAAGTGGATAGACAGCGCATCTCCAAGGTAGAAATTATGGTCAAAAATATGAGCAGTAAGATTCCTCAGATGGAGAAAGGGAGTGCATTTGGTTGATCCTCAAGAAGATAAATATGACAAAGAGTTTTAGACTGTCTCTTAATTGAATACTGAGTTTTCCTTTACTTCAGCTTTCAATTGCTATTTCTAAAAAATTACTATTTTTGCAAATGCTTTCCATTATCTCAGGAAATACCGAAGCTATAGCTCTGAAAAATTTACCTCTTATTGACAAAAGGCATTATGTGTATGTGGATCCACAACAGTAGGGATAGCAGTAATAGTTTGATCATAAAAAATATTTGTAAAAAAATTACATACTTTTTAAGAGCTTCATTAAAAAAATCGTGTCTTGATACCTGCCAAAGATAGATACTTGATATAAGATCAGTGAGTGTATAAGACATGACTCTATATGGCAAAGTTTAGTCTTATTACCTGGGATAGTTTGTGAGAAAACAGGTGCAAATATGTTAAATTTAACGTTATCAGGATAGAACATTGTCACTCCCCTGAGGGATTAACAGCTAAACTGATATCTGAGCAAGATGTTGTTGCAAGGTAGAGCAGACTCACAGCTGTGTCTCCTTAGACCTCAGTCCTTTCTAATGGCGCATCACTCACAAGATTTTCTTCATCTGTCACCATTCCACACTCCAGAGGTGTAGCTACTGGCTTAAAATTGTTGCATTTAAACTGTTGTAAGATTTTCTTTGTATATATAGACTGATTTACAATAATTCTCTTTGAACTTATTTTAATTTGCATCTCAAGATATGGCATTTGATTTCCAAATACTCTGTCAAGCGTTATTTCAAACTTCTGATTTAGCCTGTTCAAAACTTCAGCAGTTCTGCCTATCATTCTTCCAATAACTAACGCACTATCAATAATCAGTAATATAATGATGATTCTGTCTTCATTATGGTACATATAAGGACCATCATCAGTGTTAACAAATGCTAATCACATCAGATAATTTGAGAATTTCTTATTCCAGTTCCTTGGAGCTTGTTTTAGACCACAAACTCTTCAGCAGCTTGCAAACCCTATTTATACCATCATTTAATCCATCGAGTTGGTTCATGTAGATTTCCTCTTGCAGACCACTGTATAGAAATGCTATCTTTACATCAAAAGTTGTTATTTTCATTTTATTTGTAGCCACAAAGCCAAAAAGCAGTCCAATTAATCCATAATGTACGACAGGACCAAAGGTTTCTGAATAGTTTAGTCCTCCCTCTTTTTCAAAACCTCTTGCAACTGGTCTAGCTTCATAACATCTGTGTTGCATTTTTGCAATACCCAGTGGCCAGTTGAAGGTCTTACATTCTTTGGAAGTCCTGCAGGACTCCAACTTTTCAATCTTATTAGGGATTTGTACTCATTAGACATAGTTTTGTATCAGTCTTTGTCTTTTAAGGCATTTGTTATTGAAATGGCAACAAGAATAAATCAACCCACAGGGGTTCATAAATAAATTAACAGAACAACAGTTTAAGGAGAGGGGCGCTCATAAATCACTCAAGTTTTCCCTTGACTGAATGCAACTCACTCTAACACAACGTGCTGATACTCCCTTTGCCCTACTACTTTGGCAGACATGATCAGTAACTGTGCAAAATGTAGGTTCACACAGAAGAATCCAACAAATATATGACAACAATCTGAATTAAAGTGTGAATAGTTCGCACATTAAAACATCACATACATTATAGACATACTAAAAAGAAATGGCACTGATTATATTGATGACTGAAATGAGTTTGTATGTGCTAGCTGTATCTACAGCAAAGAACACCGCAAATCTTATCCAACAAATATAAAGCTGTAAATTTCCCTGGATGCAATTCAAGTTGACTTGTGTGAAGTGTATCTCATGTCGTTAGTAGGAGTGAAGTATTTTTTATTGTTTAAATATGAGTTTTCTCGATTCCAAACTGTTTATTTTCTGAAGACGAAATTTGAAGCTGTTGCCAAATTATAAACTCACATGAAAATGGTAGTAAATCGGTTTGACAAGAAAGTAAGATATTTAATGACTGATAATGGGACCGAAATCAAGAATACTCACACTAAAAATTTTATAGATGAGTTGGGAAGTGTTTCACATCAGGATCAACATACACACCCTAACAACAGAGAAGAGCTCAAAGAGAAATGTGCACAGTTGTCGAGTCAGTGCGACCAGCAATATATGCATGAAAACTGAACAGAAGTCCGTGCGCCGAAGCGATAAATTGTCTAGGTTTTACGTTAAATCAAACTGGAAGACATTCAATGAAAAAAGTGCTGCTGAATTGTGGTTTGGATTAAAAATAGATCTCAATAAATTAAGAAGTTTTGATTATGACTGCTATGTTTTGATTCAGCATCACAAACGAAGAAAGGCTGAAAAGAAAACAAAGAAAGGAATCTTTGTCAGACATGATTTAGATTCGCCTTTGTATGAAATATACCTACCTGATGAAAAGGACATCATTACCTCTGATAATGTCTTTTTGATGAAAGAATAGAAAATACAGAAAAAACTGCTGTAGTAAAGAATTCCACAAGAGAAAAGAAGAAGAAAACTGGAGATCTCTGAAGAGTACAGCATGTCATCTGGTTACATAACACAGAATGGTCTTGCCCCCAAAATCTTTGAAAGCCTGTGAGATTTACAGACTACGAAATGGTTGTGCAATGCATTTGAATGCAAACTTTGAAATGATAGGAGAAGTTGAAGCCATTTCTATATCAAATGCCTTGAAAGACAAAGATTGTTACAAAGTAATGTCTGATAAATACAAATCCCTAATAAAATTGAAAACTTGGAGCCTTGTAGAACTTCCAAGAAATGTAAGACCTGCCACTGGGTATTGCATAAAATGCAACACGAAGATTGTAAAGTCAGACAAGTTGCAAGAGGTTTCGAACAAGAGGAAGAGCTGGACTATTCAGAAACCTTTGGTCCTGTCGTACATTATGAATTAATTGGACTGATTTTTGGCATTGTGGCTACAAATAAAATGAAAATAACAACTTTTGGTCTGCAAGAGGAAATCTACATGAACTAACCCGATGGATTAAACGATTGTACAAATAGAGTTTGCAAGCTGCCGAAGAGTTTATAGTCTAAAACTAGCTCCAAAGAATGAGAATGAGAAAGTCTCAAATTATCTGATGTGATAAGTATTTATTAACACTGACAGTGGTCCTTGTATGTACTATAATGAAGACAGAAGCATCATTATAGTACTGCTTGTTGATAATGGGTTAGTTATTGGAAGAAGGATATAATACTTTCTAAGTACATCATACACTGTTGCTGTTTCTGGCCTCATAACATCCGGTTGAATAGAAATTGGAATGTAGCTGGCTCATTTTTCTATGCAAATGCTATTTGGCAGTGATGGTTATGACTATACTGAACTGTAAATGAGGTCTTAGGTGAGCACCCTGGGACTGACTCCAACTGATGGTATCCATTTTGCAAATCCATGGTCATAAAATAATGGCATTGCCCCAGGTTATCGAAAGATTCTCTGATGTTTAGTATTTGGTGAGCACCTGTGACACTACATTGATTTGAAATTAATAGTCAGAACAAAATCTGTAGTTCCTACTGCCAAATGAGCTCTTCTCTGGTAAAATAACTACTGGCACCTATACTCTCTTCTCTTGTTCCACCATGGACTTTTTGATTTATAAATTCCTTCATCATCAGTTGAAGATGAAGTGGAACTTGGTTTGGTTTCCTTATACCAGTGGTTATTTCCCATGTACTGAGATCTCTGAATAACTCTTCTTCCTCCAACACTTCTAGGTTGACTGTCAGAGCACCTCATCATAGCTCCACTTCCGTTGACCCAGAATTATCTATGCTGATGGAAACTACCCAGATTCTGTCATCCTCTTGCACATACAGCAAACTATGGCACATAAACCATTGTGCCTCACCCAGTTCCTCGTTTTCTGCAGGGGTTCAACATACTGACCCTCGAATCTGTTCCTACCACTGCGCAGATGAGCTTCTGCATAAAATGGTTCAAATGGCTATGAGCACTATGGGAATTAACATCTGAGGTCATCATTCCCCTAGAACTTAGAACTACTTAGACTTAACTAACCTAAGGACATCACATACATCCATGCCCGAGGCAGGATTCGAACCTGCAACCGTAGCGGTCGCGCAGTTCCAGACTGAAGTGCCTAGAACCACTCAGCCACACTGGCTGGCAGCTTCCGCATATCTTTTCGTATTTTATACCACAAGTCGAGTCTAAGGGAGTGTGCATGCAGTTTAGATGGCGTTCCTGACGCCTGGGATGTGCCTTGTGCCATTGTGAACACCATACCACAAAGGCATATGCCTCCTGATTCGCCAATAAAATTGCGTCTTACGCTACAATGAGTAAGAAAAATTACTAATGGGATTCCACGCCCATGTGAGAGAATGCAAATCCCAGTTCCTCTTAGTATTCCACACTGGGAAGCTAACTTAATTGATCACACTGTTTAATTAAGGCTCAATTTCATAAACAGGTAAGACATTAAACACTTTCTCCTCCCCTGTGGGCCCATTATTTGCCTGCCTTCCACACCCAGTAGCACTGCAAGCAGATCCCTAGATTTCGCAAACTCCAGGTTCTCGAAAAACTGTCTGAACACTCAGTCCTTTCAGCCAATAATCCTCTGGAGCAGACTACCTGGCATTGTCCCTGGCCATTGCCTTCTTTCATCAGCAGTCTTTCACTAGACAGTAGTACCTACTGCTAGGACAACTTGCTATATTGTTAATGCTCCTGGGAGTATGCCTGAAGGAAAGTAAACTCGAGGGAAGTCTCTGAGCCCTAAATGAGACTGGCAGATCCATCCACAACATTCAGTGTATACTGTTTGCCTGCCCTACAGCAGCATGTTAACAGGGTATGGCCATCTATGCGATAATTCCAAAAGACTCCTGCCGAATCAAAATGAGACTCAGATAATAACTCTTCCAAACAAACGCCTCTTTGACCTGGCAAATATGTGAAGTAATTGAGAATCATACACTGGAGTCAGACATCATCTAAATGCAGACCCTCAGGAGAATACATTTGAAGTACAAGAGGATGTTGATACTAACCACCGGTAGTATGGTAGACACTCCAGTAAGCCAGAATGCAGCAGGTTGCATTACCACCTGATAGCAGAAGGTGATAATGTTACAGGGAGATATGTAAGTTAAGTGATATAAACTTGGATATCAGGAAGCAGTGTGATGGTTTAATAGTCTATATTACAACTTTTAGAATAAAAACATGCTAGTACATGTAGACTTGAATATATAACTTCTAACAGAACTCTGTCAGAAAACACAAATATTTAACCCCAAGATAAAGAGGAGTCATTAGGGTACAATCCTTTGAGACATGACACAGGCCATACTGAGGCATAGGGTGAGGTAAAAAAAATAGTAGTGACAAGGCTCTGCAAATATGAGTCAGTCAAGTTCACTACATAACCTTGCTCCAGGAATCTAAACCACTATACAGAGGAAAATATCTTAGGCAACAACTCCAACTGGAAATTTGGGAAAGACTGTATAAGTAATCAATAGAAAAGGTTAAAGGGCTTACAGTTATAACAACCATTCATACAGGCAATGACTGGAAGAAGTCTGCAGAACATCTGTTGATGGTAACAAGTAAGATCGTCAGCTATTACTGTTGTGATTTGCACTTTGAAAGTTAGTGTTGCAATTTCCAAATTGTTGTTGTTGTTGTGGTCTTCAGTCCTGAGACTGGTTTGATGCTGCTCTCCATGCTACTCTATCCTGTGCAAGGTTCTTCATCTCCCAGTACCTACTACAACCTACATCCTTCTGAATCTGCTTGGTGTATTCATCTCTTGGTCTCCCTCTACAATTTTTACCCTCCACACTGCCCTCCAATACTAAATTGGGGATCCCTCGATGTCTCAGAACATGTCCTACCAACCGATCCCTTCTTCTACTCAAGTTGTGCCACAAACTTCTCTTCTCCCCAATCCTATTTAGTACCTCCTCATTAGTTATGTGATCTACCCATCTAATCTTCAGCATTCTTCTGTAGCACCACATTTCGAAAGCTTCTATTCTCTTCCTGTCCAAACTATTTATCGTCCATGTTTCACTTCCATACATGGCTACACTCCATACAAATACTTTCAGAAACGACTTCCTGACACTTAAATCTATACTCGATGTTAATAAATTTCGCTTCTTCAGAAACGCTTTTCTTGCCATTGCCAGTCTACATTTTATATCCTCTCTACTTCGACCATCATCAGTTATTTTGTTATCCAAATAGCAAAACTCCTTTACTACTTTAAGTGTCTCATTTCCTAATCTAATACCCTCAACATCACCTGACTTAATTCGACTACATTCCATTATCCTCATTTTGCTTTTGTTGATGTTCATCTTATATCCTCCCTTCAAGACACTATCCATTCCGTTCAACTGCTCTTCCAAGTTCTTTGCTGTCTCTGACAGAATTACAAAGTCATCGGCGAACCACAAAGTTTTTATTTCTTCTCCATGGATTTTAATACCTACTCCGAATTTTTCTTTTGTTTCCTTCACTGTTTGCTCAATATACAGATTGAATGACATCGGGGAGAGGCTACAACCCTGTCTCACACCCTTCCCAACCAATGCTTCCCTTTCATGCCCCTCAACTCTTATAACTGCCATTTGGATTCTATACAAATTGTAAACAGCCTTTCGCTCCCTAACTTTTACCCCTGCCACCTTCAGAATTTGAAAGAGAGTATTCCAGTTAACATTGTCAAAAGCTTTCTCTAAGTCTACAAATGCTAGAAACGTAGGTTTGCCTTTCCTTAATCTAGCTTCTAAGATAAGCCGTAGGGTCAGTATTGCCTCACGTGTTCCAGTAATTCTACGGAATCCAAACTGATCTTCCCCAAGGTCAGCTTCTACTAGTTTTTCCATTCGTCTGTAAAGAATTCGCGTTAGTATTTTGCAGCCGTGACTTATTAAACTGATAGTTCGGTAATTTTCACATCTGTCAACACCTGCTTTCTTTGGGATTGGAATTATTACATTCTTCCTGAAGTCTGAGGGTATTTCGCCTGTCTCGTACATCTTGCTCACCAGATGGTAGAGTTGTGTCAGGACTGGCTCTCCCAGGGCCGTCAGTAGTTCTAATGGAATGTTGTCTACTCCTGGAGCCTTGTTTCGACTCAGGTCTTTCGGTGCTCTGTCAAACTCTTCAACAGTATCGTATCTCCCATTTCATCTTCATATAAATCCTCTTCCATTTCCATAATATTGTCCTCAAGTACATCGCCCTTGTGTAGACCCTCTATATACTCCTTCCAACTTTCTGCTCTCCCTTCTTTGCTTAGAACTGGGTGTCCATCTGAGCTATTGATATTCATACAAGTGGTTCTCTTTTCTCCAAAGGTCTCTTTAATTTTCCTGTAGGCAGTATCTATCTTACCCCTAGTGAGATAAGCCTCTACATCCTTACATTTGTCCTCTAGCCATCCCTGCTTAGCCATTTTGCACTACCTGTCGATCTCATTTTTGAGACATTTGTATTCCTTTTCGCCTGCTTCATTTACGGCATTTTTATATTTTCTCCTTTTATCAATTAAATTCAATATTTCTTCTGTTATCCAAGGATTTCTACTAGCCCTCGTCTTTTTACCTACTTGATCCTCTGCTGCCTTCACTACTTCATCCCTCAAAGCTACCCATTCTTCTTCTACTGTATTTCTTTCCCCTATTCCTGCCATTTGTTCCCTTACGCTCGCCCTGAAACTCTGTACAACCTCTGATTTAGTCAGTTTATCCAGGTCCCATCTCTTTAAATTCCCACCTTTTTGCAGTTTCTTCAGTTTTAGTCTACAGTTCATAACCAATAGATTGTGGTCAGAGTCCACATCTGCCCCTGGAAATGTCTTACAATTTAAAACCTGGTTCCTAAATCTCTGTCTTACCATTATATAATCTATCTGAAACCTTCTAGTATCTCCATGGTTCTTCCATGTATACAACCTTCTTTCATGATTCTTGAACCAAGTGTTAGCTATGATTAAGTTATTCTCTGTGCAAAATTCTACCAGGCGGCTTCGTCTTTCATTTCTTACCCCCAATCCATGTTCACCTACTACGTTTCCTTCTCTCCCTTTTCCTACTACCGAATTCCAGTCACCCATGACTATTAAATTTTCGTCTCCCTTCACTATCTGAATAATTTCTTTTATTTCATCATACATTTCTTCAAGTTCTTCGTCATCTGCAGAGCTAGTTGGCATATAAACTTGTACTACTGTAGTAGGCATGGGCTTGGGCTTCGTGTCGATCTTGGCCACAATAATGCGTTCACTATGCTGTTTGTAGTAGCTTACTCCCATCCTATTTTTTTTATTCATTATTAAACCTACTCCTGCATTACCCCTATTTTACTTTGTATTTATAACCCTGTATTCGCCCGATCAAAAGTCTTGTTCCTCCTGCCACCGAACTTCACTAATTCCCACTATATCTAACTTTAACCTATCCATTTCCCTTTTTAAATTTTCTAACCTACCTGCCCGATTAAGGGATCTGACATTCCACGCTCCGATCTGTAGAACGCCAGTTTTCTTTCCCCTGATAACGACGTCCTCTTGGGTAGTCCCCGCCTGGAGATCAGAATGGGGGAATATTTCACCTCCGGAATATTTTACCCAAGAGGACGCCATCATCATTAACCATACAGTAAAGCTGTATGCCATCGGGAAAAGTGACGGCTGTAGTTTCCCCTTGCTTTCCAAATTAAAAACTGGCAATGCCTTAGAGCCAAATGGCATGTACTCTGAGGTATTATGCTAAGACTGCATATAGTGCCAGCCAGGACATTTGTGAAGGATCCACTTCTGTCATCTTGTCTGCAAGTAAACAGTTTAAATACTCTTCTATGATAACCTCGGCTGTAAGCAACAGTAAGGAGTGTGCTGGTTGTTTTGATAAATTGTGGAGTTAAGTTTCAATAAAATCTCATAAATAAAATATTTCAGTCACATGCAATGTGATTTTTTTAATTCAGGTACATCATTGTTTTCAAATATATGTACAGTAACGACATATTTCTAAAATGGTAAATTATGTCCAAAATTTTATTCTTAAAAATTCGCCATCTGATTTGGCCGAGCGGTTCTACGCACTTCAGTCCGGCACCGTGCTGCTACTATGGTCACAGATTCAAATCCTACATCAGGCATGGATGTGTGTGATGTCATTAGGTTAGTTAGGTTTGAGTAGTTCTAGGTCTAGGGGACTGATGACCTCAGATGTTAAGTCCCGTAGTGCTTAGAGCCATTTTTTTTAAAGAAATTCGTCAGTAACATAACATCAGTAACATTGTTTACTTTCAAACTGAGTGCACTTTGCATTGGTTAGCAATGACTTTTACAACTGTTTACTTGCTGGGTGAATTGACAAGACATTAATACATAACCTCTCACAAATACAGATTAAAAAGGACCAAGTTGTTTCAGTCCTTGACACTAGGATTTTCATTCAAATTTGCAATAACATAGTACACCCTCAAAAATTAATCTATGATTTAGCACAACATAAAATTAATTTTAGGGAACATCTTAATGCAGCATGCAAAGGATGTTAACATTTCTAACATCTCACTGTCATGTAAACTCACAGGAAATACAATCTGAAAACAAAGGGTGTAGCTTACAGTACACTTGTTCGCCCACTGCTTGAATACTGCTCACCAGTGTGGGATCAGTACCAGATAGGATTGATAGAGGAGATAGAGAAATCGAATGGAGAGCAGTGTGCTTCATTAAAGCATCATTTAGTAATCGCGAAGTGTTACAGAGATGGTAGATAAACTCCAGTGGGACACTCTGCAAGAGAGATGCTCAGCAGCTCGGTACGGGCTTTTGTTGAAGTTTCGACAACATACGTTCACCAAGGAGTCAAGCAGTATATTGCTCCCTCCTCATATATCTCGCGAAGAGACCATGAGGATAAAATCAGAGAGATTAGAGCCCACACAGAGGCATACCGACAATCTTTCTTTCCACGAACAATATGAGACTGGAATAGAAGGGAGAACCGATAGGGGTACTCAACGTACCCTCCGCGACACACCGTCGGGTGGCTTGCAGAGTGTGGATGTAGAAGTAGATGTAGACACAGTGCTAAGTGTAACAATTTAACATAGTATACTTGCTTAAATAAATATTTGTCTTTTGCAAATTGTTTGCATTCAGGAATGTATTCAGGATCTTTATGTGAGTACTAATTGTCCACATCATCCTCAGATTTGTATAAATCATTCCTCTAAAGCGTTTTCGTAGCACAAACACTGAATCCATTACTACTACTGGGAGATATGTCTTTGGCACTTACTACTGTTTACATGGACACATCCTGACAAAGCTTCCAGTACCGAGGACATGAAATCAGAGATACAGCTACCATTTCTCGGATTATCATGGAAGTTAGAACTAATTTGAATACGGCACATCACTTACCATGTTTTACATAAAATAACTTCGTTTCTCATTGACTGTCCCTTACCATTTTTGCAGGCAAAGTCTTATTTACTTCCAGACTAATCAGAACAAACATTTAAGACAAATTAACCATGCTTTTTATCGTTTACATCATGATGAAATGGGATATGCTTTATGCTAATTCATTATAAAGTTTATGCAGAACGAAAAGCTCCTCTATAAAAATCAGTATGTATTCTCTCAGGTCTTGCAAAATTCAGTTCGCCCTGTTCGTCCATGAGATCCAAAGCGCCATAGAGAAGGTGTTCAAGTCGTGTCCTTTCACCCTTGGAAAACATTCAGTACAGTTCCACGTTGTCATTTAGTAACAAAATACGATCTTACTGAGCATCAGATCAAACATGTGACTGTTTGTAGGACTTCCTTGCAGACAGAACTTACCTCGTCATTCTCAACAGGATAAAATCAACAAATATAAAATTAATTTTGAGAGTATCCAAAGGAAATGTTACAGGGCTACTACTATTTACTATTTATATTTATGATCTAGTAGACAACGTGGAGGATCTGTGAGGTTGTTCACGGATGATGCTGGGTAATTTCCAAGATCACTTGCAAGCGATATACATTGAGCGTGTGACTGTCATAGCTACAGATATCGTTTTTGTGTACACGGCTGACAACAACAATAATAACAAAAAATTACAATGATTTAAGTTACTTTATTTGTCATCCAGACCTACACCGTCAATAATTCTGTGTGTTGTGTATGCAGCCAGGAGCAATCCTTTTTTGCGATTGCTGGGTACACTTCAGCTTTATCTTTCAAGAAAACTGTGAGTCTCTCGAAAGGCAGCTTTTTGCACTCAACTGAAAATTGTGAAAATACAGGTACCGAAACATGTATAGTTCGTCTCAGTCACATAACACTGCCGTAAAATCGTGTATCTCATTACACAAGCAGACTAGCTGAGCTATGTGAACCAGACGATCCTCTTTAGCGGTATATGCAGTACCACTACTAATCTGTAAGGTGAAGTCAAATGAAAACGAGGTGGCGGAGAAGATTAGTGTTCAACAGTCCGTCGACAACGAGGTCATTAGAGATGGAGCACAAGCTCGGATTAGGAAAGGATGAGGAAGAATAGCGGCCGTGCCCTTTCGAAAGAACCATCCCAGCATTTGACGCCCCCCCCCTCCCCCCCCCCCCCCCCCCCCCGGTAGCTGAGTGGTTCAGCCGTCACGGTAGCTCAGCGTGTTTGGTCAGAGAGCTGGTTGGCCTGTGTAATAACAAAACTGAGTGGAAGGATCAACAAAACGAACTTGACCGGATGTCATGTGACATCCGCAACGACCAAACACATCGATCAATAATGAACAAAATGAAAAAAAAGGTGGTCAGCGCGACAGGCTGTCAATACTAAGGGCCCGGGTTCGATTCGTGGCTCTGTCGGAGATTTTCTCCGCTCAGGGACTGGGTGTTGTGTTATCCTAATCATCATCATTTCATCCGCATCGACGCGCAAGTCGCCGAAGTGGCGTCAAATCGAAAGACTTGCATCAGGCGAGCGGTCTACCCGACAGGAGGCCCTCGTCACACGCCATTATTATTACTTAAGCGATTTGGAGAAATCACGGAAAACCTAAATCAGGATGGCTGGACGCGGGTTTGAACTGTTCCCGAATGCAGCTGCAATACACCGACTACTGCGCTACCCCACTCGGTCAAATGAAAATGACGCAGATGGAAAAAGTAAGTAAACTGTTCATTATTTCAAAATGATCGCCTTAGCTGTTAATGCATTTATCCCACTGTGAGCCAAGATGATCATTGCTTTCATGGAAAATGTGTCTGGTGTGTAACTATGGAACTACGACTGTATCCAGGAGTGCAACTCTTTGTCTGAAGCAAATCAGTGGCCACAAACAATTCCTTCAGGGTTCGAAAAGTATGGAAGTCAACTTCTGCAGCGTAGTTGAAACAATCTAGGCAACATTATGGGGGACACTTTGTTGACAGGTTGCTTTGACTTCGCTGCGGAAGTTTCGCTGGGAAGTCCTTACATATCCTCCATAGAGTCCTAATCTTTCATCATGCGATTTCCATATTTTTGGAACCCTGAAGAAAGGGATATGTGGCCACCGCTTTACTTTGGATGAGGAAGTACATGCCTGTGTGCAATCATTGCTTTATAGGTAACAGGAAACACTTTTTCCACGAATGCTTTGACCGTCTTGTCTCACAGTCGGATATATATATTAACAGTTATGACGTTTCTTTACTGACTTTGTTGCATTTGAGTCGTTTTCGTCTGACTGCCCTTTACATACTACTACATGGCTAACGCAATTCATGGTATCTCAACCCAAGTTGTAGGTTCCCTATCTAAAAATTTCCAGGGGCAACAGAAAAAAATTGTTTTCAATATTTCACTTAGCTATTAACCGAATTTAAAAACATTAAAATACTGTTATAACCTACTCATTAAGAGGTATAATCTTATATTAATGTTTTCATACAGTAAAGCAAGTATTGCAGACAGAATCTATACATATACTGTTTATGTATATCGAGGCAGTGTAACTGATCGTGCCCAAACACCCAGGCTACAATATTCACCCGGTGTTTGGGAGTGACTGCCAACGAACTTCACACATAATTTTAAACTTTTATGAAATTTTTCCTCACTGACACTCCCACAGAAGTTTATCGCTTGCTACATTTTAGCTTTCGTGCAGTACAACTATCGCATTGGGCCTGACATTTCAATTTATTACTTCTTTACTACTAACTCTATTCGAAAAGCATTTTGCAGACAATATCCAAATATACTGCTGAATATATCTGCAACATTTTAACATTGAATGACACATAGTTCAGGATGTATGACGACATAAACACTGAGCTGCGCGAAAAACTAGCATTTGCTTAGAATGGCACGGAAATTACCTAGACCATAGTCACCCAGTGTTTGGTACTGAGAGCACTTACCAACTGCAACATAATTTCAAAACTTTTAAACCCTTTGCTCGCTTACATGCTTAACGTCAAAAATTTTGTTGTGCCGTGCATCCATACAGCGCGGTCGCTGCACGGAAGACGCGACCGCTGCCTTCTCGAGCACCATGTGCCAACGCTCCAGTGGCAGCAGCGTGGCATGCTTCATAGTGCTCACAATGGAGGCGCCACAAGAGATGCAGCAGTCATACTGCTGGAGTCGACGGAGCCAATCAGGATGCAGCCCCAAATAATTAAGTCGCATGGTCACGCCCCGAAGGGGAGTAGTCTGGTGGGTCTCCTGGAGTATGGAGCATGTCTCCTCTGAGTCGCGACGCTGTTATTGTGGTAGTGTTTACTGGAGATGAACTTTGGCTACGGAACTGAACACGAGTAATTACCCTGAGTTATGTTTCACCTTGTTTTCAAAATAAATCCTCTAAGTTGTAATCAATTACGACTTTCCATTTGGTAGTTTGTACCTGGGACACAACAAATTTAGCACATTAACTCTTTTGCAAAATAATCAGAAGTATGAAGCTGTTATGTACCTCGGAGTTCGATTGTTTAAAGAATCGGGGGTTTATTGGTATTTTCTACTGAGGTGGTGGAGGACGATGTTTCAAATCCCTGTCCGGCCATCCACATTTAGGTCTTTCATGGCTTCCATAGATCTCTTAAGACCAAAGACGAGTAGCTCCTTTTAAAAGTACATGGCTGATTCAGTAGTTATTCGTGCTGTGGAGTTACGTGGAGAGCTAGCAGGAAAGAATGATACAACTATATTTGGACAAGCTTACCTTAATAATCGAACATAATCATTTATTGCACACGCAATCAATCCTTCGATCTTTTAAGGGGGGATGTAATGGAAAATGTAAACATTTATTTAAAAAATAATTACAGCCATATTTACTAAGGCACAAATCTAAAATTTTGCATGTGTAAAACAAAAGAGCTGTGTTTTAACAGAAAAAATATAATAAAATATGCAAGATTAATATTTTGCCACAAATTTGAATTTTTAATTTTTTACTGTCTTTTTATAAAAAGCCATAACTCAAATTTAATCATGCAATTAATCTGAAAATTGTATTGTAGTGTCCTGAGAAGGTTATAAGATCACTGAATTACAGTTATTAATTAATGGTACAAATTGTATCATTAACGTAGTTTTTAATTTTGCACATCCAAGATTAACTTTTTTCTGCATAAAATCATATGAAAATCAGAATGTCATTGCAGGATCTAGTATTTTTTAGTTCCAAGGAGACAGCAACACGTTGCAAACAGGTCCTAAACATTTCATAGCATTAGCACATATACTTTTTGAGGAAAAGCTTCTATTAACGTAAAAAATGTAAAATAGGGAAATTAGGTTCAAAGATTTTCTTCTCATACTTCCACATGTAATAAGCTTACTTCAATTTTAAAATCCTCGATACTGATACTCCTCATCCTCCAGGTTTCTCTTCTGTCGTCTCTGAATCTGCCAGGTCTGTATTTGCAGGTAAGACACTGATCTGTTAGCTTTCTTGACCCTGCTCTCGTCGATGGTGTAAAATGCTTTTGTTGTGCACACACCAGGATCTGTTCCTACTCTCTTCAGCACTTCTATTCTGCCATTATTTCCGTTATTGTAACATAAAACTTCTTCACAGACACCTATTTTGAGTACTTAAAGTCCACAGAATGTCCTTTTTGAACATATAATCCAAATTAAATTATTGAGGCTTTCATTTGATTTTTGTGTCTTTCCGTGACACCTGAATATGAGCTAAACTGTATTTTTTAACAGGTTCTGGTAATGAGTGTTTATGTGAATACGTCTCACTTCCGTTTTTGAACTCACACTAATCGTCTTTCAGACACAGATTGTGCATTGGTGTTTGGTCAGTGGACAGTTTGTGGAAAAAAGTTGTCAACACAGCACGCCTTATAGGCTCTAAATGATAAGTGTTTTTCGTGATAGCTCTCCCATAAAATAACTGAAGAGAATCAGTTTTCTTCAGAGTAAGCCTGCCTTTTCCCCCTAGTGTTTTTCCATCCTCAAGTACTTCACCTTTCTTCTCTTTCAGCAAGCGACGAAGTTTTCAGGCAAAGATATCAGCCAGAGATATGATGTCAGCCAAAGATATTGGGAGAGCATGGCCCTCACACTGACAAAAATTCCGCTGAAGCAAGCAGCTTCGCAAATGTCGGAAAATGTGGAGGTAAGCGGCTGCCACTGCAGAGTTAATCAGTTTAACAATTTAAAGTCATATCTACAGCTGCTATCACGAAAAAATTAACCCACAACATAGATTAAACTGTGTAGATCAAGAAAAAAATATTTTTGAAAAATTTATTTTTTCGAACAAAATCCATTACATCCACCCCCCCCCCCCCTCACGTTAAGGCTATAAACTTCTCGATGATGTCTTAATAGAATGGCTGTGTTTTACTGACTGTGCTGTAAGTTCTTCCTAAATTGAAATATTTGCTAAAGGAGGACATCTCTCTTCTGAAACTGTATTCCTCAGGTACTGGTATGTTTTTACAAGCTTCAAGCAAGAAAAACATCGTTACACAGACGCTGTAATAGAAAAGAGGGACAGAATAGGGGAGAACACTTTGTAAGTATCTGTAAAGACGTCCGTAGTCTCACTTATCATTTCTAACATCTTTCTGGTGAAAATCTTTCTTTGTCATAGGCATACAAAATAGAGAATTCGTTGTTTCTTGGAGAATACAGGCCCAAACAAAGTTTGTAAGATTTTAAATGCACTTGAAGAAGACGTGTGGTGATATTCAAACTTTGTGACGTTGGTAACGCAGCAAAATGATTTTTTTCATAATGGATAAATTTCTCACTCATTTTCATCAAAACCTGAGCTAGAATTCCGTAATACAAGATTCGATACATTTGATCATATTCATACTGATAGAAGGAACTGTACGTTCTTGAGAGACCTATATCTGTCATTTTGCCGGTCTTTTGAAAGATAATAGAAAAATACTGTTCGTTCCTCTTGTTCCATAACATATCATAATCATGTCTAAAATATACAGCACTAAATGCACTATGCTACAGACAGAAGCGTGCTCTATGCACCCAACGACCATTGCTTTACAGTCTGGAACTGAAGGAGCTGGGAAGCTGAAATCTACCTCACGTTTAAATCTACCTCACTGCATGCCCCCTCCACAGACACACGCAAAAAAGTGACGTCGCTGTCGCTATAGCACCCATATAGTTAAGCCTAGTTTACACGACGACATTGGGTTGCGCCACTCGTTGCATCGAATGAGTTGCACGCAAATGGTTTCGTATTTGACTGTAGACACGGCGAAACCAGTTTATACTTCAGTTTCGTCGTTTTGTGGGTTCCTGAGTCGTATCTGAATTGAAAGTTTAGCAGCTGCACGTCGCACGAGTTGTGATGGAGTTAAAGCTTGTTGTGTGGAATCGCTGCATAAGAAAAAAATTAGAAACGTGTTTGGATTCGTGACTGGATGAAGACGTCAGCTCGGTTGCTCAGCATCCTTGCTGAAATAATTTATAACAGAAGATCCAAGAAATTCTTTTAATTATCTTAGAATGTCACCAGAACTGTTAACATTTCTTCTAAATAGAGTTAATTATGCGATAAGGAATAAAGATACTGTAATGCATGAAGCACTGTCGCCAGAACTGAAATTACATATCACATTGCATGCATTGCAATCGAGAACACTCGGCATGCTATAAGATGCGGTTTTAGTTGGTGCTGACGCTTTTTCATTAACACCAATAGGTATTAACAGTAATAATTATTAACATTAACAGCAGTAATCATTCGAAGCAGGCTACATTAAGAAGAGAATGGTTTGCAAACTACTCTCTTGAAGATAGATCTGTTCAGTGGCAAAATTTCAAAATTTAAACATATGTGAATGGAGAGCACTGCTGCGTCGTTTTAAATAGATTAATATTGAATAAAGAATGTAGATCCTTGACTTGCGCAGCCTTCCCTCCTCTCAACAATATTCCTTAAAAAAAAGAGTGGGCCAATTCGAGCGACGGGATTTTAGTTTTGTAGACGAGAGAATTTCTACAACTAGAATTATATTTGCTTGCATTTTTCATAATCCAGTTGTATATGTGCTCCTAATTTAATAAATTTTGTCCTGCGGCTCAGATATTGTCAAACTATCTATGTTCTGATCGCACATGAGCGTCTCAGGAGCAGCAGTATGTTGCTTATTTTTGTAAACAACATCACTGAAATCCCACAAACACCTATGCAAAGCATAGATATCCAAAAAGCGAACATTATTCTCCGTTCCCTACTTCATATTTCACTTTGTCTACACTATATGAACACACATAACCTCAAAACTCATCCAACTAGTGTCGCCAATGTTGGAACACGCAGAAACTGTTTAGTTTCACCGACGAGTTGAGGAAACGCGCGGCACGCATGTGCAGTGGCCGGTAGCGCAGTTGCCTGCAACCTTGTGTCGTCGTGTAAACTAGGCTTTACGCTGGGCCTGTGGTTCCCCCCAAGAGATTGAGCTGCGGGAAAGGAGAGCCTACTTCATTTCGCCTTCTCAGAATCGCGCTCAAACTGCTACAAGAGAGTTCTGAGAAATATGTTTGGAGTAAAAACCAGAAAACTTGGTAACATAAATAAACGTTTTTAAAGCGTGGTAAGATGAAAATATTGAAGTGCTGGTTGACCAACTACTTCTGAATAGCCACCCACGGACTGATTTCTTTCCCTGTCTTTCTCACATTCGAGCTTGCCTCAGTCTTTCATCTCGTCGGCGACAGGATGTTAAACTCTAATCTTCCCATTTTTTTTTTTTTTTTTTTTTTTTTTTTTTTTTTTTTTTTTTTGCACTGAACATCTCATCATGTATTTTAGTAACGTCTGTGCACTCCAAATAATGTAAATATTGCTGTACCAAGAAGGATACATATAACTGAAAGGAATGTTATACTACAGATGAAATGCGTGATAACACACAAACAGGTTTGGAGCATAGAACTGTATTTGATCTCCGTGGCATGGAGTCAAAATCGCTCTGTATCCGTTCCACCCCCACAGAGTGTTCAGGAGGAGCATCACGAACAAGTTATTGTCAGTAGTGGTGCCTGTCATACTCTGAAGAAGCCTGCATGCCGCTCTCCATGAATTCTCCCTCAATACCTTCCTGAAATATGATATCTGGAGTTATCAGACGGAGGGGCAGTACCTCGGTTTCTCAATGGGTAAAAGTCGAGACTGAAAGTGCTTTGCAGTGGCGCCCGAAACCATCGCAGTTGGTTTAATGATAAAAGCTTATAGATTGTACACTCCATGGTAGTGGCTGACAGGAAAGAGGTCATCACAATGGGATAAGCAATAGTCGTCCAGATACATTATTCTACTGAGCTCGCATATGCATTTCTAACAAATGTATTTCAGCGCGTTTCTTAAACTCTCTCATTTGGTTTCTGTATTTTTGTAGGTCGTACTGAACATTCCCCTCATATTTAAATCGAAAATCTCAAGGCCCATACCTCTGAAGTTGCTTGATTGATGCCTTAATCTCTGAACATCGGTGGGACATTCTGGGATCAGCCAGATACTTTTGTGGTAATGATTCTGGTAGCTTCCATTATGAAAATCCATACCGAGTCCTCTCAAAGATCGTAACAGATCTCCTTGTTGCAGTCTCAGATCAATCTCCCATTTAGTTGTACATTTGTTCGCTTGAGGCGCTGTTGACTAGGCGTCAGCGTCAGTTGATGCTAAGATGGCGACCGCTTAACAGAAAGCTTTTTGTGTTATTGAGTACGGCAGAAGTGAATCGACGACAGTTGTTCAGCGTGCATTTCGAACGAAGTATGGTGTTAAACCTCCTGATAGGTGGTGTATTGAACGTTGGTATAAACAGTTTACAGAGAATGGGTGTTTGTGCAAAGGGAAAAGTTCTGGACGGCTGAGAACGAGTGATGAAAATGTAGCACGCATCCAGCAAGCATTTGTTCGCAGCCCAGGAAAATCGACTCACAGAGCTAGCAGAGAGCTGCAAATTCCACAATCAACTGTATGGAGAGTCCTACGAAAAAGGTTAGTTATGAAACCTTATCCCGAGGCGATGGATCGGCCGCCAGGCAGCCCGTGACAGAGCACTTCATCACTGGCCTCCAAGAAGCCCTGATCTTAACCCCTGCGATTTTTTCTTATGGGGGTATGTTAAGGATATGGTGTTTCGGCCACCTCTCCCAGCCACCATTGATGATTTGAAACGAGAAATAACAGCAGCTATCCAAACTGTTACGCCTGATATGCTACAGAGAGTGTGGAACGAGTTGGAGTATCGGGTTGATATTGCTCGAGTGTCTGGAGGGGGCCATATTGAACATCTCTGAACTTGTTTTTGAGTGCAAAAAAACCTTTTTAAATACTCTTTGTAATGATGTATAATAGAAGGTTATATTATGTTTCTTTCATTAAATACACATTTTTAAAGTTGTGGTATTCTTTTTGAATCACCCTGTATATGTGTAAACTGACTACCAGTTTTCTAACATTTTACTTAGCAGTTAAATATGATTTTGTATTATTGAGCTGAGCTACAACCATTCATGGCGTCTTGGGTGTATCTATATGAAGGTGCATGTGAAAGGTTTACGTTTCGTTTTCACTTCAGAATTAGTTATCTTCCACTGTCCTTTCCTTAGATAGTTGTATCGTCTCGATATTTTCTCTTAAAGACAGATACGAGGTCTCTTTAAAAATTTCCGGAACCATGTCCACAAAATTTTTCTATGCTTATCTTTTACATTTGTGCGTGGTCTCCTCCGAAATGCTCTGCTCCACAACTGATACATTGCTCCCAACGCTGTTTTCACCTCCGGAAGCAGCCTTGGTACACCTCTTGCTGGATCACACGAAGTGCCGTCTGCGAACTTTATTTTTTCTCGTCTGTCGTTGCAAATCTTCGTCCTTTCAACGGGTTTTTCAACTTTGGAAATAAAAACAAAGTCCGCAGGGGCCAGGTCTGGAGAGAACGGAGGATATGGCAGCTCAGTGATTTCGTTTTTTGTACAATGGTCACGCACCAACGGGAATGAACGTGCGGGTGCGTTATCGTGATGCGAGAGCCACGAATCGAGCCTCCGCACTTAATGTCGTTTCCGTCTCACATTTTCTCGCAGGCATCGCAACACTTCCAGATTGTACCATCGATCAACAGTTTGTCCCTGTGGCACGAAATCATGATAAAGTAACCCTTCAACATCAAAGAAAACTATCAGCATAGCTTTGACATTTGATCTGACCTGATGAGCTTTCTTTGGTGCTGGAGAACCTTTCCCGACCCACTGTGAAGACTAAACATTGATCTCACCGTCATAACTGTGGACCCACGTCTCACGACCAGTTATGGTTCTGTTAGGGAACATCTTGTTGTCATTTGCGCTATCCAAAAGCTCTTCACAGATTGCGAGGCGAAGGTCTTTCTGGTCTTGACTCATGTGCCATGGGCCGAACTTGGCGGCAACACAATGCATTCCAAGATGATGTGTCAAGATTTCATGACATGATCAAATTGATAATGTTACATTCTTCTGCAATCTCTCGGACAGTCAGTTTCAGAATGGCATGCGCAATGTCGTTGACGTTACTGACATGAGCGTCCTCGGTAGTTGTCGAAGAGCATCCAGAACGAGGGTCATCTTTAACTTCCGTCCGGCCATTTTCAAACAGTGTGAAACACTCGTAACTCCGTGTTCGGCTTAAGCACTCATCACCGTAAGCTTCCTGCATCATTTGGTGTGTCTCAGTAAAGGTTTCCTTAAGTTTCACGCAAAATTTAAGGCAGACGCTTTGCTCCTCTAACTCTGCCATCTAGAAATTTGAAAACTGTGCGACACAGCTTCTACTCAGTACAGCACTGTACAGTAACTAACAGACATACACATTAAACACAGGCGTGTGCAAGGATGCCAACTGCATTTCGCTCCAACCCACCATTGGTGAGAAATTACGGATGTTCCGGAATTTTTTGACCAGACCTTACTTGCTAAGTAACCATTTTAATATTTTCTTTTTTACATCAGAAAAACTTCGATTTTCTAAGTAGTTGAGTGTTTGTCTACCACATTTTGAAGGTGCTTAAACAGCATGTTCGTGCATCGATTTTTTGTTCACTGCCACACATCTCTTATTTTCTAATATCCAACTACTCTGTATGTCATCATGCCTCTCAGACGATAGTGTCCGTAGCATACGTTTTGCCCTAGTTGTTCCTGTGAAATTTGTCTGCTGCAGGTTGAAGGAGATACGTGCATTAGGGCGTAAATTGCATTCTATACAAGGTGTAACCAAATTATACCGACAAACTGCAATGGACTGCAGCTTGTATCTTGAAGAACAAACTAAGGATAGGAAATCGTGTACAGAAAAGTAATAACATGACATTAAAGAGAGTCGTAATTGTAGGGTTTAACGATTGACACTAGAGTACCCATTGTACAGCAGAAGTTAGTTTCTACGGTAATGGAATGTTAGTGGAACTCTTGGCAATGGCCGTGACTGTGTTTGGATGCAGGCTGAGTTGGCATCCCTTCGCTCCCAGCTTCAGGCAGTGTTGGCTTCGGTCACACTGCTTAGGGTGTTGCCAATGGGCATCACTGTGGGGGTCCGGATGGGGGTTTGTCGGGGATGGCCAGCTCGTCCCACGCATCCCCCGATCGGACTACGACTGTGGCTGACCGGGAAACTGCCCACATTGAGGCTGATCCCTCACCTGTGGTAGAGTGGGAGGTCGTCTCGAGGTGTGGCAGGGGGCGAAAGACATTCGGGAGGGCTGAACGGAAGGCCTCTCCAGTTTGTCTGACAAACTGGTTTCAGGCTTTGTCTCAGGCTGATACTGATCTTTGGCCGGACATGGCTGCTTGTCCTGTTCCAGAGGGTGCCCCTCAGTCTGCAAGATCCGGGCGGTCGCAGAGGGTGGGCTTACTGGTAGTCGGGAGCTCCAACGTCAGGCACGTAATGGGGCCCCCTAGGGATATGGCAGCAAGAGAGGGGAAGAAAACCAATGTGCACTCCATGTGCATACCAGGGGGAGTCATTCCAGATGTGGAAAGGGTCCATCCGGATGCCATGAAGGGTACAGGGTGCACCCATCTGCAGGTGGTCGCTCATGTCGGCACCAATGATGTGTGTCGCTATGGATCGGAGGAAATCCTCTCTGGCTTCCGGCGGCTATCTGATTTGGTGAAGCCTGCCAGTCTCGCTAGCAGGATGAAAGCAGAGCTCACCATCTGCAGCATCGTCGACAGGACTGACTGTGGACCTTAGGTACAGAGCCGAGTGGAGGGTCTGAATCAGAGGCTGAGACGGTTCTGCGACCGTGTGGGCTGCAGATTCCTCGACTTGCGCCATAGGGTGGTGGGGTTTCGGGTTCCGCTGGATAGGTCAGGAGTCCACTACACGCAGCAAGCGGCTACACGGGTAGCAGGGGTTGTGTGGCGTGGACTGGGCGGTTTTTTAGGTTAGATGGCCTTGGGCAAGTACAGAAAGGGCAGCAGCCTCAAAGGGTGCAGGACAAAGTCAGGACATGCGGGGGCCAAGCAGCAATCGGTATTGTATTTGTAAACTGTCGAAGCTGCATTGGTAAAGTACCGGAACTTCAAGCACTGATAGAAAGCACTGAAGCTGAAATGGTTATAGGTACGGAAAGCTGACTGAAGCCAGAGATAAATTCTGCCGAAATTTTTACAAAGGCACAGACGGTGTTTAGAAAGGATAGATTGCATGCAACTGGTGGTGGCGTGTTTGTCGCTGTTAGTAGTAGTTTATCCTGTAGTGAAGTAGAAGTGGATAGTTCCTGTGAATTATTATGGGTGGAGATTACACTCAACAACCGAGCTAGGTTAATAGTTGGCTCCTTTTACCGACCTCCCGACTCAGCAGCATTAGTGGCAGAACAACTGAGAGAAAATTTGGAATACATTTCACATAAATTTTCTCAGCATTTTATAGTCTTAGGTGGAGATTTCAATTTACCAGATACAGACTGGGACACTCAGATGTTTAGGATGGGTGGTCGGGACAGAGCATCGAGTGACATTATACTGAGTGCACTATCTGAAAATTACCTCGAGCAATTAAACAGAGAACCGACTCGTGGAGATAACATCTTGGACCTACTGACAACAAACAGACCCGAACTTTTCGACTCTGTAAGTGCAGAACAGGGAATCAGTGATCATAAGGCTGTTGCATCATCCCTGAATATGGAAGTTAATAGGAATATAAAAAAAGGGAGGAAGGTTTATCTGTTTAGCAAGAGTAATAGAAGGCGGGTGGAATTATTGCTGTTTATAAATATATGTAGAATGTTATATAGAAAAGATGCATTTCCCGGCCGATGTACCATATGTGGGGCTGCGGGTGGAATTATTATTGTTATATAAATGTTTGATTTGTAATGTAGTAAAGAATGCATTTCCCTGCCGATGCACCAATTGTGGGGCAGCGGGTGGCAGTGATGTTATTTAAAATGTTCCTATTATTTATGCTGTCTTTTGCCGTTCTCAACACTGGCTCTCTAACTACAATATTGGCAACCAGAAAGTGATTAGCAAAACGTGAAGCCTGTAATTATAATTCCTAGTGCCCACTTCATCTGAGAAATACACTTATAGCTACGGCTTATAGCTGTGAGGAATTAGGAGATTGTTTGGGATTCATAATCAAAAACGATCCTGTAAAAACGTTCGCTATATTCTGAAAGTCACAGATAAAAAAAAAAAAAAAAAGAAGAATCCACACAATCCAACTACCAGAGCAGTTCAGAGTCTAATGCGCTGATACAACTATAACTGTTCAAATTAAATGTTTAAATGAATCTCGCCATAATTTGATGATAATGTTCATCAAATGCCACGCTAAATAATGGTAGAATGTCTGTCCCACGGCGGCACGTGAAAATACGACATACGCAAACTGAAGATAGATCATTAATGTCATCCCAGAATTAACACTTCACTCGAAAACGATTTCATGGTTACGCGTATCCCGAGTAACTTATTACGGCATCCGAGGCTGTTTATAGCAATGATACCGACGCGACGCGACTCCCGACACAGATTGTGTGCTATTCAGCGTCTGGAGAGAACTGGGGCCTTTCTTCCTCGCGCAGCGTTCTTATATATAAAGCCCCGGTGCGGACGGCTAAGGGAACGCCTGATCAAAATTGCTCTCCCGACTAGCCGCTGGCCTAGTAATGCACCACTTCAAGTTATCGAATAAGTCATCGCTTCCTTTGCTGATGGCCGATGAAGCTCTCAATTTAAATGTGCATTCAGCACACAGGTAAGCAATCATAATAAAAGTCTGATGTGGCTAAGTCAAATATTTTGGGCGAGAGAATTAATTTAATTACACTACACGCAGTAGACGAGCTCTGAACGTGCCCTTTGGAGATACGCTATCGCTATAGTTTTATAGTTATTCAATTGAAACTTCTCACATCATTATGATTATTGCGGATCTCCCTTCTACTTAAATTTAAACATCCTAGCCTTGTTTATTCGCCTACTTAATCTATCTTGCTTCCTTAATTCTTAAGACAAAAACCAGAAAATCATGAATTTCAACTAAAATCTTAATTTGTGAGATCCAGAAGACTGTTTCTACTAAATTATTATGAAAAAGGAATCTAAATATAAATTTTTAAGTCTCTAGCTCTTTTGTGTTGCGCTAATGATTTTTACAGAAAAACGTCCAAATTTTAAAAATGGTTAAAGTTATTGAACTGACATTCAACACATATTGATTTAGTATTACTCCTGACACTCTAGAAACGTTTCAGGTTATTTAGTTGATTTTTAAAGTATTGCACAACATTTATGACGTCAGAGCTAGTTACAGCGGACTAGGCTGGCACACAGTGGAAAGACTGATGAGAATTTTATAAGGCTTGAGTGGGCTGCTTCCCTACAGCAGGTTTCAGACTATCTAACAGATCAAAACGAAAATTTCTATTCCGACACTGACAGTGTTGAGTGTTTATGGAAAAAGTTCAAGGCGATCGTAATATGCGTTTTAGACAGGTACGTGCTGAGTAAAACTGTGAGGGACGGGAAAAACCCACCGTGGTTCAACAACAAAGTTAGGAAACTACTGCGAAAGCAAAGAGAGCTTCACTCAAAGTGTAAACGCAGCCAAAACCTCTCAGACAAACAGAAGCTAAACGATGTCAAAGTTAGCGTAAGGAGGGCTATGCGTGAAGCGTTAAGTGATTTCGAAATTAAAATTCTATGTACCGACTTGACAGAAAATCCTAGGAAGTTCTGGTCTTACGTTAAATCAGTAAGTGGCTCGAAACAGCATATCCAGATACTTCAGGATGATGATGGCATTGAAACAGAGGATGACACGTGTAAAGCTTAAATACTAAACACCTTTTTCCAAAGCTGTTTCACAGAGGAAGACCGCACTGCAGTTCCTTCTCTAAATCCTCACACAAACGAAAAAATGGCTGACATCGAAATAAGTGTCCAAGGAATAGAAAAGCAACTGGAATCACTCAGCAGAGGAAAGTCCACTGGACCTGACGGGATACCAATTCGATTCTACACAGAGTACGCGAAAGAACTTGCTCCCCTTCTAACAGTCGTGTACTGCAAGTCTCTAGAGGAACGGAAGGTTCCAAATGATTGGAAAACAGCACAGGTAGTCCCAGTCTTCTAGAAGGGTCGTCCAGCACATGTGCAAAACTATACACCTATTGAAAGGTGGCTACACTGAGCCACAGCGCCAGAGATTGCGCCAAAGAGTATTATTCAGCCGCCTCCACTGGCAGTGCCTGTCGAGGTCTCGTAGTAGTCAGTGCTTGTTAAGAACTCGTAGCAGAGAGTGCTTGGGGAGAACTCGTGGGAGTCAGTGCTTGCTGAGATGTGATACTGAAAAGTTCTTGTTGAGATGTGATAGTAGCGAGTCGGTGTGGAGAGATTGTAATGTCTAGAGTGCTTTTCATCAATATAAACGAAGGTAAAAAAAAAAAAATTTTTTTCTTTTCTCTCTCATTATTTCAGTGTCCTGAATAATGCGTCATTACAGGTTCAGTCAACAAAGCATCTGGCGTGTGTTCTTGTATTAGAGTGTAATTCTGGTTTTCTTGCGCAATTATAGTATTTCTAATTTTTTTTATCACGTCAGTATAAATGATATTTGAAATTTCTTGTCTTGTTGAAGAGAAACCGTGCCAGATGTGTACGTTGAGTCACACTCCCACACACAGAACAATTACACTTGTGCTTTGGTTTCGTAGGTTTTATAGTTGCTGGGGACTTAATTAATTAGTTGTGTTAACGAAAATTTTCTTTCATTCTTTGATGTTGTTCTATGCAGTCAGATTGCGTAATAATACTAGTCAGGGCCAACCGTTTACGAGACACATAAAATGCAAATATTTTTAATTTTCAGTCGCTCACAAGATCGCCTTTTTTCATTCTGCAGTTCATCGCGCTGTGAGCACACCTTTAGCACAGAATTGTTTTGAAAATGAAATATTTTTATTAAAATCAATAGCTACTAACAATGGATACGACCCTAAATTAATTGACCAAATTGCTAAGAAAAAAACAGCTGTAAAATTTTCTACTTTAGGAGATAACAGGGCAAAAAACTATGAGAGTAATAACTTTATTTCTATTCCATTTTTAGGGAACGTTTCATATAAGATTAAAAGACTTTTACAGAAACAATACGGTTATAGAGTTGCTTTTTCCGTAAATAATAGCCTCAAACGTAGAGTAATTCATAATATTGGAGCACGAGAAGAACTCAGCACTAAGTCCGGTGTATACAAAATTACTTGTAACGACTGCCCAAACTATTACATAGGGCAGACAGGTAGACCCATTAAAGTTAGGTATAAAGAACACAAGTTAGGTAAAAATGGGGAAAACGTATATAATTCCACCTTTGCTGAACATCTATGGCTCTTACAGCACACGCCAAGATAACTGGACGACGTAGAGCTGCTTCATGAAGCTGATAAAGGTGACAAACTAGACTTGCTCGAAGAATTAGAGATTTTCAAGCATCTGTCTCTAAAAGATGGTTTTGTTCTTAATGAACAGGTGCAGCTTCGAAACAAAAATTTTTTAGACAGTTTCAAACCCCTCATTACCTTAATGTAATATAGTCTGGCTGACTAGGAGTTATTTTCTTGCTTGTTGATGCCGGTGAAATGCGCTTTTCCTATCTTGTTGGGATCTACATATTGTGATGTTTGTTAATTATGAACTTCAATGTGTATGTGTGGTTAAATGACTACTATGTTTTATTCATACAGACAGATGGTTTCGTTTTATTATAACATTTTGGTTGTTTCGCTAGTATGTATTTCACTGCCTACGTTACGCGAGACTCTCGCGCATTACAGTAGTGCCCTCTCTCGTTAGATGTTCCAAGCGCAAGCTTTATCCGTTTGACACTAAGACACAGGTAAATTTGGTTCTATATTTCTAGTTTACATAAATGTCTTTAATTGGCATGATACGCTTTATTTATTAAGACAAAGTTTGAATTAACACAACCTTTAATAATTTTTGATGCGCTTATGTATGTATTTATGGATTGTAATATGCGCGAGTCTGGCACATGCAAGTGCCCTCTCTCGGCGAAACAATCTACCTTAGTGCCTTCACACTCGTGTCTCAACAGTTCATAGGCGAAGTAACATTGTTAAACTGTTCGCTTTGATCCTGTGCCCATTACACATGTTGTACAAATGGAGATGATATTTTAATTACTGACGACGCCTTTTGGCATAATTGTTTCATTATTCTCCAGTGCATGATGTAATTTTAGTAAGTACTAAAGATTGTGTGCCTGTATTACTTTAGCAATTTCACCGTTATTTAAGCTTCTGTTTCTCACTTTCGTTGTCACAAAATCTGTCGGCTGAAGAGCGGCATACTAAGCTGCTGCCAGCCCGCCCCCTTCGGGGGGAGTTGAAATTCAATAAATGGAAAAAAAAAAAAAAAAAAACTTTCGTTGAATCCTGTACACCTCACGTAAACTTGATCCTCCTCACCCGCTCATTTCCCCGATCCTCTCCCACCCCCGCCTGCTGCCGCGCCTGTATTCCCACGACCCACCCGCTCTCCACCCTCCATACCCTCTCCCAAGGTGGCTTCCGCCAGCTCCCTCTCCCTGATGATGTCCTCGTCCCCTCCATCTACCCCTCCTATCAACTTTGACCCTGCCCCGCCCCCCCACTTCCCGTGTCCTTTCCTTTCGGCACCCTCCCTCCCTTCTCTTCTCTTCCCTTCTTTTTCCATCTCCCTGTCCCCTCCCTTCCCCCTCTTCCCCCGGGCTTCCTCTCCCCCTTCCTCCCTCCCCCCTATCTCCCCTGCCCGTGGCATCTCTGCTCTCCCCTCTCGCTCTCCCACTCCCCTTCCTCCTCCTCCTCTCTTGGCAGGTCCCCGGACTCGCACACGTATAGTGAACATTCGCGCGCCGGAGATCGTCGCCTTTTGTGTCTCGTGTGTGTGACATCGTATAGTGTTTTTGGTGTCCGCCGTCCCACTCCTACGTTCACTTGTGCCGTCGGACTCCTCAGTGTTTTGTGCGCCGTGCCAACGTGTTTTCAGTGTTGTTATCGTCACATGTGAACGACTCCGTGTTTTTTATGTCTCTGTGACCTCTCTCTTTTGCCCGTCACTTTGTTCATTGTCATTCCCATGTTTTATACGCTTGTAAAACGCTATGGCTGAAGAGCGGCGTAGTGTGCCGCTGCCAGCCTACCTGAGTTGTACAGGTTTTCAAATAACAATAAAGTAAAAAAAAAAAAAAAAAAAAACACTTTCGTTGATATGGCTTTTCTAATGAATGTGTCTTTCTATTCAGGAAGTTTACTTCTGATGAAGGTATATTTATATGTACCGAAACCTTGGTCAAGAATTTTAATAAAAAAATTCTATCCTGCAACTGTTTTTGGCTGCCATCCTTTATTGTGAAGAATTTTAACAGTTGCTGCTGCAGCCATGTTTAAAATCTTGAAATATATATATATATATATATATATATATATATATATATATATATATATATATATATATATATGTGTGTGAGAGAGAGAGAGACAGAGAGACAGACAGAGAGAGACTGTATACTTTACATGTTACATATGTGAGACTCCATACTGCATATGTGTGATAGAGGGCACATGCGTTTGAGTGCATACAGTGTATGTACTCGCTAGAGTGCACACTACGTGTGTGGGTGCACTAGATAGTATATTGTATATATTGTTGCACACTGCTGCTGGCCATACTAATCATTATTGTATTTATTTTATTTACGTTATGTCTCACAGTCAAACTGTAAATGTTCGATATCATGTATTACAATGTCAGTTGTAAACAATGGTTAAAGAGTATTTAATTCTATTGAAAATATCTAGGTGCATCAACTGTTGAATCTATTTTGACACTGTAAACTGTGTTTAAAGTGTGTTCCAAGATGTTTAAAAACATCAAATGCAACATTCTTTGAAAGCCGTATTAACCTGTTGGAGCTATTTTGTATATAACTCTTCCAACGATTGTTAAATTATTTTGTAAGTCAGTATACACTTTTTGTCTCTTGTTTTTCTGTAAAAAGCATATCTGAAATGTAAAGTGTGCAGTAGCTTCACCCACTGCATGCAGGGAATGTACACGTAGCAAAGAAAACACGCTCGTGTCACAATAATACCTTATTTATATCGCGCATCATACAACAGATCCGCATAGTCACAGGTTCTAAGCCAAACTGCCCAGAGTCTCTCCTCCATACAGCTATCCCACTCCACCACATGAGTTTTCTGGTCACACCATTGCCGAGGCTGGTGTCCTCACAGAGCCACCCCCCACCCTCTGTATTGTGGAGCACTGAGAGGAGCAGTGCCAACGGCCATGCAGCAGTGGTAACACTGGTTCCCATCAGATCACTGAAGTTAATTGCTGTCGGGCTGGCCATCCGGTCTGTCAAACGCTGTTGGCAAGTGGGCTGCACTCAGCCCTTGTGAAGCAAACTGACGAGCTACTTGATTGAGAAGTAGCAGATCCAGTCTCTGTGCTGATCACATGCCCTCTCCATATCTGCATCCAGTGATGCCTATGGGCTGAGGATGACACGGTGGCTGCTCAGTACCATTAGGCCTTCATGGCCTGTTTGGGAGGTGTAGTTTTAGTTTAGAGTGGTGCAGTGGGTGCTAGGCAACTGGCATCATTGAATGGGATGACTGTGTACAGGTGTGCCTGACCAGCTATGTTATGGACGACTGCAGAGTAATACATGGCTGGGCCGTTTCTCAGTGTAGGGACTGTTGTGACTTGGCAAGACAGCCAAGCCACTAGGAGGTAGCCGAAAGGGACGCGTTTAAGCTCACGCAGGCTGGCGTGAGGTCTGGAACAGGTAAAGTAATTATACTAGCAAAAAAAGTACGTAGCTGCTGGAATACTTAACTTTAATCCATAATTGGTGAACATCGGTCTGACGGTACATGTATCACAAGATAAATAGCAAATGATAATGGCGCCTTGCTAGGTCGTAGCAAATGACATAGCTGAAGGCTATGCTAACTATCGTCTCGGCAAATGAGAGTGTAATTTGTCAGTTAACCATCGCTAGCAAAGTCGGCTGTACAACTGGGGCGAGTGCTAGGAAGTCTCTCTAGACCTGCCGTGTGGCGGCGCTCGGTCTGCAATCACTGATAATGGCGACACGCGGGTCCGACGTTTACTAACGGACCGCGGCCGATTTAAAGGCTACCACCTAGCAAGTGTGGTGTCTGGCGGTGACACCACAGGGACGATGTGGTGATAGTGACCAACTGTGCTGTGGCCAGCTGTAGAGCAAGCCACAGTTGAGTCATTTATTTTTGTGAAGTGGCTCACAGCTTTTGTGCTGTATATGTGATATGGTGCCAAATGTGAAGGAGATAGACATGGACATCCATATCGGGATACACTTGACTCTGACGGAAATGGCGGTGGTAGTACCTGATATTTAGCACAGCTTAACAGATCTGCGGCTGTCTGTGATGTGGCTGTCTGTGTGGTGACTGTCGTGATTCTCTTGGGGTCGTGATAGTGACTATGCCATCTGTGTTTAGTCAGTTTGTCATTGACTGCATGTCTGTGGCTCATATAGTCGATAAGGCATGCTTGACTGAAGTAGGCATGACAGAGGTAGGGCCAATATCGGCTGTATGGTGCAAAAGCATAAGGCTCTTGCATTGCTGGTGCACATTCACGACTGCAGTGAACACATCATACATGCATTGCTGTAGCACTATGTTGTGAGCATGTAGGGCATCTGATGCTCTGCAGGTGTCTACACATAGCTGGTGTTTCACCATTAGGCTCTCCATCACTTTAACGCTCTCTGATAATGCATTAGAATACGCATTAGCATCCTTTTGATGTCTAACAGAGCATGAGGTAATTTCATGTGTCATACAGTGTCATGATATAGCAGTGCTGCGTTTTTTAAATCTGGTGAGAGGTGAAAGTGCTGTAGGAAGTTGATTCCTACCACTGGTTTGCTCACGTCTGTAATACAGAAGGTTCATGGGAACAGGCTTAGTTCCAATGGACAATTAACATTTCAGTACACAGTAACATGTGTTATATATGGCACAGAGTTGTAGAGATGTTGTGTTGAACAGTATAGCAGCTGTGTCCTTTTGTATTATTCTAATGTCTGACTCCATATCAATGAGGAAGAATTCATGTGTGCTTTGATCAAATATACAGGGCCTTCCAGCTGACAGTGAGTAGTGCAGAGGATGTTTGACCCACATGTAGTGGGCATTGGTGGCTTAATGTGTTGGTATGAGCTAGTACACCTATTGCAAGCCCACTTGTGTGGTTTGGGAAGCTGCAGTGAGATTGATAGTTCTGTGCAGTATTGGCAAACTGTGTGTTATACCAACAATTCAGTGACCTTGTAGTGGTGGCAGTGATACGCACATCATTGCAAGCTGGGCTGGCAGTGGTGTGTGTGTGTTGTGTAGGTTGGCATAATGGCAGGCGGCAGTGATATCACCATTGTGTATTTTCAGCATGAGTCAGAGTGGTTCAGCACATGCAGTGTTCAGCTGGGTTCTAACACTGAGTGGTGTGCTACTACATCTACATCTACATTGATACTCCGCAAGCCACCCAACGGTGTGTGGCGGAGGGCACTTTACGTGCCACTGTCATTACCTCCCTTTCCTGTTCCAGTCGCGTATGGTTCGCGGGAAGAACAACTGTCTGAAAGCCTCCGTGCGCGCTCTAATCTCTCTAATTTTACATTCGTGATCTCCTCGGGAGGTATAAGTAGGGGGAAGCAATATATTCGATACCTCATCCAGAAACGCACCCTCTCTAAACCTGGCGAGCAAGCTACACCGCGATGCAGAGCGCCTCTCTTGCAGAGTCTGCCACTTGAGTTTATTAAACATCTCCGTAACGCTATCACGGTTACCAAATAACCCTGTGACGAAACGCGCCGCTCTTCTTTGGATCTTCTCTATCTCCTCCGTCAGACCGATCTGGTACGGATCCCACACTGATGAGCAATACTCAAGTATAGGTCGAACGAGTGTTTTGTAAGCCACCTCCTTTGTTGATGGACTACATTTTCTAAGCACTCTCCCAATGAATCTCAACCTGGTACCCGCCTTACCAACAATTAATTTTATATGATCATTCCACTTCAAATCGTTCCGCATGCATACTCCCAGATATTTTACAGAAGTAACTGCTACCAGTGTTTGTTCCGCTATCATATAATCATACAATAAAGGATCCTTCTTTCTATGTATTCGCAATACATTACATTTGTCTATGTTAAGGGTCAGTTGCCACTCCCTGCACCAAGTGCCTATCCGCTGCAGATCTTCCTGCATTTCGCTACAATTTTCTAATGCTGCAACTTCTCTGTATACTACAGCATCATCCGCGAAAAGCCGCATGGAACTTCCGACACTATCTACTAGGTCACTGTCCACAGCATTGATGTGTTGTCTATGCTGCAACATGATGAACATCCTGTGTGCCAGGGAGAGCTTCTTCTTTAACAGCTCTGCCTCCTGAGTGATCATGACAAGTTGTAGCTGCAGCTGAAGCTTGACAATTCATAGAGTCCATAATGTAGTGTCTGGCATGAAGGTGTCATCGAGAAGCCAGCGGTTCTAGGCGCTTCAGTCTTGAACCACACTGCTGCTACAGTCGCAGATTCGAATCCTGCTTCGGGCATGGATGTGGGTGTTGTCCTTAAGTTAGTTAGGTTTAAGTAGTTCTAAGTCTAGGGGACTGATGACCTCAGATGTTAAGTCCCATAGTATTTAGAGCCACTTGAACCATTTGAAAAAGCTATTTGACATTGAGGAGTGTCTATGGGACAGAATTTTGTCAGCAACTTGCTCATCATAGATTGCTTGTTGCAGTCATTGTTCTGAGGTGCGTGACAATCGTTGGAACAAAGTAGATTTAAGCACTTGTTATTTGTTTCGTTAAGACAGTGCAAGGATGCCATCACTAATAATGTCAGCATGCTCTTTTAAGTGGCAAATTAGAGTCATGAAACGAGAGTTGTCGTCCAAGATGCCCATTGAAGTAAACATGAATTCCACTGTGTTGAACGAAAGTGCTGATTGTTCTGCGCAGAATGGTGGCAGCTTGGAGTGTGTTCCGAGTCTCTGAATTGGATATGACCCAGTTGTGGTTGCATTCATGCTGTCATGTGAAACATTATAAGCATTGAAGTACTGTGGAACACCTGCAGCATGTTTGCAGATTCAGACATTGTGTTCAGGTAGTATGAGCCTATAGCATTCCACGATATATAGCAACCGTATTTGCAGATAGCGTTCATGATGTTGGCACAGGAGTCATGTTGCTGCTCATACTCAGTCCGACTTGTCCAGCTGGATCTTGAGCTGATGCACTTGGTGTCAAATCCTGTTCAAAGTCCAACAGTAGATCATTCAGTGCAGTCACTGTCATCGCGTGTCAGTGCATATGTTGTTTTGAGAAGCAACATCTGTAATCATTTTTAGTTGGTATTTGAGCAATGGTTGACTGTTATTAATGCTGATAACCACGATGATACACATTGCTCGCGTTAATACCTGAGGCACAGTCTTGAGTGGCTGGTGATGTGGTGCAACCAATGGAAGATGCCTGCATTGTGACCATGTATAATCATGGTACAGAAAGAGACGTCAGTGTCGTGAGGTTTTCTTTATAGTTGCAGGTCTCCAGTGAGGTAACTATGCCTACTGAGTGCAGGAAACGGACTGATAACAAAAGCAACATGATAGTGTGACAGTAATACTTTATTTATACGTACATCATGCAACATAATCGCACAGTCAGTTTCTAAACTGAACTACCCAGTCTTTCCACCACACAGATGTGCCACTCCACTGCGTGAGTTCTCTGGTCACTGATGTTGCCAGTGTTGGTGTCCCCACAAGTGTGTGAACTGGCCCAGCTTGTGGGACACACATTTTGAAAACTGATTGTATGAAATGACAGACTTCTGGGACATACATAAAAGGGTCCTGAAAAATATAGACACTCTTTGATAGTCAAAATGACATACCGTTATAGTTCTTGCACAGGGAGAAGGGAAGGGTATTTTATGTCTTCAAAGTGATCCCCATTACACCCAAACACCGTCGATGCCCCCGAACTGTTGCCAAACTACAAGTGTCAGTGTTGCCACTGCGATAGCCACACAGGACACCTTGATGATCTCTAGCTGGCTAGTACTGATAAGCTTTATTTTTCAAGGTCTCCAGTATGTAGAAGTCAAGACGTGTAAGGACTGGAGAGTGTGGTAGATACTCAACAGCTCCCCTTTGACCTATCCATCAGTCAGGTAGATTTTCATCCTAGTAAGCTCTGACTCCTCTGTGGTAGTGTGATGGTGCGCCGTCTTGTTGTAAGTAAAATCTTTCATTTCCAAACACGTCTCAGATGGCAGGTAAAAGCGATGATTGCAGCACATGAGGATGCACCTCATCAGTCACGGTATCTTCAAAAAAGAATGGGCCAATCAAACCATGAAACAACAGTCCACACCACACACTAACACCCACTAGATCAACATGTTTGTCCACGTAAACGTGAGGATTTTCAGAAGCCCAGAGCATGCAGTAGTGGCAGTTTACAGTACTGTTCAGTTTGAAACGCACATCGTCAGACAAGATAACCATCCCTGCAAATCGATCATCCTTACGAAACATGCCTTCAGACCAGTCACAGTAATCCATCCATCGATGCAGATCATTCCCAGCGATCATGGAATGTACATTTTCCACTTTGCAGCGTTCAGAATTCGTTGTACGCTTGATCGGCTTACCCTACTTTCACGTACACCCAGCTTCACAAATTTTTGAGGTAACCTAGTAAAACGTGCAATACACCAGCTCTGGGGTCTGAACTTAAAGTTTTTATTTGGCCAGACCTTTCCTTATGCTAATCCTGAACGGTGCCGTCGGCGTCAAATTTATCTCAAATTGATGCATATTTTGGTGGCTGAGTTCGGTACACATCACGTCACTGACGTTGTACCTCAATCATACACTCCTGGAAATGGAAAAAAGAACACATTGACCATACTTGCTCCGGACACTGCGAGAGGGCTGTACAAGCAATGATCACACGCACGGCACAGCGGACACACCAGGAACCGCGGTGTTGGCCGTCGAATGGCGCTAGCTGCGCAGCGTTTGTGCACCGCCGGCGTCAGTGTCAGCCAGTTTGCCGTGGCATACGGAGCTCCATCGCAGTCTTTAACACTGGTAGCATGCCGCGACAGCGTGGACGTGAACCGTATGTGCAGTTGACGGACTTTGAGCGAGGGCGTATAGTGGGCATGCGGGAGGCCGGGTGGACATACCGCCGAATTGCTCAACACGTGGGGCGTGAGGTCTCCACAGTACATCGATGTTGTCGCCAGTGGTCGGCGGAAGGTGCACGTGCCCGTCGACCTGAGACCGGACCGCAGCGACGCACGGATGCACGCCAAGACCGTAGGATCCTACGCAGTGCCGTAGGGGACCGCACCGCCACTTCCCAGCAAATTAGGGACACTGTTGCTCCTGGGGTATCGGCGAGGACCATTCGCAACCGTCTGCATGAAGCTGGGCTACGGTCCCGCACACCGTTAGGCCGTCTTCCGCTCATGCCCCAACATCGTGCAGCCCGCCTCCAGTGGTGTCGCGACAGGCGTGAATGGAGGGACGAATGGAGTCGTGTCGTCTTCAGAGATGAGAGTCACTTCTGCCTTGGTGCCAATGATGGTCGTATGCGTGTTTGGCACCGTGCAGGTGAGCGCCACAATCAGGACTGCATACGACCGAGGCACACAGGGCCAACACCCGGCATCATGGTGTGGGGAGCGATCTGCTACACTGGCCGTACACCACTGGCGATCGTCGAGGGGACACTGAATAGTGCACGGTACATCCAAACCGTCATCGAACCCATCGTTCTACCATTCCTAGACCGGCAAGGGAACTCGCTGTTCCAACAGGACGATGCACGTCCGCATGTATCCCGTGCCACCCAACGTGCTCTAGAAGGTGTAGGTCAACTATCCTGGCCAGCAAGATCTCCAGATCTGTCCCCCATTGAGCATGTTTGGGACTGGATAAAGCGTCGTCTCACGCGGTCTGCACGTCCAGCACGAACGCTGGTCCAACTGAGGCGCCAGGTGGAAATGGCATGGCAAGCCGTTCCACAGGACTACATCCAGCATCTCTACGATCGTCTCCATGGGAGAATAGCAGCCTGCATTGCTGCGAAAGGTGGATATACACTGTACTAGTGCCGACATTGTGCATGCTCTGTTGCTTGTGCCTATGTGCCTGTGGTTCTGTCAGTGTGATCATGTGATGTATCTGACCCCAGGAATGTGTCAATAAAGTTTCCCCTTCCTGGGACAATGAATTCACGGTGTTCTTATTTCAATTTCCAGGAGTGTATTTTCGTTCTTCTAGTACCGCTTCAATACGGTCTTGCGTTCGTCAAAAGACAATCTGAAGTTATCTGCTGGGAAACGCGCGCCGAGATCTGTTGAGAAAAAATTGCACTACGCTACCACGCAAAATTGTAACAATATGTCAGTTCAGAATGTCAAATCAAAACATCTTTTAGCCGTCTAAGTTTCCAAACCGTCATTATTTTACTGAGCAGTCAGTTTTGGCGTTAGTCATCTTCAGGCCCCCTGACTGATGTGTAGGAAGAGGGCCTAGTTTATATGTGGCTTTGTTCCAAAGATATTACCTATAAAAAAGTGTCTACTCATACATTTTCCTGGGTCCTCTATATTTTGAAGAAAAAAATTACACTGATTTGTAAAGCGTAAAATATACTTTTGAAGAAAAAAGTATTATCTATAAATCTACTTTGTTAGACTCTAGTCACCCATCTCCTTTCTTTCTTTCTGTGTCAACTGTACCACATAATTATATATGATATCAGATTGCAATTACATCATCATGGTATGCGAATTTTTGTACAAGATTGAATGCATTTAGACTTCATTAACAGTGTTCAATTTTACAATGGGCAGGCACATCTGCACTGCACACTTGTCTTTTATATAAGAAGAGAAATACTTGCACTTCATTTAAAGTGTTGTTGGGTTGAAATATGATTGCCAAGAACCTTCCACACACCTGTCACCAGATCGTTGGTAGGTACAATTCAGTAGTGCTTTCAGTGCCAGAGGAGTCAGACTTGACTGCTAGTATGCAGCTGGCTGGTGGCAGCAGCAGTGCAGTCCGATGTCACTCTCTTTGTCATGCAGTCCCATAGTTGATCACATGTGATTGGGCATCAGGGCAGTGGGGGCAGTGGCTCTTCCTTGTGCAGCATTTGTTTAACTGAAAATGCAATTCCTATCCTATACCAGCAATATGGCAATTTTTAAACAGTGCACAGTTTTAAACTTAGGGCAGCTGGGCTCTTGCTGTTGGCATGTGGCGTGGGGAAATAGTTTAGATGTCATTTTAAACTGGACTGTTTGAATTTTAAACTTAGCACAAGTGGTCTGTGACATCAGAGAAAACCTTCTTGATTATCATGGACTCTGCACTTAGAACAAATGATCTGGAAACCATGTAGACTGTCCTTGTATGCTCAGGTCACCATTTTGGAGTCTGACATCACACTGACTCTTCTAGAATGCACACGTCGCTATGTTGGATCGTTGTCTTGGATTCTGAAGTCACAGAGGCATCTTGGATTCAACCATCTTAGATTTGTTGACGTATATGGCACTTTAGATCTCCCTAAGATCAGCAGTCTTCGATTTTATATTGAGTACAATAGCTCATTTTGGATTATTTGAATCTCCCCATTGTATACATATGGGAATAGGGCTATTATGAATTTCCCGCCATCTTTTACATAGGGCAATTGGCCTCTGATATTGGAGCAGTACGGGAGGGGATATTTGGCAACAATGCAAGATGTCATTGATGACATCACTATACATAAGGAGATTGGTGGACATATACAATACTTCAGACTGTTTCAGAAAGCAGTCAGGTACCCTTCTTTAAGTGTAATTATTTATTAGCTAACTGGCTGTTTAAAGGCAAATAGTCCCATCATATGGCCCCAGAGGTAAAGAGAAGGAAATTACCCCTTCAAGGAGAGATATCGCAAGTAGTCACAAGTAACCTCTGGTTCAGTTGAGAGAGGAAGCTGGGGCACAGATGCTTTTCCTCGAGTGGGCGTGGTTTGGAGAGGGTGGAAAAGGCACAGAGCTGTTCCCCTTGTGGCGCAAAACACCCTTCAGGCGCCTACCCATACGTGTAGGGTCATCAACAGGCGCACCCAAGCCCTTTACCAAGTAGCGCCCACTGGCACGTCGGACTGGAGGATTGGTCTGCAGCACTGAACATTCTCCCAATGAATACATATCCCATGTACGTTAGATGTAGATTCGGAGCACTTCCTGTAGCAGATTCAGAACTTCCAAATAGGCCGAAAGACTTCATGGTGAGCTTTGATGTAGTTTCCCTAGTTTTACTAGGGTACTTCTAATAGACTATCTTAACCTCATAGGAGAGAAGTTCGGGCCGTCACTAACGAAACTCTTTGAATTCATTCTCTCGTCAACTTAGTTACTGTTTGACGGAAATTACTACAGATTAACCCACAGAATAGCGATGAGATGGCCACTATCACGAGATTTTTAAATTTTTTTTTTTTAATAGGGTGGAGCCCCTCCGCCCTCACATCGGCATGATGGCTAACACAAAAGGTCTACTGCCATCTCTGCATAGAGGTTAGTGTTCACTAAGTGAGGTCTTTGCGGGATGTGGGTACTGCAATGTTTGCGTACGTCTGGTTATGATTAATCGTTAATGCTCGCTCATCTGGAGATAGATTGTGTCGAAAACTGAACGAAGGGTAGCGGTTTGAAAGGCAGAGGGAAAAAAGTGCCAAGGCAGTAGCGGACTACTTGCTCTCTGTGAAAGATCATGCAAGCGTTAGGTAAGTTAGTAGTGGGTATCATACAGGCAGATAACTGTGAGGCTCCGACGCATTGTCATTTGGCAGCTGCAGTTGGGTACTAGCATCGTCTTCTCGGCCAGCATCAGCATACATGTAAGAGTTGAGTTCACCATCGGCTAGTGTCTGATAGACCATATACTTGATGTATACTTGGTGTATGGTAGTGTAGATCGTTTGTGCGTTAGTGTGCGAGTTCATTGGCTTTCCTGCTGTTGCCTATTGGTGGGCTGTGATGGCAGCTGGCATGTCCAGTGAATATTGCTAATGTGCAGGGGCTCGCCCATGTTGTCGCTTGTGTGTTAGCTCGTCATAGGTGGTTAAGCCCTAGCTAAGAGTGTCCTTGGTCCCTTATGCTTCCACCTATGGTTGTGATCATAGTTCCACAGAATAAGAATGAAAGGATTGTTTGAGTGTCTCGAGTTCCTGTATAAACGTGCGGCGAGTTTTTTAAATATTTCCTTGAGAGTTTCAAGGCGGTATTGAGTGTGAAGATCCGTAGCGCGAGTCTAACGTGGAGCATTGCTAATGACTTTGTTCTGTATGATCTGCAGGCGGTGCAGACGTGTAGGAGCCACACACTCCCAGACAGGAGCTGCGTACATCATCAGAGATCTGATTAGTGTCATGTATATGGACCTCAATACCCTCCTGTTTAGGGTACTTTTCCTGTTGAGAATAGGATAGAGTTGTTTGAACCTCATGTGCACACTGTTAGCAAACTATTTTAGGTGGTCTCTCTATGTAAGTATCTGGTCTAGCCTGACACCAAGGTGTCTAACTTTCTTTTGGAAACATACTAGGGTGTTGCCTGTCTACAGTGTTGATGTTTGCGATGTTTGCCCAATAGTTTCAGTCTGCATGTGAACAGTACAGCTTCACAGCTGTCGACGTTTACTTTAATGTACCATCATTCAAACCAAGGCTTGGCAGTTCTGTGTGCTGTCTATAATCGTGAATTAATCGTCAACGGTTTCCAATCCTGTACAAGTTTGGCTGTGTCATCCACACAGATAGCTCCCTGTGTTGCAGGGAGATCATTAATGTAGAGGTTGAACAAGATTGGACGCAATATATTACCCAGGAGTACTCAGACTTGAATACCATATCGTGTCGACTGCACATCATTGCTGAAACATCTGTTGGTGAGATATTAGTGTATGAGATGTTCAAGCCTTTCGGGGAAACCAGCATCACTTGGCTTGTGTATAAGACCATTGTGCCAGATATGGTCGGGACCGATGACCTCTGCAGTTTGGTCCCTTTAATCTTCAAACCAACCAGATATGGTCAAAAGCTTTTGTGATGTCCAGGAACACAAACCCTGTGTCTTTGTTCATGTTGTTGCCATGTGCTATGTATTCAACTATGCAGAGGAATTGTTGTTGAGTGGTGATTCCTAAAGCTGAACTGCTCCAACCTTAGTGTGTCGTTGGTGATGCAGTGCCTAATGATGCATTTTAGTATTACCTTCTTGGCAATATTTCTGAGCGAGCTCAACAGACTGAGGCGTCGGTAATTTTATGGGAGGGCATGATCTTTCCCTGGCTTCCTGAGCATCAGGACCTTAGGTGCCTTCCAAATGTCAGCTAAGTGTTGGTGTTGTACAATGGCGTTCGTTACGCGTGTAAGGCATTCCACAGCTCTATCCATGAACTGGAGGACAGGGTTTGGAATGGCATCATGACTGTTGTAACCGCGACAGGAACAGTCGTGGGGTTGCTGCTAATGAAAACGCGGTGGGGCCGAACGGGAGCGGCCCGCGAACAAATAATACGGACGAACGGGAATGGAAGGACAAGCATGACAACAGACAACCGAGCAAGACACCAAGATCAACAACAAATTATTAAGCAAAGGGGTCACAAGAGACAACCTCACGAAATCAAAACAACATCCACTCATAAACAGAAAGTAAGCACACTCAATGTAGACACGATGTCTGTAAGCGAGATATCAACCGACTCAACGCGAATACCAGACTGCCTCGCTGAGTGAGAGGCAGCCGCCTAAATACATGGCAGGGCATGTCGCTATTTTCCGCTGGGACCACATGCTCCACAGTGGCGCCCTCACGTTAGAATCGGGGCCAGGAGTGCTCACAGCCATGGCTTACGGAGCGACTGTTGCAGGGACACCTACTGGTCATCGAGTTCCATGCTGTCTGGCGCGGATTCGAAACCCGCAGCGTTCAGTACCAGAGTGACCAGGAGCTTTCCTAGCACTGGTATATTTGATAGCCCATGTGATGTCGTTTGTGCTAGTACATCTAATCTCGTTGTGCGTGGGCTGGGCTACAAGTAGTGTAACCCTTGGGCGTTTCAAGTGTGAAACTAGGTCTGATGGAACCAGAATCGACATTAAAGACGCTGAAAGTGTTGCCATAAACTCTGCCTTCTCCTTCGTGGAGTTTTCAGGCCGTCTGGGTCTTGTAGAGTAGGAATGTAGTGTTTTTCCCTGGTGAAGTATCTGGCTAGCTTCCACACGCCAGGACATGTGGCATCTGGCCCTGCAAGTTTTTTCCCCCACTGTTCGTTTCTAATTGTTTATATTTTCTCCCATATTAGACCCTAGAGTCTGTTAACGTGCAGGTTATAGAATGGACGCCTGGTATGCTGCCAGTATCTCCTGAGGCGGTTCCTCATTGAGATAAGGTCCGGAATTTCCTGGGGCAGGGCCATCGAGTGTTGTTGAGATGTGTATGCGGAATAGCATTAGACATTCTGTCCATGACAGCAGTAGTGAGAACCTCCAGTGCCTCATCAATTTATTGTGTGTTGTTAATTTTGTGAGTATCAGGAATACGACTATCAAGCGTTTCCTTGAAGAGAGTCCAATTTCCGTGTTTGTAGTTCAGTATCCCCTGTGGTTCCATGACTTGCAATGTTTCTTCCATGTAAAGTGTTACAGGCCTGTAGTATAAGTCCAAATCGTTTTCAACCATAAGTTTAAGTGTGCCCTTGATGAAGGCTATGTGTAACATGTCTGGTCTGAGTCGGGCCGGTGTGAACATGTACATGGGGACATCCAGCCCTAGTATAATGTGGTTTCAGCCTAGTGCGTGTTCATATATTTTCTTGCTTTTGGAGGTACATATTGGTGAATTCTAGTTGGGGCATTTTGCGTTTAAATGTCTACTGGCGGTGTTATTTTGAGAACTGTTCCGATATCGTGTGTTACTATGTTCTTAGGTGGGTTGTAAACCGATACCAGTGTAGTGTTAGCTCCATTGCACTTGACACTGACGGCTGTAGCCTCTAGTCTCTCAAGTGCAGGGAGCTTGATGATCATGTGTTCTATGTCTTTGTGTATGGTGATGGCTGTGCCACCCCCTGCCTGCCACCCACTTGGTTGGGACAATAGACTCAATAACCTGGAATGTTCAGCTGTTTGTGAGGCTCCAGCAGTGTATAATTCATGAGTGTGATTCGTATGCCTTTGCACTCACTGAACACAACCATGGTTATTTTGGGTAAGATCCCACTGGCATTCCAAAACAGGATCTGTGTGGTAGTGTTAACATGTGTGTTGTGGGCCTGGTGCAGTGTGTTATCCATAAATTGGTGTTAACAGTGGAGTGAGAGCAGTTTGTATGTTAGTCCATTTGAGTGAGCCCTACACAAATTACGTGAAGAGTTGTGTGATAATCTTCATTATCATTTTGGCGGCTGTGAGTCCTGGGAATAATGTCACCATTATTCTTCAGAATGTAGTGTTGATGTTGGATGTGCCAGCCCGTGTGTTATCGGTGGTGCTGACAACTGCTGGTGCTTGTCTTGGCATTGGGTTTGGTCTGGCTTGTGAGTCAGCTGTTTGTGGAGTTGTTGTGGGCGCTTGTGTCGCCTCCGTAGTGGATGGATGTGTACTGTGAGTCGTTGGGGTGGTGTCCGAATTGTGTACCTGCATATTGGTGTCCTGTGTTCTTGTTGTGGTGTAGTTGTGTTCCCTTTGTTCCAGTTGTTTCCCTTCGTCCACCTTCTCTGTGGTTGTTACTGTCCCTGTGAGGGTTTTTTGTGGCTTGTCGTGGGCTGCAATCCGAGGTCTGTCAGGTATTGGGTGTTCTCTGAGTTGGCTCTGTCTTTGTTGGTGGGGGATTTTGCTGTGTGGGTGCACAGCTCTGAGGTTCCTCTGCCCATTCTCTGTTGTTGAGGTTGTCAGCAACCACTCTAGCAAATGATTTTCCATTCCTTCCTGGGCATGGGTGGAGGAGGGGGGGGGAGGGCGAGAGCGGAGTTTAGAGCTGTGACAGCGATAGGTTTTGCGTGTTTTGCTGTTTTATGACTCAGAGCCTCCTTTTAGGCAATTCTCTCCCTGTAGTTGGCCGGATGGGGTGGTGCTGTTAGGGGGAGCTTACACTGTAATGTTGTGTGGTCACCAGCGCATTTGCGGCGGTAGGGAACCAGACCACGTCGATACCCGCATGCACAAAATGCTGGCAGTTGTGACATTATTGGGGAGTGCATGGCGTGTTGTAAATCTCTACATCCACGACCATATAAAGAACTTCATCTTCAACAGGTCTCGTGATTTGGCCGCGTCAGCCAGTTCCACAACGTAGTTGCGTGAAAGTGTAACAGTGGTGAACTCAGTCGTTCGATTTCCGCGAATGCAATTCCAGCCTAGGGCAGTGAGTTAATTGAGTACTGTGTCAGCCGAGCGAGATTAGCCGAGCGGTCTCAGGCGCTGCTGTCATGGACTGTGCTGCTGGTCCCGGCGGAGGTTCGAGTAATCCCTCGAGCATGGGTGTGTGTGTGTATGTCCTTCGGATAATTTAGCTTAAGTAGTGTGTAAGCTTAGGGACTGATGACCTTATCAGTTAAGTCCCATAAGATTTCACACACAGTACTGTGTCGCTCGGGGTTTTTGCATCTATCCCTTGATTACGTATTGCTGTGTGTTTTCAGATACGGTTCTGTACGTGAAGTGCTCTACCTTCCTTTCTTTCAGAAAGTTCAGTAGATTCGTGAAGTCTGAAGACTGTTTTGTTCGCCGCGTACAGCGTGGTGTGTTCCCCAGTGAGCTTTGAGTAATATGTTGTGGGATTTTGCGTTTTGTTACACTCTTTGTTTAGGAGACTTACGTCCCCGCATTTGCGTACAATGACTGGTGGGAAGACAGCTGACGACATGTTTGGCCTCTGCGTAGCTGTGTGTGTGTGTGTGTGTGTGTGTGTGTGAGTGTGATGCAGTCGCAGGTTTGTTTGTGTTGTTCCCTGTGTTGTTGGTGTTGCTGCTTGATGTTGGTGGAGTTGGCAACAACACTCGTGGTTGCCTCGCGAGCTTGTGGTCTCACTTGTTTGTGTATTAGTGGCTTGTCTGCGTTTTGGAGCGACCTGCTGCCACGATCCGTCTCCTGTGTCGTGTGTGTCCTCCGTCGGCTCCGGCTCCTGCTCTTTTGGGGCGGGAGTCGCCAGAGGTGTTATAGAGGGCATGTCTAGTGTAGTTGCGGCAGGTGCTTGTGTTTGTGGTGTGTGTTTCGTAAAGTCACATTCCACGAGCAGTTCGATCAGTTCCTGCTTGTCGGCAATTTGCCGATCCCTCAAGGCCACTGCCGACTGAAACGTGGTGAGTAGGACTATGATGCTGACGGAATCAGCTGCCAACTCCGCCGCTTGTACTGCAGTTATGCTGCGGGTTATTGGGTGGGATAGGCTGAGGAGATCCGATATATCCCAGCACAAGGAATTTTATTTGGTTGGAAAAGATCCGACATAGTTTGCTTTTTTGTGAGACGAAAAAAGATTTAAAATGTGCCCTAGGTAAGTGGGAGATACCTCTGACTTGTTAGTGCACAGTCCAATGTGCGGCGCTTAAAGGAAGCGCGGTAGGAAGAAAGAAGGCTTGCAGCACGCGAGTGTGGCCGACATGAACGGGTCCCTGGTACTGGCTTCGAAGTCCCTAACGAAGTACGGGAGAGTCTCGCAGGAGAACTTCGGAACAAAATTTCCGCTGAACGCTTCAGTGCTTCAGAAGATGTTTACGAACGGCAGTTACGCCAATATATTTATGGAGGCATGTGAAGAAGAAGCTCAAGAGTCGGCAGTCGGAAAACCCTCATTTTTTTCCGTTACCGAGATGGTACATATGTGCAACTTTTAAGAAAGACAGTTTTAGAAAAAATTTATGCTAGGACAGAAAGATGAATAAAACACAGAGGAAGGATCATAGAGTGCTGGCAATGGCGGGTAAGGAAAAGAGAACAACCATGGGACTTCTGTGCTGAATTGTAATTGGCATCTGATCCTTTAAGGGTCTCGACGAGAGCAGAAGAATATTGGAAAAATAACTCTGTCGATGTTTATGATCGTTCTATACTATCACAATACCTAGAAGACAACCCGCCAATGGCAGAAGGGGCTAATTCCCTTTTACCGGTAGACATTACTCGAGGAAACTGATCAGTATTCAGTTTTGATGTCCATAGATTGTACTCACTTTCCAGTTAATTTTATCGTTAAACTTAAATCTGAGTGAGCATAAATAGTTTACATTTTTGTGAGAAAAATGTTAGGCAGGAGACAATTTTGTTGCTCTGAAGTACTAAGTGGACCTGTGGCCCTAATATTCCCACGAAAATATGGAAAGTTGTTCTTACACTGCTGTGGTGTCTACAAAAAGGATCATTGCTAATTAGAGACAGAGTGAACAATATTTTCTGCTACAGATACAGGATGGCGCAGATAAAAAGAGCCCATATAGGTATAGAGGAAATGCGGTGAAATAACACAAACAAAAAGCTCAAATGGGCTTATTATTTATTCACAATGAAAAATACATTTGTAGAAGATATTGAAAGTAACCCCCTGCAACATCAGTACACAGCTGTGCACATCTAAGCATATTCAGATACACTAGGCATGAAGTCCGGATATCGATGCGGCAACTTCATGGCTGGTGTTGCCTTTCAGTTCCTGTACTGTGTGTGGATTTGTTTCATAGACGTTAATCTTTAGGTGTTCTCACAGGAAAAAACTCACATGTTGTTAAGTCCGGCAAATGTGATGGCCACAAATGTTTGCTGACAGTTCGTTCTCAGTGAAACATAATGGGCTCCTTCCTGGGATCCCTTAGATGTGTGGCATGTAGCCCCATTTTGCTGGAAGAAGCAGTATTATCTTTCACTTTCATGTTCAGTGAGATGAGCACGAAATATTGTAAAAAATTTCCATGTACACAAACGTGTTGAGGGTAATTTCAGAAAATATCCGTCCAATGATGCGCGTTCCTGTTACACACCACAACCGCAGAATTTTTCATCATGGAGTGGTTACTGACACACAATGTTAGGGTTGTCAGTTGCCCAGTACCTCGTGTTCTGTGAGTTCACATGATCAGATAGAATAAACCATACTTCATCATTCATGATGTAATGGAAAGAGTCTAACAAATCATCGTTGATGTTATTCAAAAGCTACGTGCAGTAATCTACACGATTCTGTCATCCTCCCGTATTCTTGCACAACCGTCATACGATATGGCTTCAGATTAAGACTGTTCAATATCCTCTGGCAAGTCCTGCTTACATACACCTGTTAGGCCAATTTACTTGTTGACTGCCGGTCGTGGTGGCCAAGCGGTTAAAAAGGCGCTACAGTCTGGAACCGCGCGGCCGCTACGGTCGCAGGTTCGAATCCTGCCTCGGGCATGGATGTGTGTGATGTCCTTAGGTTAGTTAGGTTTAAGTAGTTCTAAGTTCTAGGGGACTGATGACCTTAGAAGTTAAGTCCCATAGTGCTCAGAGCCATTTGAACCATTTTTTACTTGTTGACTTCTTAGGGCTCTGAATAATTCCTCGGAGACTGTCTGCAATAACTTCTGGTGTGGGAACTGAAGGAATTCTTCGTCACTTTACATTTTTCACTGCTCCGTAGGTGCATCAATTTTTTACGGGCTTTGTATTGCTCTCTTTGCTGGTAGTCTTCTGTCCGGATACTTAACCCCGAAAATTTCGCGAGTTCGCTTAACCGAACTCGTTTTCACATATGCTTCCACAATTTGAATTCTTTCTTCTATCGTGCAAGTCTTTTTGCAAACCGCAAAGACAAACGTCTAGCTTCACTGATGAAATAAACTAAAATGCTGACAGAAGAATGCTAACAATCGATTTTGCAAGAAACTGTCCATTGTTGTTGCTGGTTCCTCTATTTCAGAAGTAGAAATTTTGCATTCGTATTCAAAGTGGAGGCGAGCTACTTTTAACTGCGTTACCGTGTATAACATATAGCTAGTGAACTCGGGACAATAGTGTTCTATAAACTTTTTGCTACATGGAAAATCATAATGTTGTCGTCCAATACTGAAATGGGTGTAATACAAACAGCGTCCAAGAACGGCGTGGGTTTTCCACTTGATTTGGTCCATTTTGGCATTGTCTAAGTAAAACGAAATGTTTCTTTCTAGTGTGGAATCAGTAGTAACAAACGCCTAATAAAAGAGTATGTTTTATGCACCTAGCTATGTAAATAACAAGATGTACTGATTTCAAATGCATATGTCTACAAATAATCAGTACACGTATGTCAGCAAACACTGAAATAGCCTCACCTGTTAGTCGTGTGCTACATCCTCTCACTTATAAAATCTTAAAGACAAAGTATGGCTTCTTTCGAGAGACGAAATCTAGATACAAATTCGGAAAAAACATATTCTTCGTAATAACTGAGGAAAAGTCTCACATTCTTCTCCTTTTTAGGTTCTAACAACAATTCTGCCAAAATCTCGTTATCACTGTCTCATTCTTTCCTTCGATTGTGAAAACTTATTCTCCAGATAATCTCGCTTATCCGGCCCCAAATCGCCAGTTAACTTGACCCAAGTTTATACTCCGGTTGGTACACCGCGGTTCTTACGCTATACCGAGACTAGAGCATAACTACCTGTTAACTGGAGTTTGTGCAACCGGCCCTATGAGGTACAATTTGTTTGTACATTTCGGATGTGGAACTGTGAGACTTTTTTGAAATTTTCATAACAGAGCAATTATGCACTTGGGAGGCATATTTCAGCAAACGGTAATTTTTACACATTGCACGAGAAATATAAATCTGGAGAACTGAAGTGCGTGAAGAAAGATGAGAGTTTAACTTTCTGTAGATGACGCCTTAGTACAGGTTGAGCATTAACTCAGGAAAGGACAGAACAGGGATCTTTTTGAAGGAACTGTATTTACTTTCATTTAAGTGACTTAGGAAAAAATCGAACCGCAATAGCCAGACAGATATTTTAAAGTCAACCTTCCTACTAAATACTGAAATATTTTGAGAGACGGTACGGAGTAATGTGTACCGTATCAGGGAGACAATGGAAAAATAAATTTTTAAATGAAGTTAGTTTATCCTCGGATAAGTGAAAAGTATGTAACTGCAGATAAAGAAGCAGAATGGGACCTATATTCTCGTCGCAAAATAACTTGTAAGTGGTATTCTATAAGGACACTTATTACATTAGGTTAATCATGGAAAAGTTTATCTTTTTAATCACTCCCTCCCTCTCATGGTACCTACTTGGATTCTATATATTGTAAAAGACACGTACAAAATATATGGCCTTTACTGTTTTTTCATCCTTGTTATGTCTTTTATAAACTAACAGACGTGACCCATTTTAAGAGAGCGACGTCTCCAGTTTCGTGTATGATCACAAAGGTGTAACGTATCCGAGGAAAAGCTGTGGTGTTGCACGTCGAACAACAGATTTTTCGCGGTCTTCCGTAAGAGGCGTCATAAGGGTAAGCCCATTTTTATTGCTGATACCAGCTCAGCTTCTGACTCATGGTTTATCCGACGCACCCACGAACCGACAGATAAAGACTGATACACCTATACGATAACAGTAGATAAAGGAAACGTCACGCCTTAGGCTTCCAACGCACAACGCAGCTTGGTATCGCATTTCTGCGCGGAAGTGTTTGATTCATTGCGTTTCCGAAATGTACCGTTGTCGACGTTCTCTTCTCTACACAAGTCTTCTTTTTGGTAAGTTTCAACTTGACACTGTCGCATTTATTGTTTTTCTATGTTATTTTAGCAAGTTTCTGGGAAAGGTGCTCACAGTAGTCAATATAAGTTGTGCAACCATTTACCAGCGACCCAGTGCAAGTTTCAAATGAATGTGTGTGAGTTCGACAGTGAATGTGTTCCCGTGTAGGTACGAATGAAGAGGAATGATTCAATGAATAAACCAGGAACATTACGGTGACTGAATCCATTCACCCACACAAAAAAGCATCATTATTATTACTGTTACTATTATTATCTTTCCCGTACGTGACCCAAAACGCTGACAGACCTTATACAAACGTTTTTAAAGCAAATGAAAGTTTTCGGTGATGCACTGTATAGAGAAACATGTTTAGAGATGATTAACGGCGTAGACGTGTAGCGGATGCAATTGTAATCACCTTACTACAAAGTACAGGTAATGGAGTTATTCAGCATCACCATATTTGATTTTGTTAATTCCAGCGGCAATTGAGAGGCAAAGAAATGCCTCCTATATAAATATTGCGTCTTTATGTAGAGGATGACTCGGACAAGTTGTGCCCCTCAAATATTTCCGGGATCATTTGATACATTGTAATTGTGTTTGCAGCCCCAAATGAATTGAGAATTTCATGCCTACATAAATTACAGAGCTTTCGTTATCAGCTTCGCTTATCCAAATGAAACTACTGTAATTTCTGCTACTAATATCGTAGTTACAATAGAGATGAATTCAATGGTATTTCACTTTTCAAAATCCGATTAGTAGTTTCGGAGTAAGAACAATATTTAGAGCATACAGTGAAGAGCCGAAGAAACTGACACACCTGCCTAATATCGTGTAGGGCCATAGCGAGCACGTAGAGGTGCAGCAACACAACGTGGAATGGACGCGACTAATGACTGACGTAGTGCTGGAGGGAATTGACTCCATGAATCCTGCAGGGCTGTCCATAAATCTGTAAGGGTACGAGGGGGTGGAGATCTCTTTTGAACAGCACGTTGCAAGGCATTCCAATCCCAAGTCCGTCGGAATGCACAATGGGCGTGAATGGATGCAGGTGATGGCTCTGAGCACTATGGGACTTAACATCTATGGTCATCAGTCCCCTAGAACTTAGAAGTACTTAAACCTAACTAACCTAAGGACATCACACAACACCCAGTCATCACGAGGCAGAGAAAATCCCTGACCCCGCCGGGAATCGAACCCGGGAACCCGGCCGTGGGAAGCGAGAACGCTACGCACGACCACGAGCTGCGGACTACAGGTGATCAGACAGGATGTTTACGTACGTGTCACCTGCCAGAGTCGTATCTAGATGTATCAGGGGTCCCATATCACTCCAACTGCACTCTCCCCACAGCGTTACAGAAACTCCATCAGCTTGAATAGCCCACTGCTGACATGCAGTGTCCATGGATTCATGAGGTTGTCTCCATACCGTACACATCCATCAGCTCGATACAATTTGAAACGAGACTCGTCCGACCAGGGAACATGTTTCCAGTCATCAACAGTCCAATGCCGCTGTTGACGGGCCCAGGCAATGCGTAAAGCCTTATGTCGTGCAGTCATCAAAGGTACATGAGTGGGCCTCCGGCTCCAAAAGCTCATATTGACGATGTTTCGTTGGATGATTCGCACGCTGACTCTTGTTGATGGCCCAGCATTGAAAGCTGCAGCAATTTGCGGAAGGGTTGCACTTTTGCCGCATTGAACAGTTCTCTTCAATCGTCTTTGGTCCTGTTCTTGATTGTTCTTGCAGAATTTTTTCCGGCCCCAGCGATGTCGGAGATTTGATGTTTTACGGGATTCCTGATATCCACGGTAGACTCGTGAAATGGTCATACGGGAAAATTCCCGCTTCATCGCTACCTTGGAGGTGCTGTGTCCCAACGCTCATGCGCCGACTACAGCACCATGTTCAAACTCACTTAAATCTTGATAACCTGCCATTGTAGCAGCAGTAACCGATCTAACAACTGCGCCAGACACTTGTCTTACACAGGTATCTGAATACGCATGTCTATGCCAGTTTGTCTTGCGCTTCAGTGGAGACATTATCTGTTTCGAACATGAATTTACTGCGAAAATTCGTGATTGCATACCCAAATAAGGGAATGCTTCACCTCGGATAAGAAATAAAGAGTGTTGCACCGTAGTGAAATCTATATAAAAGCGGCACACAGTCTTTCATTCTGTCTGTATCGTTCACGTATGTCGAGTGCTGGTTAGTTTCAAAAAATAAAAGTCTTTAAGAAACTAAAAATAATTTGCTCTGCTACTTCTTTACGAAGAATGCACAAGAAACTCGAAGACAACTGAGTCGTAGTCACAAAGGTAACCCGACGGAAAGCGTCCAACAAAAATAAAAATTCAGTGAATGTAAGTAGAAAAAATTGTCGTTAGAAGGGCACTCTACTGCTACCCAGAAGGTAAGAAAGAAGCCTGCAATGAATAGTGCGAACGAAATAGATGAACAACTGTTATTCGTAATCCATGTGTTAGCTCCAGAGAAATTGTGAACGGCTCTGACCTCATTAGCCAGCCAAACGTTGTTCGTATTTTGCGCGCTGCTTCCATCCATATAGTGAGACACTTCCCAGCAGATTAACCAGCAGGACTGCAAAAGACAGATGGAATTCAACTGCTCTGTTATGGTGCGACATAAGGACAATATGTGTTTCCTTCAAATCCGAAGTGGCCGTGTGGTTAAAGGCGCTGCAGTCTGGAACCGCAAGACCTCTACAGTCGCAGGTTCGAATCCTGCCTTGGGCATGGATGTTTGTGATGTCCTTAGGTTAGTTAGGTTTAACTAGTCCTAAGTTCTAGGGGACTAATGACCTCAGCAGTTGAGTCCCATAGTGCTCAGAGCCATTTGACCCATTTTTCCTTCAAATAATTATCTCTATCGATGCAGCAAACTTTACATATCATAGAAAGTTGAATGTGAGAAATGCCCATTTTGGGCCGCTGAGTATCAGCACTGGCTGAGGCAAGTTGAACATCAGAGATAGTGGAGTGTGAACTTTTGGTATGGATTTATTGGAGATTAACTGATTGGCGCATACTTAAAGGAAGAAACCTCTATGGGTAAAACATGCACAATTTCCTATAGAAGTGCTCTTGGTTCACCTGGAGATGATACCACTTGAAATACTTAGATATTAGGGACAGTCAAAAAGTTTCCGTTTGAGGGCGTATCTGCAGCGTATATTCGACTCCAATGCGGGTACATAAACACAGACATGTAGGCAAGAGGTCGGTGTAACATTCGTGTCGTTCTGGTGTGCCTATGGCAAATGTGGAAATGTGATCTGTGGCAATGCTACTACCAAATGTGTCCAAACAGGACCAACATGCTGTTATTCCTTTCTTCTCTGCCAAAGGACGAACACCAGTAGACATCCATTGGAGAATGAAGAATGTGTGTGAGGCAATGTGTCTGTCGAAGACCACTATTGTGGTATGGTGTGCCAAGTTCCATGTTGGTCGCACGTCCACATGCCGCAAATATCGTGCTGCGTAAGTTACGCCAACTCGAGTGGGAGACACATATGTACCCGGCCTACAGTCCTGGGGCCCTATTCTGTATCATTCAGCCATTTTGCCGATCGGTTCGGTACGAGAGCGCCCCAAACGGTCTTGTTTTCGAAGGAGAGACCCAACATTATTCTGCAAGCATTTCGGAAGCGATGTCGAAGGGTCCTAGCGAACCTGAACGCTCTTGTCACTTCTGGCACCAACCAGACAAAAGCAATCTGCCTCAGATTCGCACATGCACACTGCAGCGCCACAGCGGCACGGACTAGAAGCGGCTAGCAGCCGACAAAGGCACACCATTCTTCACAGTACCAAAAAGTGTGGTTAGAGTATGTAATACTGTTTAAATTTCGCTGACCGCTTGCTTCCATGAATTCATGATAACGATAGAATATTGACTGTGTTCTGGAAATTGTCATAAATTTCACATTATGTCATTTTATTCTCGTTCACATCGGCGTCTTGATTTGGATTTTACGTTTCAGAATATGAGCTAGGAATGGAGTGTAGTACCACATTGTGCAAATACATCTGTAGAAACACCCGAAAAATTCGTCATTCTCTGTTTTCTGTCGTTCCTTGGTTGCTTCAGAATTCGTCGAGGTATGTTCCATCTATGCAATTAATTGAGAGCAGCTTCTTTCTTGACATACGCATTTTACTCTTTTTTTCGTGAAGATTGATATACACGTTTCGCTTTTTTTATTCGTGAAGATGCGTCACAAATGCGAAACTGCTTTCAGTTGATTGCACAGAAGAAACACATCTTCACGAACCCAAAAAATTGTTTAAGAGAGTGTAAAAGAATAAGAAGATGCATAGAATGTGGTTGTAGCTCGCTCCTAGAGATCCAGATTATGAAGTAGCCTACTTCTCTATATGATACATCAATGATTTGACTCATAAAAACAAAAATTAAAAAAAGAAAACGCCTTTTCGAGAGCATGTGGCGAGTGCAGTTATAAACGTTCGTTGCAGTTTGTAACATGCATCTGATGAAATAAAATATTTCATATATTGTAGTATAGTCTGAAAATATTGTGGCAGGGATCATTCATCTCGTCTACTGTTGTTAAGGATTCAATCACAGATAAATACACTATGTGATCAAAAATATCCGGACACGTGGCTGAAAATCACTTACATGTTCGTGGCGCCCTCCATCGGTAACGCTGAAATTCAATATGGTGTTGGCTCATTTGCAACCATCCATTGTTAACTCTGCCGAGGGTTGTTGGCGGTCTTGGGTGGCACATATTTTATCAGCTATTACTTCAACAGCACTCATGTACCCATCACCAGGCCTCTTCCTTCTTCTATCCCTGCTTTGAGTGGCATGGGTACGGGGTTGTGGTGGTGGTGATGGTGATGCTGTTGTTGTTGTTGCCGTTGTTTGTGCTGGTACTTCTGCACATTGTTCCACAATGCAGACATCATTCAGCACATCCACACTAAAACTATAACATTCTTCCATGTATTGATGTGGAGATGGCTGCATATCCACACTTTGGGAAGATGAGCGACTGCATGTCTGTAAATTGCAGAACAGTCTGAAATTTATTGCAATACTGTACTGAATGAAATGCATAACATCACAATGAACAGTTGAGCACACTTAAGTTTTGTAAATAATGTAAGAAACAGTTACTACATAAGGGGTGACTTCTATTTAAATCACATTTTGTTATTATAAAAGTGTGTGTGTGGGGGGGGGGGGGGGTGTTCCTAGCCCCAATTTCAGAAAAATTGAGGCAACTTTTTCCCACTGACAAATTTGATCAAAGTAGCTCCACCATATTTTCATTTCTGTCTTTTACACCTGAAGCAACTTGGGATGAATCTTAACACATTGAAAGGAGTACTGCTTAAGAGATTAATGTTGTTACAGTGGGTATGAATGCAAACAAAAGCCAAGAGCACACCAATATGCAAATTACAATGCACACAAAATCTGAAAGAATTCCAGTAATCCATAACAAATGGAACATTTGCTAAAAATGTCACAAAATGCTTCTGAATCAGTGAAAGGTACTAGTAAACAACCTGATAGAAGGAAGAAACCAGGCAGTGCTTGATTATTCTAGTGATGAAGACCTATCATAAGAACAAATTGCAGATGAGAAAGTTCAGATGAAGACTGGGAATCATACAGAAGAAATAAAACCATATCAAAACCACAGAGAAAACTGATACCTATCCACAAGCAAATTAATCCACACTAGGGCTACTTTGTTCCAGTTTTTAAAAGGTTAAAAAATTAAAAAAATAATTCCTTCAGGGTTTACTATGGTTCTTAAATAGATTCGAACAGAATAACCTCATTTTCAAAAGTAATTTTACAAAACTACCACCCACTACATGATTTTGTATGAATAACTACGGCAGTGGAGCACAGTATTCTAACTGTACGTGCAATGTGTCTAACACCCATGAAATTCAGTTTTTGTCGTAAGTAAATAGGTAACTTACCTCTTCACTTTCATTGTCCTCAGTCATGGAATGTTGAGTCAGGCCTATGGATGTGCTTTTTCTTGGCAAGCAATGATCCGCCAAAAACAGTAACTTATCATAATACCATAAATCTGCATATATCTGCAAAATTGTAAGTTCATATTAACATAGTAAAATGTACATGGGAAAGCTACATCGTAATCCATTACCATTCAAGATTATGTGCTTTCAAAAATCGGGTGAACATTCAGTGTGATAGTTCTAGGAAATAGTCTTAAATGTGTCCGATTTTTGCATGTAGTAGGTTTCTACATTCAACACAAAATTCATAGTTTTGTACTTACATCATTCATCCCAGCACCACTGCTTTTCGATGATTTTATTTTGACGTACTCTACTTTAAATTGAGTATGTAAATTGTGCATTCATGCAGGGAAATTTTTGTTCATCATAAATACCTCACAGTCTAGTCACTGCAACTTTACAAATTAATTATATTTTTGTGACACATCAAAACAAAGCAACAAAGTGCTCTGATATGCATGCCTATAATACAAGAAATAAAGACTGCTACTATAGACAAAGAACAAAATGAAAAACAACAGACCATAGTCCATGCATTAGTGGTCAAATATGGTACAACAGATTACCGAGCTCTGTAAGGTGCCACAAAGGGAAGTTATTCAAAGTGAAACTGAAATATTTCTTGATTGACAAGTGTTTATATTCTTTAAGTGAATATTAATATTAAACTAAAATAAATTATTGTATATATATATATATATATATATATATATATATATATATATATGTATGTATGTATAGTTGTGTAAAATCTGAATATTTGTAATAGGTACGATGTAACACCCAATATTGTGCCTTATTAGGTACAATGGTACATTTGTATCATGTATATGTAATCACATATGTATATATGACTGTACTAAATTTGTAACAAAATGCTATGACGTTTGCAAAAGGCACCAGTTGGTGTCTCCATGCAAAAAAATACAATATATATATATATATATATATATATATATATATATATATATATATATATATATATATATATATATTTTGCTATAGCACTCAGTGCTCGTCGTATATGGTCGAACAAGAGACACGGCACTTGCAACTCTTTCGAGTGCTTCTGCACGCAAGTGTTTATTATAATAGTTTGCGCTTTTCACGACGTACAGACACTGTTCTTCCCTATAAGTACATATCAATGCTTCAATCGCTTCCTTGGAGCACTGCGGTGCCATTATTTAATAATTATAAGAACTTCCTATCGCACCTCACAACAGCAGAAAAGTGACTATCAACAAAGGCTTCCCGCCCAAGCTTTCCGCGTCTGACGTCACAAACTAAACGTCTTGGCCAACGCAGGTAGCACGCAGGGAACCTTACAAGAAAAATAGCACCGGACCTATCCTGGAAATCTTACAAGGTTCCCAGCAAGCTAGCCCGCTAGCAGACGATGGAGCCCGCAAGGTAACCGTCGTGCGAGCCTGCAAGGAAACTTACAGCGAATCTTGCTCCATGTGAGACAATCGCCATCCCCGAATTGCTCTTCAACAGTGGGAAGGAAGAAGTGCTTAAAACATCAATGTAGGCCTGTGCTGTGATAGTGCCGCGCAAAACAACAAGGGATGTAAGCCCCCTCCATGAAAAACACGACCAAACCATAACACCGCCTCCGAATTTTACTGTTGGCACTACACACACTGGCAGATGACGTTCACCGGGCATTCGCCATACCCACACCCTGCCATCGGATCGCCACATTGTGTACCGTGATTCGTCACTCCACACAACGTTCTTCCACTGTTCAATCGTCCAATGTCTATGCTCCTTACACCAAGCGAGGTGTCGTTTGGCATTTACCAGCGTGATGTGTATCTTACGAGCAGCCACTCGACCGTGAAATCCAAGTTTTCTCACCTCCCACCTAACGGTCATGGTACTTGCAGTGTATTCTGATGCAGTTTGGAATTCCTGTGTGATGGTCTGGATAGATGTCCCCCTATTACACATTACGACCCTCTTCAACAGTCGGCGGTCTCTGACAGTCAACAAACGAGGTCACGCTTTTGTGCTGTACGTGTCCCTTCACGTTTCCACTTCACTATCACATCGGAAACGGTGGACATAGGGATGGATGTTTAGGAGTGTGAAAATCTCGCCTACAGACGTACGACACAAGTGACACCCAATCACCTGACCACGTTCGAAGTCCGTGAGTTCCGCAGAGCGCCCCATTCTGCTCTCTCACGATGTCTAATGACTACTGAGGTCGCTGATATGGAGTACCTAGCAGTAGGTAGCAGCACAATGCACCTAATATGAGAAACGTATGTTTTTGGGGGTGTCCGGGTACTTTTGATCACCTAGTGTACTTGTGACAAGCTAAGTACAATGACGATTGCAGCTAGTTTCATTCGCAGTAATTAAATTGTGCTCTTGGTTTCCTGCCTGACCACACTCTCGAAAATCGCTACGTATTCAGAAAAAAATGATGAATTATTTGTAACAAGAAAATGTAAAAATATCATTGTCAGTTGTTTCACGCGCAGCAATTTCACCTTTCATTTCTTAAACATATGGAAGTCACGAAATCGGAGATATTCGGTACTGAGAAAGCGCCCTATTACGTGTAAATAACAACGAATATTTCAGAAAAATGCTTAACTTTAACGATTAACGAAGTCTCAGAATATGCTACAAACACGGAGAGGGAAACAAATATTTTAAAGTTTAGTGGTATGCGAACCTATGAACTTCGACATGGCAATTCGTTGCCTTACCGACTTTTTTAAAAAAAATTTATTCCACAAAAACAGTAACAAAAATGGCTAGCATCTTCACTGTCGCCTTCAACCGTGGCAGTTCAGCATGCACATTTTCTTCTTCTTTAGCCTGAGGTTCCTCATCATCATTTCCCAGACCCAAATTAATCGTTCAGTAAATCCTTGACGTGTGTTCCTAGTCGCCCCCAGGATAAATTACGTGGTCATTATTCAGTAACATAATCACTAAATCCGAAGCTAAAACCGCTCAATATGTTTAAAATAACAAATTCTAGTTGTAAATAAACCACACCGAACCTCTCGTACAGTTGTCGAAAAAGTGGCAGGACCGATTGGCAACAGGTTTCAGAAGCTTACTGAATAGGAACTTCGGATAAAGAACCGAAAATGACGTCACTATCGAGGCTAACATACTGCACCGATCAGTATGAACGATACAGAATAGGGCCTCTGATCTCTTCCCATGCAGTCGTCGTGCCTTAGGTCCCTTAAAAAAGGCCTTGATGGATTGACGATTTCTGTCAGGCGAGGATGTGCAGCTGGCAGTTCACTCAGTAGGACACGCTGTTTTACCAAACGGGTATCTTCAACCCGATGCATAGTTGGAATGATAACCCCGATGCTCACGGCGATTTTGCCTGATTTGCATACCGATTCTGTACTGTACGGCTTCGAATGGAAACTTTTTGATCACCCCTTATACGCTGGGTGTCTCTCCTAAGAGATGTGATGCACATTTTCTCTGATGTTTCAGCAGATATTTGCAATTTAGTTTTTCAGTTGCACAGCTGGAGTCAGCCCAAACAAATAGTGCTCATCGCGTTTTTTAGGCGACGCCCAGTGTTGACGAAAGGCATTGATTTGTTTCCCGTACAAACAAAATTATTTTCAAAACGGAATTTTACATGCCCATTCGATAGAGCGGGTTGTTTTATCGGTATGTGTTAAAAGGGGGCCGGCCTTTGTGACCGAGAGGTTCTAGACGATTCAGTCTGGAACCGCGCTGTCGCTGTTCGAATCCTGCCTCGGACACGGATGTGTGTGATGTCCTTAGATTAGTTAGGTTTAAGTAGTTCTAAGTCTGGGGGACAGATGACCTCAAGATGTTAAGTTCCATAGTGCTCAGAGCCATTTGATCTTGTTAAAAGAGACAGTACAAACTCGAAGAATAACCATCACTGATGCAGCGACAGCGCTGCCCTCATTTCATTTCATTTCATTTTATTATCTTCCTGTATATCATTTACATGATGTAGGAATTGTCACAACAAAGTTATCATACTAGTACAAGTACTACAGACATAATAATGGAATATCACTTTCAAGGCATTTTTTAAAAGTACAAGTTTAGACATACAAATTAAAATTTTTGGTAATAAATTTACACACAGTCAAAGTACTCATCTATGTCATAGAAAGTTTTGCTTAAAAGGTAATTTTTGAGTTCAGTCTTAAATTTTACTTCGTCTATTATTGCCTTCATGTACACTGGCAGACCATTGTAGAGTTTTATTCCAAAATAACTTACATGCTTTTGGGTTTGTGTTGTCCTTACCCTTTCTACATACAAATTCTTACGAGTTCTAGTATTATAATTATGGCAGTCCTCATTTGTACGTAGATTTTTCATATGTGCTCTTGTACACAGAATGCTTTTAAAAATATACAGTGATGGTATTGTGAGTATTTGCAGTTCTTTGAAAAGGGGCCTACAATGAGTTCTTGGAGAGTTATGTGTTATGATTCGTACAGCTCTTTTCTGAAATTTGAAGATATCTGTTAAGCTTGATTTAGTTTTACCCCAGAACACTATGCCATAAGACATGATGGACTGAAAGTAAGCAAAATACACTAGTCTAGTACAGTCTGTGCTGCATACTCTAGATAATATCCTCAATGCAAAACATGCCAAATTGAGCCTGTGGGATAAGTACTTGAGATGGTCTTTCCAGCTTAAGTTTTGATCAATGTGCATGCCCAAAAACTTTGTGGATTGTACACTCTCTATCTTCTTATCCATTAGTTTTAACTGGAGGTCCATATCTTGAGTTGCTTTGCCATACTGTATATAATTTGTTTTACTTAGATTAAGTGTTAACTCATTAGCATTAAACCAATGTTGAATATATTTCAGGACTATATCAGTTGTGGTGGTTAATGATTTTTTATCATCACTTATAATTATGCTAGTGTCATCTGCAAACAACATTATTTTGGTAGAAATATTAGGATTTTTATGTCATTTATATAGAGCAAGAATAATAAGGGACCGAGAACACTGCCCTGTGCATCTGAGACCCACTTGATTTTCTGATTTTTATGCTCTGTGATGATTTCTACCACCTGAGTTCTGTCTTGAAGGTAAGATTCAAACCACTGCTTCACAACTCCCCTTACACCTATTGCCTCCATCTTGTTTAACAGAATTTTGTGATTTACTGTATCAAAAGCTTTAGGTAAATCTACGTTAATTCCCACTACACATTTTTTAGTGTCGAGACTCCTGACAATCTCTTTGGTATAGGCATGGATAGCTGATTCTGTGCTGTGGCCTGAGCGAAAGCCATGTTGATTGCAGTTCAGAAGTTTGTGAGCATCTAAGTAATTTATGAGTCCGGTTTTCATTAATTTTTGAAAATGATTGGAGAAGGGATATTGGTCTATAATTTTCTACCTTGTATGGATCTCCTTTTTTAAACAGAGGTCTAACATTAGAGATTTTCAACCTCTCAGGAAACACACCTTCGCTGAAAGACAAATTGGCAATATGTACCAGGGGCTTTATAATTTGTTGGGCAACTTTTTTTATTATTGACGCAGGCACTTCATCCACACCTGCAGACATTTTTGATTTTAGACTCTTTATCACCTTTAATATTTCATTATCATTTGTGGGAGTTAACAACATACTACTGTCTACTTTTGGGGCTGTTAATTTCTCATGTTTAGTAAAGTTTTTACTTAATGACACTGGTACACTTAAAAAGTAATTATTAATGTAATTTGCCAGAGTTTCATCTTTTAATTCAATATTTTCACTATTTTTGAGTATTATTTCCTGATCCTTGAGGCCCTTACCTGTTTCCCTTTTCACAATTTCCCAAATAGTTTTTGATTTATTGCCTGATTTTCTTATTAATTTATCATTACTTAGTGATTTTGCTTTTGTAATTACTTTTCTTGGGGTCAGTCCAACTTTTCAGTCTATAGTTAAGCATTTTCATGGTCCTGGAGGAATTTCTAATACCTGTTGTGATCCAGGAGTTAGCATGTGTATGCCCATATGTGTTTGTTTTGACAAGTTTCTTAGGAAAACACATTTCAAAATTCAACATAAACAGGGAAGAAAAAACATTGTATGCAGTGTTTGTGCTAGTTTGTAACAGTACTTCTGCCCATGATTGGTTAGTCAGTGTATTTATGAAGTGACTGTAACTATTTGTGGAGAAGGTTCTTTTGTACATTTGGTATGAACTATTTTTGGTCACAGGGGCTATGGGAAATTTAAGGATAAGTGCATTGTGATCAGATATTCCTAGGTCAACATTTATTACATCTATATCTATGGCATCCATATTTGTAAAGATATTATCTATGAGACTTTTTGAAGAGTTTGTTATTCTTGTAGGGTTAGTTATATGTGGATACAAATTGAAGCTATGTAAAACATTCAGGAACTGATCTTTGGATGCACCTTCAGTCAATAAGTTGACATTAAAATCTCCACTTATAATTATTGTTAATTTTTTATGATGTAATATTTTGAGCAATGCCTCTAACTTATTTCTAAAAATTTCAGGATCACCGCATGGTGATCTGTACACTGACATTATTATTAATTTACTCTTTTGCATATTCAACTGTATTGCTGCAGCCTCAAAATGTTTTTCTTCATTCAAGGATTCAGTTACAGTCATATTTTTAACCTTTACTCCAGGTTTTACATAAATGCAAACACCGCCATGTCTTGTTTCCTTCCTGCAAAAATGGCTTACTAATTTGTATGGGGAAAAGCAAATATTTTCTAGTTCATAACTCATGCACCAATGTTCTTGAATGCAAATACAATCTATACTAGCTTCACTGGCTGCAATCTCAAGTTCTAATATTTTATTTTTAATGCATTGTATGTTAAGGCTCATTATTTTTAAGTTATTGAAATTAGGTTGAGAGGAGTTTGTACTCATGTTTCCCAATGTTACCGGCTGTTCCTTGCCGAGGCTGGGTACCAAAAATCCTTAAGAATTACACGTTTCCTGCTCCTTGTATTTCTTACCCCTGGACGTGCCACCATACTTCTTGTATCTGTAGTTGTAGCTGCTGTTTCAGTGGATGCTGGAGGTGTTTCTGAAGCTGATGATTCAACGGATGTTGGAGATGCTGCCAGTTTTGATGCTGAGTCTGGTTTTGTAAGTGATGTTCCAATTGATACTGGAAGTGATGTTCCAATTGAAACTGGAACTTTTGCTGAAACTGTATTTTCGTTTAAATCTTGAACTACAGTTGGCACTGACGTTACTGTGCACGTTGAAGCTGCGTATGAAGCTGATAAATGAAGCTCTGATGGTGTTGATTTTTCTTCTGTTGATGATATCTGAGTGGCATTTTGTACCACTGTTCTTGCCTCTGTTCTTCTGATTGATGGACTGACTAGTCACAGATTCTGGACTTGATTTTGAACCTGCTGGGGAGGGTGGTACATCTGCTGCTGATGATAATGGTTCAGCTGTTTATGATGATTTCGACACTACTGATAATTTGGCTGATGTGGCTGCTGTACTGGACGACACTTCAGATTTTTTTACTTCTTCTAACGTCAAAGAATCTTCTGTTGCTACCAATGATTGTGGGACATCAGCTCTTCCTATTTCCGCTAATGTTTATACTTTAATAAGGCCGTTTTCAGACAGTGTAATAGTGTTTCCTTCTACTTTAGAGTCTTTAATAGCATTAGATATTTCAGCACTCATGGCTTCTTTCCCTTTCATGTTTCTGTGAAGTCCATGCTCTGTAAAATGCTCTCTGCAATCACTATTTATCCCAACATATGTAGCATTAGGATAACCTCGACATATCTTAGCGAAAAGTCTGTTGGCGGTAATAATCTCAGTATTCACGCAAGAGTTTTCCATGAGATCATACCTATGAGGGATACTGACAACAAAAAATTTCACTTAAGGCATTTTACAAATTACCTGCTTTAAAACTGTTGTAGCACGTCTAGTTTCATTGTGGTATACATCGTTGGCGCCTCCAATTATCACACATGTGCTGCCATTCGTCATAGATTGATTACAGCTATTTAAAACTTCACATAGTGGCGCTCCTGGTTTGATTACGCCAGTTGCCTTGAATCCTGTTTTCTTAGAACTCATAATTTCGGCTACACCTCCTCCATGGCTGTCTGCTAGAATAAGGATTTCATGTCTATTTCCCAACGTGTGTTTTTTGTTTTGTTTACAAATAGCAGGCCGATTTGTTTTGCTTTATGAGAGCAATTTAGCGTTGATCACTGAACTGTCCGTGTGGATGATGGTACAATTTGATTGTTCTTTCTCCTCTGTGCTATTTTCAAGCACACTAAACCTATTACTTAGTTTTAAAGTAAGTTCCGCTGTTTTTGTTTTTGGTCGTGTGCTGCTTATTTGACTGGTATTTGAGAACTCTTGTAGGCTAGATTTTGAGGAATTTCTCACACTTATTACCAAGTTTTCAAGCGTTTTTGCGTATTTTATAATATAATCGAGTTCTTTCCTAAGTTCGTTCTCTACATTCACTTGCAAACCTGCCCTGTGCATTTCACTGGCTTTGTCCCGCCCGTTGCATTCTATACCGCAGTCGCACTTATTTAGAACTTCCGATCGTGAGAAACTATGGGTATGGCACCACTTATGATTGAACGCGCAAATTCTTAATCCATTTAACACAATTTTATGGCATATGGTACACTTCACTGACGAAATACTATCACAAATTACCGAGCGATTTGAAACTACGTGTATACTCGCCGCCATGACGCGCGCTGACTGCTACCACCAAGTATGCAACGCTGTTGAATGGCTGCTGGATGGGTGTTTATCCTTCGTGTTTTACTGTCCCTGTTAATACATACTGATCAAACGAATATCGAAGTAACCTAATTTGGGAACACTCTCTCGAATGGGCACGTAAAATTCCGATTTAAAAATTATTTTTGTTTCTAATGGGAAACAAACGGACGTTTTCTGTTGACTCTGGGCATCGCATGAAAGACACGACGAGCAATAATTGTTTGGTCTTGACTGTAGCTACACAATGCAAAACCGAAACTGCAAATATCTGCCGAAAGACGAGAGAAAATACGCCTGACGACTCTTAGAAGAAACACGAGGTATATGATACCATTACGATGAGTACCTGGCTCACTGCTCGCTAGTGAGCGGTCACCAAACTCTTTCCTGGGCGCTACATAGGATGTGAAGGAGTTATCAGTTGGCCTGCACGTTCGCCAGATTTGATCCAGCTGGACTTTATCTCCGGGGTAAACTCAAAGACGAAGTCTACACACAAGTTCGGACAACCTGAGATGATTCAAGGCATCGCATTGTTGCGGCATGTGCAAGGATATCGGAGGAATATCTTTAGTTTGTCCAAAGTTCTTGCACCAGTGACTGTAAAGTGTATTGTAGTGGACCATGCGGTAGACAGTGGGCGCTTGATGTCATAAATGGAATTTTGAGGAAGTGTATAACAGCACATTCTTTTGTGATTTCCTTTTTGTTGTTGTTACTGATGTAATTTTGCAATATAAGGCCCAATTCACACTGAGGTGGAGCGGCGGGGACGCCGCGAGTAGCGCACCGAAGCGACGCGTGGCGAATACTACGTCCAAGTGGCTTGCAGCTGTTTTCATTAATCTGAAGACATCCAGCGTGCCTAAAAAAATTGTTTTGCTTAGATGAAGCAAAGCTACATCCGTCTCTGTAGATAGTTTCCCAATTTGTGGCCCGTGTTTCTCTTTCATGCATGGCTTATGAAGTCATTTAATATTGCATTAAGAGTTATTTTCATTTTAAAACTAGAGATAGACAATCACAGATACAGCGAGAGATTCAGCTTCTTGTATACACTGTATACATAAATTTTCTTGTCTACAACAACGGTTTCGTTGACGAAACATTCAATAACTATTTTCGTTCACATATTGTCGAACAAATGACCTGCGTTCGATCGAGCAATGATTGAGTAATGGTATTTTGCTATTCATGCATCTAAAGTGTTCTGTATTCTGAATGTTTTATGCTTACCTACTTGCTTATCTATTTTAGGCTTACATATTTGCACTTCCTTGATGCAGGCAGTGTGTATGATGAAAATCGCTATTTCGCATATTTTCGTAACAGTTATTACACAATTGTTTATGTTATCTTTGAAAAATTAGCACCATCATTTTTACTTTCCTGGACGAACAACGTTGAATCTGTGCAGTTACAACGTTGTGCTGCTGAAACACACTGGTTTTTCTGTGTTACGTATTGCAGAAATAGAAACTTTATATTGAGAGAGTACAACAACACAAAACAAAACTCGTAATGTTTACTGTAATATAAATTTGCACAAGCGGGAGCAGATAGAGAAAAATTTAACACTATTCCTGTTACAATTACACTAAAAATGTACAGTCAGCATTACATTTCCTGTCCTCAATCAATCAGTTTCGCCAGACGGATGTGCGAATCCACTGCTCACTTGGTATTTGCTCATGGAAACTCCGTTTTTTAGTTTGGATATACTGTTGCATGCTAAGTTACGTACTTTTACTGGCAGAGTTTTATTACACAAGACAAGGAAAACTGTAATGTTACTTGCGGCAGACTTATTTTCCAAGCACCTGCAATGCTTTGACAAATCCACAGTTGCTGGATGTTAAGACTTCTCCTACCCTTTAGTGTAGCTGGGTTGTCAGATGACGCATGAATGCAGACGTACTCACAAGGGGAGGCCGCCAATTGTGAAATTCAGATTCGATTCATACTGCGCATAATAAAAGCTCATGACCAGAGGTGTAATGTGGCAAAGCACCAAGATGCACTTCTCAGCCGTTGTCGAGAAAATCGACAGTTAAAAGAAACCGTTGCGGTGAAATACTCTCTACGATTAATAATTTTCTACAGCCTCGTGGCGCAGCGGTAAGCGCTCGGGTTCGTAATCCGAAGGTCGCCGGTTCTCAAACAATTCAATCACAGCTTCACGACGAGGAGGTTATCATTTCGTTTTCAATAATATTTATTACGGTACTTCAAAGTTGAGTAACTCACTGCCCGTTGATCGAGGAATTTGCAGTGAATTAAGAGTGCGAATTGTGACTGCAAATCTGAGGGAAGCAGAAATTGGCAGTTTAAATTGTCGTCATATTTCGAAATGCATCCCTCAGCTGTCTGTAGAAGTATTTCGAAATATTTGGTACTCAACCGCAAGAAATTTTCTGAACCCCATTAAAAAAATTTTGCACATGTCTTCATGATCTTTAAAAGGATTAAATCTCTTTCTCGCCACTGGAGACTCGTTTGCCCATCTTCTGTACAAATTGAAAGTTTCCAGACGATTAATATCTGAGTATGTTAAGGCGCGTGCACACTGCACTACTAGATGCAGTATGTAGGGGCGGGGGGACTCCCCCACCGTAGGGAGGGGGGGCCCTCCGGCATCGTTTTCACAGCGACTGTTGACATCCATTACATATACAAACCTTCCTCATAAATCAGTCTACCTATTAATAAACATCGTATCAAAATCTCTGCTGTAGTTCCTGAGATTTGGCCAAATATATAAAATGAAGCGAACAGGAGACTTCAATTTATTTATCTAGCGAAGATTCGTAAGGGCTCATATATCGCAGGCTGGCCGAGTGGATAAGTCGAAGATGGAAAAAAAAGAGAAAAAAGTTTGATGTTGATTTTCAGTCCGTGACGGCACTCCTGTTGTGAAGCTCAGTAAGCGCAGTTTCATGTTGGGGCTCAGTGCCGCAATTTTTTGTCGCGGACTCTTTGTGGCAGACTTTTTCGCTCCACTACACAAAGAATCGTGTTTGCATCTGTGTATGCCTCAAAGAAAGCAGAAAGCTTAAAGGTGAGTCATCTGCTGCGTTACTGCAAAACTTTCTTTATATAAACGAAGCAAAGCTGCATCCTGGCCGGGGTAAGGGGAGGTACAATGTAATGTGGAATCCGAGCCACGTTCCGTGGCTAACATAAGGACTAAGGACATCACACACATCCACGCCCTAGGAAGGATTCGAACCTGCGACCGTAGCGGTCGCGCGGTTCAGACTGTAGCGCCTAGAACCGCTCGGCCACATTGGCCGGCTCTGACAATTCTCCACATCTATGAGAGTTGAATACTAGGTTAAAAGGGAGAATGAAAAAAATGGTCCAGTAGGTGAAAAAAATGGTCCAGTAGGGATTCGAATCCACAACTTTTCAATTTCCAGCCACACACTCTACCACTAGACCACCATGCCGCATACAAATTGTTTTTGTATGTCCATCCATCTGATTGAAGGATTGAGGGATTTCAGCCATTCACATACGTAATAAAATGGAAAGAACACAAGCAGCCATCCTTTCGATGTTATTTATTATATAGCTACCAGTTTCGGTGGTTCAGTACCTTATCTTCAGTCCTTAATTGACGCTGAGGGGATTAACTCCAATCGTATACATGATTCCATCAGTGGCCAACATCTGTGAACTGGTTTCCATAGACTGTAGCAATGATGATGTGTCTCCAAAAATCAATTACCAGCGAATTGGAGACACAACATCGTTGTTATAGTCCACAGAAACCAGTTTGTAGATGTTCAAAGAGATTTCATGATAGCTACCAGTCGTCGTCAATTTCACTCCACGGAATTTCGACTGGACACCCATCAGTCATCTTCAGGTGAGCCATAGAAGACTGACGAAGACGTTCTCTACTCCGCTCTATATAGTGTGCTGAGAGTATTGCCGCACATGCGTCAGAGTCACGGTGACAGATGGACCACACCACGTGGCGGCAGAGTCCTCATTGGTGGAACTGAGAAGATGCTGTCTTCGGCGCTGCTGCTCGCTGCAGCCATCGGAGTACTCTGGTGTCTTCGTCTGGAGCAAGTCTCGGAAACGACGGGATTCCACGCGTTATCCGCCTGGTAGACGCTATTGCGGTTCATTAGATTTTCCACAACGCGTATTTTAATGGATTCTTTTATAATGGAGTCCCAGAATATTAATGTTGGGCACATCAATATCTTTTTGCGACTCCATTATAAAACAATCTGTTGAAATATGCATAGCAGAAAATCTAATGAACCGTGACAGGGGCTTCCAGCTGTATAATGCGTGCAATCCCATCATCTCCAAGATTTACTCCAGAGAAAGACGCCAGACTACTCCAATGGCGACGTTGAATACAGCTGATCCTCACAGGCTCCATCAGCGAGGGCACTGCTGCTGGGCAATGCGGTCCTTTGTCACCATGATTCTGATGCTTGCACGGCAATACTCTCAGCGCACTACATAGAGCGGAGTAGAGAACGTCTTTGTCAGTCTTTTATGGCCCACCTGAAGTTGACTGGCATGTGTCCAGTCAGAATATCTGGGAGTGAAGTTGACAACGACCGGCTGCAATGCCGAAATGTCTTCGAACATTTAAATTGCTGGGAAAATTTTAAATTTCACGTCAGTTCACAGATGTTGACTATTGATGGAATCATAAAGGGCTATTACAAATGATTGAAGCGATTTCATAAATTCACTGTAGCTCCATTCATTGACATATGGTAGCGACACACTACAGATACGTAGAAAAACTCATAAAGTTTTGTTCGTCTGAAGCCGCACTTCAAGTTTCTGCCGCCAGAGCGCTCGAGAGCGCAGTGAGACAAAATGGCGACAGGAGACGAGAAAGCGTATGTTGTGCTTGAAATGCACTCACATCAGTCAGTCATAACAGTGCAACGACACTTCAGGACGAAGTTCAACAAAGATCCACCAACTGCTAACTCCATTCGGCGATGGTATGCGCAGTTTAAAGCTTCTGGATGCCTCTGTAAGGGTCGGCCTGCAGTGAGCGAAGAAACGGTTGAACGCGTGCGGGCAAGTTTCACGCGTAGCCTGCGGATGTTGACGAATAAAGCAAGCAGGGAGCTAAACATACCACAGCCGACAGTTTGGAAAATCTTACGGAAAAGGCTAAAGCAGAAGCCTTACCGTTTCGAACTCATTGATGGGGACATGCTGCGCCAAGTGTGGAGGAACTTGATTATCGGCTTGATATCTGCCGAATCACTAAAGGGGCACACATCGAACATTTGTGAATGCCTAAAAGAACTTTTTGAGTTTTTGTATGTGTGTGCAAAGCCTTGTGAAAATATCTCAAATAATAAAGTTATTGTAGAGCTGTGAAATCGCTTCAATCATTTGTAATAACCCTGTATATGACTGGACTTAACCTCCTCGGCATCAGTTAAGGCCTGAATATAGTGTATTGAATCACCGAAACTGGTGGCTATATAATAAATAACATCGAAAAGATGGCTGCAGGCGTTCCATTTTACTATGTATACAAATTGGGTTATGCTTGCTGCTCTCTCAAGAAACTGCTGTTCTCTCAAGTTACGGTGGCTGTTCGCTAGATGGCATTGGCTTTGGCACCTTTTTACAGAGGTGACAAAATTTAATTCGTCTTAATTCACAAAGGTTCTACGAAATATTTATAAACTGTGCACTAAAACCTTCCTTGTGAATCAATGTATTTATTAGTCAAAACCAGATCAAAATACCTATGGAAATTCCTGGTATTAACCTGCATATAGTGACGGTAGCAAGCAGGTGACTTCATTTTATGTGTGTAGAGATGCCCAGTTTTACAAATCCATTCCATTTTTAACATGTATGTTTCTTTCAAAGACCTGGCAGAAACAAGACCAGAGTTGTTACCATAGCTGATTGGTAAATCATCCTTAGAAGCCACATCACTTGAATTCTGGTTGGTGTGTCAGTCGAACTACATGCACCTATCGAATGGTGATTAGTATAAGTTTCAAATTAAACTTTGCTCCATTTGTCTGCTTTGCAAGTAGACTCCCTTTCTCTTAGCTGTGTCCATCTGGAGCTTCTCATCAGCGTGATGCAACAGTTCCTTACAACAATATAAAATTCCACATTAGACAGCGATCAGTTTTGGGTTCAAAACATAAATCCTAAGTTATCGACATTCTAATTTCCCTGAAACTACTAACTGGATACTGAAGAGTAAAATGCCAATGAATTTGTCTTTTTCAGAACCACGGTACTAGTAACAGTAATTTCTATACTTCCATTTGAAAATCAGTACCTCTGTTAGGTATGAAACGATACTATATATCATTTAGTGGAGACATTATCATGGTTCATTTAAGGGAAAACAGAGGACTCAAAGGAATGAAATATCCTAGCACAGCTCGGTGCTAGCCTAAATCTCCTAGTAGGGCCATGGTACAGTTGGATCTATCTGTGGCCACATGACTCTATGGAAGCAAGCATGTCCATGGAGCCATCAACCTCTGGTGCTGCTCACCTACTGCCTGTCAGCCTAGCAGGCATGTGAGGTCTTCTGACTGTTGCCTATAGGTATGGCCCCAGTGGCTTTGCCATATAGGCCACTCACATGATGCGCTGACGTGAGAGGAGAGGGGTTGGTGATAGAGATAGAAAATTGCCTATACATAGCATAAGCTACTTTAACAAAGGCAGATTGTTGTAGCCTATTGGCTGGGAAAGAGCATCTCAGAAACAGCAAAACTAATCAGATGCTTGCATGTTACTATAATGAACATCTATGGAAAGTGTTTGAAGGAAACAGGCATTTTGGAGCACACCATTCAGTACACATGAGATGCTGCAATTACATGTTCTTATGTTGATCCAGTGACATTGTCAGTTACAATTGTAGTGAGCAAGGGATCACTGAGATTGGACCACGAATCAATGGAAACGAGTTGACTGGTCAGATGATTCACATCTCTTGTTACAACAAGTAGACGTTTATGTCTGGATATGATGTCATTCAGACGGACAGCTGCTCAAAACATGCCCCGTACCACGGACACTGACTGGCAGGGCAGTATTATAGTATGAGCATTCATCTGGGCTTCCTTGGTATCTATGGTAGTAATCAAAGGTGCCATGTCAGCTGTGGACTTCAAGGATATCATTGCAGATGATGCACATTGCTTCATGATGTCTTTCCCAACAGTGATGGCATCTCCCAGCAGGATAACTATCCATGTCATAAGGCCAGATTCATTCTATAGTGGTTTGAAGAGCATGTTGATATCTTGTCCACCAAATTCACCTATATCTGAATCTATGGGAACTACTTTGAGACACTATTGGGTGTCAGCTTCACACCCACAAACTGCTGGCATATAATTCACAGGAACTACATAACCTGATATCTGGTATCACATACCTGTGGAAACCTATTGGACCAACATGCTATTAAGCAGTTCTGGCTCATCATTTTGTGTGTGTGTGTGTGTGTGTGTGTGTGTGTGTGTGTGTGTGTGTGTGTGTGTGTTGATTTGTTGAATAGGGCTGATCTATTTATTGGTTGTGAACAACACTCATTAATGGGAATCATAACTATTTAAACATCAACTGACTAGTTCTACAAACAACACATTGAGGGTGGGAGTTCCACTTCAATGTGATGGCTAAGTTATAATGGGCAGACTCTGGTTTTGTGATCTGAAGAGCAGCAGCAGCAAGTGTGCCATGTCACACTGATGCAACTTTCCCAATTTAAAACACATAGTAAATTGCAGACTGCAGATCATCATAACCTAAATGAATTGTGTGATCTGTATATGTAGTTCTGGCATCACACGATGAGATGTTTGTTATGTCATGTTTGATTACCTTACAGAGTCAGCTAAGAAATTCTTGTTGATATGCGTACTATAATCTGGAACAAAGAACACTTTTATGAATTGTAGGGGGATACTGATAGCACTCCCTATTAAGATTTTACACCAATTGAGCAGGTTGGCTAGGAAACAGGGTCCCTTCAGTGGAAAGCTGCTGAACATTCACTCAAGATCTTAGACTTATTAATGCAAACTTTATTACAGTAAAAGCTTTCATTCCTTGGTACTCAAAAGATACAGTGATAAAACTTCAACACTGCTAATCAGTAGAAATATTATTCTTTGAAAACCAGAACACAAAGGCCCAAGTCCCAGCAGGTGTAACATTAATGTAAAACAGAATGATAGAATCAAACAGAAGCTATTAATCTACAGACATGTTTCAAAAGAATACAATTTTGTTTGAGGCATTGTACATCAAACAATATAAGACATTGCAACACTGAAACAAATCTTGACAGGTCCTTGCCCAAACAATATAAGACATTGCAACACTGAAACAAATCTTGACAGGTCCTTGCCTGAAATATGAAGTTATTTAAGAAAATTCTAAAATATTCACCAGAAAAAGAAGTAATTAAAGAAAATTCTAAAATATTCACCAGGAAATTTTTTTACCATTAACAGATATTTCTAGGTGACTGCATAAGGCCAGTTTAACCACCTTTTAGTACCACATTACAAGAGATAAAATCAAATAACTTCCAATCTAAGAACAATACGCTGTTAACGATAAATGACTTTGATCCTTGGCAATTGGTTGCAATAACACAAAGTAAGAGCAAAGCAGTAAAATACCCTTGTTCGCTTAAGCCTGCAAAATGTGTGTACCACTATACCAAGATATCCAGCTCAGTTAAACATTACAGGATTAGAGCCGGAATATGCACCATGCCGTTGGCTGGTCAAAAGTGGAAAAACTGGCTGCAGGCCACTTGTAATTACCCAACACTCCTGCAGTAGCATAGGAAATTAGTGCACAGAGTATTATTAGCCTTCTGCAACAAACAGAGAAGTGAAACTAGTTAATCTAAATAATGTACACTTCCATACGTGAGCCTAATCAGCAGTTGCAGTGTACACAACTGACAAAACATAGCAAGCCAAAAATGGTTCTTTCAGAAATGTCATGCAAGGTGGCAAGATATGTCAACTCTTCCAAAATAGTTTCTTCCATAATTTCAACCTTTAACAAAGGAATATGCAAGCAGCCACTTGTACAGAGTGTGAGGTGAGATTAGCGCTAGCAACTAAAGCCTTAAATGACCACAAGGACATAAATTCAAAACCAGTGACTGCAGCTAAAGCACTGTATAACATGTCTAATGAGCTGTGATGCCACACAGTCTCCCAAAATTCAAAGTTGCTGCTGAATGCCTCACACCTCACAAGATGTCTGAACATTGCATCTCATCTAAACAAGGCATCTAACCCAGCCTGCAGTGCTTGCTCACTCCGTCATCTTCACCGGTCACTTGTGACTGCCACACACAGAGGTGCTTCCAGCACCAGGGTCTTCCGCACCACATCATGGCCCACTTGCCAACTGTCAGCTCTGTCCAGCCAATGCTGTTTGTCCAGCACAGTGCTTAAAAATTTTTTCCTCACACAGATCATATTCCCTCCACCAACCCACCAGTGATGTCACTGGAGTTGTTTGCATCTGCGACAAAATCGATTGGGTCGTATCAGATATGATCCCATAGACTCTACTTTCAAGTGACACCTTCTGCAGTCTATTGTTCTCAAGAAAGATTACAGGATATTTGGAAGCCCAATATTCTCAAAATTGTGTAAGTCTCCTTACCACAAACATTCATTATCTGTGACTGAGAACCAGACGAGCATAGGACAGCATTTTCCCCCTATCCCAGGTATCAGAGCATGTTCTGGAAAATGGACTGCTATGTATAGTATATCCAAGGAAGTCTACACCTGTTGTAGGAAAGTGTTAAGTCCCTCTAAGTTTTGCTATCTATTCCTCCTCATCTCTCCCTCTGGGGATGTTAATATCATATTATCTTATTTATTTGGACACATCTCCATATATTGTCCCTGACTGTAGTTCCTATACCTTGATGAAATATGTAACTTTTTCTTAATATTGTCACCTCAGCTGTTGTTCAGCACAGAATTAATATAGACCTTTCGCTTATGCAACTACAGTATGCCGCATTCTCTTTATGAAGAGACTATCACTAAATCTCGATGTTGGCATCCTAATAAAAGTATGGTATAATCTTCATAAAGCATTCCTAGAACAGCTAGTAGTTTTTGTTATGGAAGCACAAATTCAGTTTATTTTTGGTTTTTTCATGGTGAGGATTGAGTATTTCTCCGCTAATGATTTTAATAGGAACAATTATTTTAGTAAATGAGAAATATGTAATTTATTTTGTACTTTGTATGATTTTAGCCCATTATTTTTGTTTTGGCTCTATAACAACACTTCCACTTAATCTGGTGACAATTTCAACTTATGAACAAGGCTCCCTAGCAAGTGGTTTATTTAATACAACAGCAGGCATTTCCTTTAACTGCAAGGACTCACAATGGCAATCTCACTTCTTCTCACACAATTGCTAATAAAACATCATTCAGTACAAACACATTTCAATCTAGAACACAACAAAATGTTTTGTGACTGTCTAATAGAACTCTAGGTGTGATGAAAAATGATTACAGGGCTCTGATGCAAATTAACAATTCTCATGACAGCCATCTCAAATACATTGCATCTTTGGCTGTGCGGTTTACAGCTGCATATTCAGCTTTGGTAGTTGGACTAGGAACATCATCCAGTTCCACCCCCTCCCAGCAGAAAAGCACTTCCATATTGTGGCAACCTAAATGTTAAATCACCTACAAAATTCAAGTAAAGAAAACAAGTTACATGCAAAACTTTAAAATCCCCTTTGTTAATCATAATGCTATAGTTTTTAGTAACCTTAACATAAAAAAGGACTGTTTTCCTGCCCCATCCCCTCCAAAATGCACACTAGTAAACTTATAATTACATTGGCTTAAAATATTGGCTGCGTAAGATATGTCAAGTTTTGTATTAGTATAGATATACAGCAAACACCCCACAAGTTCCTGATATGGCATTTGTACCTCATCTGCCTGTACATCCCAAAGCTTTAATCCAGTCTCTATTGGTGTTCCTTCAGGAGCGCAGATTAACGCATTAAAGGAGTCTTTCCTTCTCATCCTGTTCGATAAGTCTCCCCTGGCCTGGAGTTCTAGGTGACTTTTCCAAACTCACCCCCTTTTCCTAAACCTCTCTAGTACTTTTCATGCACCTCTCTTCCTTCAGTTGGTCAGGTGGTAAGAGCAGTAGCGGTTGTCTTGCTGTCTGTGATAGGTCGTGCAAGGATAGGTTTTGTTAGTAGTGGGTATCATGCATGTCGATACCTTGACGTTGTGCGGTTGTGCTGCTCGGCGGCTGGCGTTGGGTGCTGGTGCAGAGTCCTTGTACAGGGTCAGCAACCTGCAACAGTTAGGTTTATTATCGATCTTGTGTCCAATAGGTCATATAACGGAAGCACAGTGTGAGGGAATGTTGGCAGATTGTTTGTGCATCTGTGGGTGAGCTCGTCGGTGTCCCTGCTGTGGCCTGTTGGTCGGCTCTAATAGCAGCTGGTAGTTACCAGTCAGTGTTGCTAATATGCAGGGGCTTGCTGACGTTTGTCACTTGTTTGCGTATGTTAGTTTACCATAGGTGGCCTCCCAGTTTTTATATATATATATATATATATATATATATATATATATATATATATATGTGTGTGTGTGTGTGTGTGTGTGTGTGTGTGTGTGTGTGTGTGTGTGTGTGTGTGTGTGTGTGTGTGTGTGTGCCTAGATAGGACTTTAACTTCAAAATGCTCAGATAAACCATGGTACAACTTCTCTATCCTTACACCATTATTACAAAAGGCATCAAAATCAACAACATACGAAGCAACAATTGCAAGGCTTTTAACTGGCCTGTATTCTCAACAATAATCTATGTCTAAAAACTGCATTCGGTTGGAGCAGCTGCTGGTGGTAGCAGTCATGCATGCTTGAGGTGTGTTTGCTTGTGTGAATGTGTATGTAGTTTGTTTGCTGAAGAAAGCTTTGTCCTAAAGATATAATGTGTACCGTCTTCTCATCTTTATGGTGAGTGGCACTCTATCCTTTTCATAATATTGTTGATATGTCTAAAAGTACACTTTTTGCCTTTTCATTCCACTGTCTAGCTGACTATTAGAAACCATAAATGGTTCAACTGGTGAAAAGATGCCATTGTTATCTACATCAAAATTTTGACCAAATCCCTTAGCAACAAGTCCAGCAAAATAGTGTGCTGCATCATTTCCATTCCTTTTCAACCTGAGCACCCACTTGTTACATATGATACTTTTAATCTTTGGTGGGCCCATATCCCCAAGCATCAATGTGTACATGGGCTGACATATTGACTGGCTGGTTACTTATGGAGCATCAGGATCCACTGACAGCACCTCAGTCTCCTCTATGTTTATCACAAATAGAGCACCAATGATGTTTTCCAGGTTTTGATCAGTGTCTGCACTGTAACTCCCAGCACTTGCTGACTTCCATTACTTCCTCTGTCTCACCCTGTTTGGCATGCTGTACTTTCAGTAATTTTCACTTATAGTTGATGCCCTGGTACTGTCATTTCTGCAAACATTCATCACAGAAACAACACTCCTACTTTTCATAATTTTCTTGGGTTTCTGTAGATCAATTGGTCTGTGAGCTTTAGTCAGTTCACCATAACCTACAAATACAAGTTCCTTATCCTTGGCATTCCACTGTGTTGTATTTTAACTTGGTATTTAGAGAAGGGCTTGAGAACCAAACACTTTTAAATGGTTCAGAAGAGATACTTTACCTTCCCAGAACTCCTGTGGACTGCATCATTAAGTTTTATACGAGGAACACAGTTCTTTATGCACACAGCCATACTGCTTGCCTCTGCCTAGTATCACTTAGGAAACCAAAATCAAACAACATTCACTGTGCTATCTCACAAACTGATCTGTTAGTTCTTTCCACAACACCATTTTGTTCTGGGCTATGAGGAACACTAATCTGATGCTCTAACCTGTAGAATCAATCATAGAGTCCACAAATTCAGTGCCATTGTCTGATCTAATAGCTGTGATGTTCCTGCCAAACTTTCAAACAAACAGAAAAAATTAAATGTAATTTAATTGGATAGGAAGCAGCAGCAGAAAACACACATAAAAGAAGGTTATAATTATGCAAGCTTTTGAAGTCAGTGGCTCGTTATTCTGGCAGAAGAGATGAAGGGAAAGGAAGAGGGGTGAAGGAAAAAGACTGGAGAGATTTAGGAAAAGGGGTAGAGTTCAGAAAAGTCACCCAGAACTGCAGGTCAGGGGAAACTTACCTGACAGGATGAGTCTTTCCTTCTCATCCCATCCAGTAAGTCTCCCCTGACCCACAGTTCTGGGTGACTTTTTCAAAATATACCCCTTGTCCTAAACCTCTCCTGTCCTGTTGCTTCACCCCCTTCCTTCCCCTTCAACCCCTCTGCCAGAAGAAGGAGCCACTGGCTCTGAAAACTTGCATAAGTATAACCTTCTGTTTTGTGTATGTTCTCTTGCTGCTGCTTCATGAGTAGATTTTTTTTATCTATCCAGTTACATCATAATGTCAAAAATTGATTATTTTCATTGTTAGATAAATTAAATGTTGTTTTTACCCTTGAGAAAATAACAGAATGTGAAATAATCACCCACTAGTACATACGCGCTCAACCATATCATGTGATATCTGCTCAATGGGACCATATAAATCCATACACACCAAGTCAAGCGCCTCAGATGCACATCATCCTCCACACTTAGGAAGCGAAAAATTTGACGTCTTACCTAGCACATACTATTTACACTTGACAGCTTTAGAATCACAGCACTCTAACTTTCTACATCTACATCTACATTGATACTCCGCAAGCCACCCAACGGTGTGTGGCGGAGGGCACTTTACGTGCCACTGTCATTACCTCCCTTTCCTGTTCCAGTCGCGTATGGTTCGCGGGAAGAACGACTGTCTGAAAGCCTCCGTGCGCGCTCTAATCTCTCTAATTTTACATTCGTGATCTCCTCGGGAGGTATAAGTAGGAGGAAGCAATATATTCGATACCTCATCCAGAAACGCACCCTCTCGAAACCTGGCGAGCAAGCTACACCGCGATGCAGAGCGCCTCTCTTGCAGAGTCTGCCACTTGAGTTTATTAAACATCTCTGTAACGCTATCACGGTTACCAAATAACCCTGTGACGAAAGGCGCCGCTCTTCTTTGGATCTTCTCTATCTCCTCCGTCAGACCGATCTGGTACGGATCCCACACTGATAAGCAATACTCAAGTATAGGTCGAACGAGTGTTTTGTAAGCCACCTCCTTTGTTGATGGACTACATTTTCTAAGCACTCTCCCAATGAATCTCAACCTGGTACCCGCCTTACCAACAATTAATTTTATATGATCATTCCACTTCAAATCGTTCCGCACGCATACTCCCAGATATTTTACAGAAGTAACTGCTACCAGTGTTTGTTCCGCTATCATATAATCATACAATAAAGGATCCTTCTTTCTATGTATTCGCAATACATTACATTTGCCTATGTTAAGGGTCAGTTGCCACTCCCTGCACCAAGTGCCTATCCGCTGCAGATCTTCCTGCATTTCGCTACAATTTTCTAATGCTGCAACTTCTCTGTATACTACAGCATCATCCGCAAAAAGCCGCATGGAACTTCCGACACTATCTACTAGGTCATTTATATATATTGTGAAAAGCAATGGTCCCATAACACTCCCCTGTGGCACGCCAGAGGTTACTTTAACGTCTGTAGACGTCTCTCCATTGATAACAACATGCTGTGTTCTGTTTGCTAAAAACTCTTCAATCCAGCCACACAGCTGGTCTGATATTCCGTAGGCTCTTACTTTGTTTATCAGGCGACAGTGCGGAACTGTATCGAACGCCTTCCGGAAGTCAAGAAAAATAGCATCTACCTGGGACCCTGTATCTAATATTTTCTGGGTCTCATGAACAAATAAAGAGAGTTGGGTCTCACACGATCGCTGTTTCCGGAATCCATGTTGATTCCTACATAGTAGATTCTGGGTTTCCAAAAATGACATGATACTCGAGCAAAAAACATGTTCTAAAATTCTACAAGAGATCGATGTCAGAGATATAGGTCTATAGTTTTGCGCATCTGCTCGACGACCCTTCTTGAAGACTGGGACTACCTGTGCTCTTTTCCAATCATTTGGAACCCTCCGTTCCTCTAGAGACTTGCGGTACACGGCTGTTAGAAGGGGGGCAAGTTCTTTCGCGTACTCTGTGTAGAATCGAATTGGTATCCTGTCAGGTCCAGTGGACTTTCCTCTATTGAGTGATTCCAGTTGCTTTTCTATTCCTTGGACACTTATTTCGATGTCAGCCATTTTTTCGTTTGTGCGAGGATTTAGAGAAGGAACTGCAGTGCAGTCTTCCTCTGTGAAACAGCTTTGGAAAAAGGTGTTTAGTATTTCAGCTTTACGTGTGTCATCCTCTGTTTCAATGCCATCATCATCCCGTAGTGTCTGGGTATGCTGTTTCGAGCCACTTACTGATTTAACGTAAGACCAGAACTTCCTAGGATTTTCTGTCAAGTCGGTACATAGAATTTTACTTTCGAATTCAATGAACGCTTCACGCATAGCCCTCCTTACGCTAACTTTGACATCATTCAGCTTCTGTTTGTCTGAGAGGTTTTGGCTGCGTTTAAACTTGGAGTGGAGCTCTCTTTGCTTTCGCAGTAGTTTCCTAACTTTGTTGTTGTACCACGGTGGGTTTTTCCCGTCCCTCACAGTTTTACTCGGCACGTACCTGTCTAAAACATATTTTACGATTACCTTGAACTTTTTCCATAAACACTCAACATTGTCTGTGTCGGAACAGAAATTTTCGTTTTGATCTGTTAGGTAGTCTGAAATCTGCCTTCTTTTACTCTTGCTAAACAGATAAACCTTCCTCCTTTTTTTATATTCCTATTAACTTCCATATTCAGGGATGCTGCAACGGCCTTATGATCACTGATTCCCTGTTCTGTACATACAGAGTCGAAAAGTTCGGGTCTGTTTGCTATCAGTAGGTCCAAGATGTTATCTCCACGAGTCGGTTCTCTGTTTAATTGCTCGAGGTAATTTTCGGATAGTGCACTCAGTATAATGTCACTCGATGTCTCTTATCTTTAAACATAACTAAAATCCAGTGTCCACTTCTACATGAGTAAGTCTACAATACCATAAGTCTTCCTAGTAACTAATTTTACTAACAGCTAGAGCATGCTCAGTTGACACAGGCCCAACATTTCCATCTTTGTCAAAAACAATGTTTATGCCTCTTTTAACCAAAGCAGAAACTGACAACAAATTAATGGCTAAGGCAGGGACAAGAATAACATTTTTGATTGAAGATATACCTGGAGAATTGACAATACAATTCCTAACCATTCATTTACTAATTCAACATTATCAGCACACTTCACAATTTTTTGTTTGCAATTTTCTGGTACCAAATCTCGAAGCCATCCCTGTTTTGAATTTATGAGTGATGATGTTCTGGAATAAATGATCCAGTCATTCTAGTTGAATTCCACACACCAATTGCATGAAACAATGACTTGTCTGCTCCCCTGGAATCCTTCTTTGATGACTCTTGTCTTTGGTGATAAATGGACTTGAAGTGACATTCTTCCAGCAATTGAAACATTTTATTTTCTTCTTTTCTTTGGAAAAACCCTTGTGTGATTTCTTACAATGCTCTGTGAATAAAGCACTATCACCACCATCTTTGTCCAACTTGAGGTATTCTTCCACATATCCACTTAGCAACTTTACTTTGATGTTTTCATATGTGAGAGTTTCATCCACAGTACTGGCCTCTATAACCTCCTAGTAAGAGAGATAAACTTTTAGTAAATCTCTCAGCAGAATGAGTGCAATTTGTGCATCATCATTTGTTTTTGCCCAGGCTCTGCAGTTTGTTGGCTACATCAAGAATGTGAGTGACATAATTTTGATCATTTGCTGCAAATTTGGATAACATGCCATTCAGCAGAGTGCAGTGACACAATTACTCAAAAACTATCAGTGAAAAAGTGAACTGTAAAATATCTTTCTTTTTAGGTTATCTGCCATCCATGTTTAGTTTGAGTGAGGTCTGTTGTAGAGTTTCATGTATTTCTCAATGTGTTTTAATAAAGTGAGTACCTTCAGTATCAACATGTACTTAGTGTACTTACTGTGGATTGATTTGTCCCTCAAGTAGTGACCCTACAGAAAGCCCAGGACCATAAGAAACACATTAATTGTAGGAATACTATGATAACAACAACAGACACCATCTCATCAGAACAGTTAACATGAAATTTGGAGGAAGTCTCTGCAACCCATCTCCCTCCAGTGCTCCCACAAGATGGACAATTACCAGATAATTCATGAGATATGCAGCCCATGGACAAATTACCAATTAGCTGCATTGTGTCTTCCATGCTGGTAGCAAAATCATCATACCACCATACATGCCACAGCAGCTGGACCTGTGGTTCAAACTACTTTAACTCTCATTTACTGCATATGGTGTATGTGATGAGAATCTAATTTTTTTCCTGACCATCAGTACTCTAGACACTCAAACACTTTTGTTAGTGCCAGATATTGCTCATAACGTTCCCTCTGTATATTAGTATGCACACTTGAAAGGCCATGTACTCCACAGTGTTCACAAATCAAGTGACCTGTACATCTAGTAAGTTTTAAAAAGAGATTATTGGTGATAAGCCTCCATTTAAATTCTGGTGTCACCTGAGAACACAAGACTCCTCTAAAGCAACAAAATGACCACATCTGTGCATCTACTCAAATTACAACAGTGACCAGGAGTAGGCACAACTGGATATCTTTGTACATGAAGACCTACATGTGAATTCTCATGTTATGTTGTGTGCTGACTCTGTCAAAGCTTCATTGCAAACACCTTATACAGGTCCTTAGCCTCTACTGGCATGGAAAAAACAGACTACGACAACATTCATTATTGGTTAATGGCAAGCCCACTACGCTGTCCTTGGGACGTGTCTTAATGGCCTAACTACTTCAAAAGAACAACACTCTGTGTTCTGTCATGTATCATCAGCTGTTGCCTACCTCACATCCTGCAGCCGTTGCTGAGACTAGACCATCAACAGACAAATCTCTGTCATACACTCAACCAGCTTCATCTGTTTTAATACCAACCTGCACAGGAGCTGGTAGAGTTGCGAATATCAAATATCCCTTCGTTCCAGGAGTGCCACTCTACAGAGAGGAAGAGGGGGGGGGGGGAAATGTGGTGACACAATTAGTCGAAAACTATTGCTAAAGAGTTCGCAGCTCGTGGTCTTGCGGTAGTGTTTTCTCTTACTGCACAAGGGGACCCGGGTTTGATTCCTGGTGGGGTCAGGGATTTTCCCTGCCTCAAGATGACTGGGTGTTGTTGTGTTGTCTTCATCATCATCATTCATCCCCATTATGGTCAGAGAAAGGCAATGGCAAATCACCTCTGCTACGACCATGCCTAGTCAGCGGTGCGGGTCTCCTGCATCGTTGCCTATGCTCGTCGGAGTATGGGACCTCATCATCAGCATCATCATCATCATTGCTAAAGATGTGAAGTGTAAATTATCTTTGTTATTATGTTCTCTGCCTTCCCACAGTGTTATAACCTTTAATCACCAATAATTGCGTAGATATTCAAACACACTCACTTAGAAACAATAGCTGGTTACATGATAACAACTCAGTATCTCTCATTTGACTGCTGTGCCGTGACATGCGGCCAGCGCCGTTCGTAGCTAGGTGGCGCTCCCGCACACAGCCGAGTTGCGGAGCGCCTCTATTGCCATTTGCGCATACTGTCGTGGCGGCACTGTTAAATTTCATGGCACTGTCACAACACTTTTCCCCCCTTGAAAAAGAAAGAAAAAAAAAAAACACTCACTTCCTTGGAGATATGGACAGTGCGGAGACATCCATGGCCTCTTGTGAGGCCCTGAGAAGATCCCGCGGAGAGACACGAGAGTATGATCGAAAATGTCCAGGATGGAAGCTCGTGCATGGAACGTGCCTCCTGGACGAGATGATGGGTGAAAACTCCGGAGCAGGATCCATAGGTGTTGTGGACCTGGGGGTGTGCTCCAGTGAGATGGGTCCCGGAGAAGGCGGCGTCGCGACTGGGGCCGGTTCCGGCGTACTCGGAAGCAGTAGGGACGTCAGCTGCATCAACACGCACGGTAGATCGGCAGCAGCGACAGGACTGGCTTCTCGTTCTCGGGCTGGTGGAGGCGAAGGAAGGGGCGGTGGCACCGGCGTGGCCACCACTCGTGGGCACATCTGGTCATAATGGCGAACAACCATGCCATCGTCCGTACGTATTTCACAAAGCCGGCGGCCGCGAAGAGCCTTGACCTTGGCCATGCAAGAGTTCAGCAGGGCTGCGATCAACCAGAGGCGTGAAGCGATAAGAACTCAGAAATTGCAGCAGAGCGTCATCTGTGGAAAAATCACTAAGGAATTTTTTCATCTGGCTTTTGAAAGTGCGGACAAGGTGCTCAACCTCCCCATTCGACTGCGGATGGAAGGGCGGTGCTGTAACATGATGAATCCCTTGTCCAGTACAAAAATCACGGAAGGCCTGCAAAGAGAACTGAGGGCCATTGTCCGTGACGATCGTGGATGGAAGACCTTCTAGCGCACAGATTTTGGACAAAGCCAGCGTGGTCGCCGCAGTGGTGGGCGACAGACATCGAACAACAAACAGAAACTTTGAGAAGGCGTCAATCAACAGTAGCCAATAAGTACCAAGGAAGGGGCCGGCAAAGTCACCGTGCACCTGTTCCCATGGCTGCGCCGAATCAGGCCACGGAGAGGGCATTGTACAAGGTGCAGCCAGTTGTTGAGCACACTGACCACACGCAGCAACCATGTGGGCAATGTCCGAATCAATACCGGGCCAATAAACGTGCCTGTGAGCCAGGGACTTAGTCCGAGAAATCCCCCAATGGCCTTCATGCAACAGTGTGAGAACATCTTTGCAAAGAGAGGCTGGCACCACGACCCGTGGAGATGCGCCATCCATGGCCAGAAGAACAACACCATCACGAACAGACAGACAAAGGCGCAAGGCATGGTAGTTCCAAAGGGGATCCGATGCCTGGCCCTTGGTCCTGTCCGGCCAACCCCGCTGAACAAAACCGATCACCTGACGCAGGACCGGGTCCCGCGCAGTAGCCGACGCGACCTGCGAACCTGTAAGTGGAAAACCCTCGACCGCACGACGTTCTTCTTCATCAATGTGGAAACAGAGTAGTTCACCACGATCGAAAACCGGGTCGGGGCCCATCGGCAATCGCGACAATGCGTCAGCGTTGGCGTGCTGGGCCGTGGGGCGATAGTGAATCTCATAGTGAAAACGAGACAAGTATAAGGCCCAACATTGCAGGCGGTGAGCTGCCTTATCCGGAAGCGGCGCCAATGGGCTGAACAGAGAGACCAGCGGCTTGTGGTCAGTGATGAGGTGAAACTTAGAACCATACAAAAAAACGCTGAACTTTTTTAGAGCATAAATGATAGCAAGTGCCTCCTTTTCGATTTGAGAGTAACGCCATTGCGCATTGTTGAGGGTCTTGGAAGCATAGGCGATGGGTCGTTTCGACCCATCCTCATACCGATGGGCGAGAACAGCCCCTAGGCCATACTGTGACACGTCAGTCGCCAGTACCAAGTGCTGACCCGGATGGAAAGTGGCAAGACAAGGCGCCGACTGCAAATGAGTCTTCAGGCGGACAAAAGCCTGCTCACACTCGTTGGACCAACAGAAAGGGACGTTTTTGCGTAACAGCTGATGCAGAGGATGAGCTATCGCCGCTGGGGATGGAATGAATTTGTGATAATAAGCAATCTTGCCTAGAAACGCCTGAAGTTCTTTGACCGTAGACAGCCGTGGTAGAGCGTTAATGGCCGCAATGTGCTGACGTAGAGGACGTATACCCTCACGGGACAAGTGGAAACCAAGATACACAATGGAAGGTTGGAAGAACTGTGACTTGTCCAGATTGCACTTCAACCCAACCGAATGCAAAAACCGAAACAGTGAACGCAAATTGCGAAGGTGCTCCTCAGTGGAGGCCCCCGTGACAACAATGTCATCCAGATAATTTATGCAGCCGGGAATGGAAGCCGTGAGCTGGTCCAAAAACCACTGAAAAATGGCCGGTGCACTAGCGACGCCAAATGGTAACCGCTGGTACTGATACAACCCACAAGGAGTGTTGATGATGAGAAATTCCTTGGAAGAAGCATCCAACGGCAACTGATGGTACGCCTCCGATAAGTCAGGTTTGGAAAAGAACTGGCCCCCAGCGAGCTTGGTAAATAACTCCTCAGGACGGGGAAGAGGATAAGTGTCAATGAGGCTCTGAGCGTTGACGGTGGCTTTAAAATCACCACACAATCGCAGACTCCCGTTTGGTTTAGAAACCACCACGATTGGCGATGCCCATTTGCTGGAGGTAACAGGAAGGAGAATCCCTGAAGCTGTTAACCTGTCTATCTCAGCCTTGACAGGTGCATGCAATGCCACCGGAATAGGGCGTGCCCGGAAAAACTTAGGGCGAGCTGTAGGTTTAAGAGTAATGTGGGCTTCCAAATCCTTGGCATGACCCAGACCAGCAGAGAACACGGACAAAAATTCAGAACACAATCCATCCAGCTGTTGATACAGAATATCCTCAGATATGAGGTGCACATCATCATCAATGGAGAACCCGAACAACTGGAAAGCATCATAACCGAACAGGCTTTCAGTGCCCGCATGATCCACCACATAAAACGTGGGGGGCCTAACAACAGACTTGTAGGCAGTGGAAGCATCAAACTGGCCAATGATAGGAATTTTCTGTTTATTATAAGATCTCAGATTTCGCGTAACTGGAGACAAGGGAGGGGAGCCCAACTCCAAATACGTGCGAGAATTAATGAGAGTTACTGCAGAGCCAGTGTCCACTTGCATGCGAATGTCTTTATCCAGAACACGAACGGTAACAAACAACTTATTTGTTTGAGAAAGCACACAGTTAACATCCATGTCCGATGCCTCGTCCTCGTCGACAGGAACTTTAGGGGACTGACACACAGAAGCAATGTGGCCTTTTTTCCTACATGAACTACACATGGCCCAACATTTTGGACACGCGGCCCTGTCATGCTGTACGAAACAACGTGGACAAGAAGGAAGTGCGGAACGAACCTGCTTCTGTGGTTGCTGTTTTCGCTGCGAGTGTTGCGGCCAAACGCGACGTTGTTTACGCGAGTGAACCGCCACCACATCTTCATTCTCCTGTGAAACAGGCAAATTGTCCATGTCGAAAGTTGACTGTACAGTGCCTACATCACACCACGCGTCTATTTGCGCGCCAGCAGTGTGAGACACTTCAAAGGATTGAGCGATGCTTAGAACTTCCGACAACGACGGGTTTGGCAGTTGTAGGGCACGTTGCTGAACTTCTTTATCAGGAGCAAGCCATAGAATAGCATCCCTAACCATTGAATCAGCATAAGACTCATGATGAGTGTCCGTGACAAACTGACATTTCCTACTCAGACCATGTAGTTCCGCCGCCCAAGCCCGGTAAGATTGATGGGGCTGTTTACGACACCGGTAGTACGCCACGCGGGCGGCAACGACGTGTGTTTTTTTGCGGTAATAGTTAGACAATAAGTCACACATTTCTTGGAAGGACAGGGAGGCAGGTTCCCGCAGAGGGGCTAACTGAGATAGCAGCTGATAGATCCGTGGGGAAATCCAAGATAGAAATAACGACTTACACATAGGAGCATCGACAACGCTGAAAGCCAAGAAGTGTTGCCACAAACGCTTCTCATAATCCTCCCAGTCTTCAGCAGCCTCGTCGTAAGGAGGGAATGGAAGCGGAGAAGAGGAAGACAGACGATGAGTAAGCGACGTCGACAACGCGTGAATAGCAGCCGTCAGCTGTGCTTGTTGTTCAATGAGCGCTTGCATAAGCTGTTCCATGTCTGTCCCGTCACGAACACACAAATCCACAATGCAGTGAAAATATCCGACCTTGTCGCCAAAAAGTGTTATAATCTTTAATCACCAATAATTGTGTGGATATTCAAACACACGCACTTAGAAACAATAGCTGGTTACATGATAACAACTCAGTATCTCTCATTCGACTGCCATGCCATGACATGCGGCCGGCGCCGTTCGTAGCTAGGTGGCGCTCCCGCGCTCAGCCGAGTTGTGGAGCGCCTCTATCGCCGTTTGTGCGTACTGTGGTGGCGGCACTGTTAAATGTCGTGGCACTGTCACAACACACAGTGTTGACTGAGATGTTTAGTTTGAGTGATTTCTGTTATAATGTTTTGTGTATCTCTCATTTTGTTTTAATAAAGTGTACAGCTTGAATATCAACAAGTGCTTACTATACTTGTTGTGACTTGACGTCTCCCAGATGAACTTCCGAGAGATTTATCCACCTGGTTTGTTCTTAATAGTAAGCATGTTTTCCCGGGCATCCAAAGCTTCCTTTGCATTTGATGCTTTCAACATGTGTATACAAAGATTTTTTCACATGCAAAAGGGTATGTGTCCACACACCTGTATCTTTCTTTGTGTTCATAACAGCACTTGCTTCCAGGGCATAGTCCTATAATTTTTCAGACATAAATTCAGGTTCATCATGAACTTTCATGTGTTGTAATCAACCTTGTCCTTCAGATTGTGTGCCACTGGATTTTTTGAAAACCTTAACTCACAGGCACTAAATAATGGAAAGGATTTCTTCCAAAAAAGAAGTTTAAACAGTGCTAAGTTTGACAAAGCAGGTCACTTATTTATATTCCTGCCAGTACAACACACATAATTCACTGCACAGATTTACTGCCCTGGGTCCATAACCTTTTAGAACAGGCTGGTGATGATATGATAAATACCAAGTCCATTTTTCATAATAGCTGTATTCACACATCAGTGTTACATCATATACACAAATGAAAAAAGAACAACACAAAGATAGTAATGCCTCACAAAGAGTTACAGCAAAATGAAATAAGCTGTTAGATCACCAACATAACAACAATAATTAATAGGTAATGCAATAATTGAAAATCTTTGGTGGAAAATAAGTCCAATAATTCAATTAACATCTGTAGATTAGTAAACATATGTTAAGAAGTAAGGAATAGCTAGAATACATAAAAGCTTATTGAAAAATGGTGTAAAGGCCATACCAGTACTGGAGGTGGCCTGTGTCAAGGATGGGAGGGGATGGCACTGGAAGGGAGGTTTTTTGAAATAAAAGAGAGAAATAAAGAAAAATAGGAATTTATTGTGATAGTAAAGGATACAATGGCCATGCCTGGAGTGAGAGAAAAGGGTAAGTGCCAGCCTAGGTGGTCATGTAATATGGGAATAGGAAGAGGGAGAGAATGTGGTCCATGTCAAGTTCTGCTAGTGGCTGGTTATTGAGTGCTGAGTAAGATGCTGGTGGCAAGGAGCTGCCCACTCTGTTGGAAAGCTGTATCACAAGAGGGAGACTCAACTGCACTTTGCTCGCCACGGTGCAATCAGGAGCTGCCACATGACCCCATTCCTGTGCGTCCTATTGGCTAAACATGTGGGGTGGATAGCTTGTTTATTCAGCAGAAGGCTGCAAAACCTGCTCTTATTTCAGGAATATCATTACTTTACTGAAATATTAATTTTTCTCTTGGAGCTTCTAACCCAACAGCATTTGAAAATGTTACACTTGAGCATCATTAAGTTTAAATATTGCAGCCATGCACAATAGTTTCACTTATTTAAGAAATTATTGAAAGTTTTGAATTATCTTCTAGTTATATGAAAATTTTAATACTTCTCCTATTACAAATTTTTATTACTGACTTAATTTTGTTTCCAATTAATTGCAGTGATCCTCGGTCTTATGATACATGAAGCTGAGTGCAGGAGAAAAATTTTAAAAGGGCGCAGAACTATTTCAAGATACTATTATGGTAAGTATATCTTTTAAAATAATTAATACTTTTTATATTCATGGAACTTACGAGCATAAAAATAAAATTTATGGCATAAAAATCAATTGTGCTTATTTGTTTTTCATTATTCTGCAATTCTTAGAGAGATGTTTACATTAATACAGGATATTAGAGATGAACCCTAACTTGGCCTCACCATCCTTCTCCAGTTCCCTCACTAAAAACACTAATGTCTCAGCAGAAGAAAGGACTGCTATTCACAACCCCAAAACAGATCCTCACCTACTCATCCTCCCTGCAGACAAAGACTACACCACTGTTACAATGAACTGCTGATGGAAGGCCTCTGCCAAATGTCTCATTCATTTGCCTACTAGCTCTGTTGGAGTGATCCCATCCCAGAAGTCCAGCATAACCTCCAACCCTTCCAGAAATCCTTAGACCCATCCCAGACACTCTCCCCTGAGTCCATCCTGCACATTCACAACCTACATGCTCCCCAAAATCCACAAACCTAACAACCCTGGGTGTCCAATTGTAACTGGTTATTGGCTCCTACTGAAAGGATTTTTGCTCTTGTTGACCAGCATCTCCAACTGATTGCCCAGCACCTAGCCTCCCACATCAAAGACACTAACCACTTCCTTCACTGACTCTCCACATCCTCACCCCTTCATCTCCTCTGTCCCTGCTTGTCACTGTTGATGCCACCTCCGTATATACCAACCACTCTCATGTCCATGGCCTTGCCGCTATCAAACACTATCTCTCCCAACATCCTTCAGACTCCAAATCCATTATATCATTCTTTATATATCTTACCAAATATATCCCATTACACAACTACTTCTACTTTGAGGGGAAGATATATTAACAAATCCGTGGCACAGCCATGGGCACCCACACAGTACCTTCCTATGCCAACCTTTACACTGAAATCTACTTCTAGATTACTACTCTGCAATTCACACTGAACTACCTGGTGAAAGGTTCATTGAACCACTTTCACACTGTTCTCTGCCATTCCAATCATGAACAGTTTGCAGGAAAAATGAACAAATATTTCCATGTAAGCTCTGATTTCTCTTATTTTATTTCAAAGATCATTTCTCCCTGTGTAGGTTGGTGTCAACAAAATATTTTCACATTCGGAGGACAATGTTGAAGATTGAAATTTCATGAAAAGATCTCACTGGAATGAAAAATACCTTTGTTTTAATGATTGCCACACCAACTTGCACATCATATCTGTGACTCTCAACCTTTCTCTGGACCATCTAAAGGAAACCTTCCTAGCCTTCCAAGACCCAAACCCCTTGATTGGTTCAGGTTCATCAATGATATCTTCATGATCCAGACTCAAGGCCAATACATCGTGTCCTGATTCCTACACAACCACAACACCTTCTCTCTCATCCGCTGCTTTACCTGGTCATCCTCCACACCAAAAAGCTGCTCCCTAAAGCCTCACCACCTATGGCCAGCATATATGCAGTGATGAGAACTTGCTTGACCAATATGCTGAAGGTCTAATGAGGGCCTTCACAGAAAGGCACTATCCCTCAAACCTAGTCTCCAAGCAAATCTCCTGTGCCATATCCTCACATACCCCTAATCCTCCCACCACCACCAAGAATCAGCTACAAAGGAATGCTGCCTTCATCACCCTGGACTGGAACAAATGGACCATATCCTTTGTCTGGGCTTTCATTATCTCTCATCATGCCCTGAAATGAGGGATATCCTACCCAAGATCATTCCCACCCCTACTAATGTGGCATTCCATCACCCATCCAGCTTACACAACATTTCAGTCCATCCCTATGTCACTCCCACTCCCAACCCCTTGCCACAGGGATCATATCCCTGTGGAAGACCAACGTGCAAGACCTGCCCAATCCAGCCATCCAGCACTTCCTACTCCAGTCCTGTCATAGGATTATCCTAAAACATCAGAGGCAGGGCCACCTGTGAAAACGGTCATATCACATACCAATTCTGCTGCAACCACTGTACAGCTTTTCATGGCAGTATTACAACCAAATAGCTGTCCACCAGAATGAATGGCTATTGCCAAACTGTGGCCAAGAACAAAATTGACTACTGACTGGCACAGCTTACAGCTAAGCACAGCATGCTCAATTTCAATAGCTGCTTTACAACATGGATCATCTGGACCCTCCCCTCTAACAACAGCTTTTCTACACTATACAGATGGGAATTATCCCTGCAACACATTCTTTGCTCCTGTGACCCTCCTGGCCTCAATCTCCATCAACCCAGTGTCCTCACACCCTCCAGTCAATAATTTCCCTTTCCTCTGCCCTGTCAATGACTCAGTGCTTCTGCTATTTGGTGAGTGGTCTTCTTTACTCCTAAAGTGTTTATAGAATATTGGATTATATACTTTTGTAGAAAATACATTCACCCCAAGTTCTCTTTAATATTCATCTGAGGAGAGCATCTTTCTAGGAGATTAAAATGTAAGGAGGGGAAGGACTTGCACCACATCCTTGCCTTTCCCTTTCATGAAAACCATTTTGTCATACAAACATGTAGTAAGGGTGAAATGTCAACACACTTGCCTCTATCAACCAGAGGTTTACCTTGAACTCCTGGCCTTGCACACATCTTTGTCAATAATGTTCATCTCAATGCTCTCTCTCCCTCTCTCTGTTCTTGCATTGAAGTTCTTTTTCTGAATCTGAAATTTGACTGAAACTATTAAGGCTGCTGCATCCACACCCACAGCTATATCAGCACCATGTGGACCACTGTACTGTTTGTGGTAGGAGATACATAGTGTACCAGCATAATTGTACCCTTACTACTTCTGTAGCTGCTGTTGGTTTGGGAGAAAGACTGACCGTTAACTTTTACATTACAACAATTCAGTACCAGAAACTGATGAGAAACAGCTGGTAGAAGAGAAGCCACACATTTTCAAAATCAGTGTAGAACACAATAGGTATCCAGTTACGTTCTCCTGTTGAGAGGCTTTAGTTGTTTTTCACTTCTGCTATGATTTATATTGGTGTCTGTAATTTTTGTGCCCATCAAGTAATTAAAAGAAAGATATATAAAGCAATCTCCTTCAGTGAAAAAACTTCAGAATAAAAAAAAATTAGCACTTTTGTTTTTCCTAATGCAGTAGGATGGGATAAAATATCAGCTAAAATAATATATCAGCTAAAATAATAAAGGCCGGATGTTATGGCAGAATATACCTGCTCTCTCTCCTGATCTTTAGGTCATATGAGAAAGGTACCTTTATTGATACCCTAAGATACATGGATGTATGGCTGTTACAACAAAGTGGCAGACACCACGAGGCATATAAAGGTGGTGGAGTTTCCATTTATATTTGATTTGATTGATTGATTTATTATTGGTCCTGTAGATCATACAATTTGTACATCAAAGCACATCATGATATAGGACAAGTCAATTTGAAAAATTATGTTAAGATGGTATATGATGAGAGATGACAGTAGTGGCACATAACTCACATATCAGAATACATACAGGATATATAGACAAAATATAAAAAAGGTGGTGTGTGATGAGAGATGACGGTGGCATACTGCATATAGCAGAATACATATAAGAGATACAGACAGAATATGAGTAACAAACAATAATTAAATTATCTTACTAAGTAAAAATATCTAGAAGTGAATATACAGCTTATTACAAGTAATTAAAATATTGTGGTACATAGTTCACATAGCAGAATACATATATGAGATACAGACAGAATATAGATAAGATACAATAATTAAATTATCTTACTAAGTAGAAATATCTACAACTGAATAAACAGGTTATTGCAAGTAATTAAAATTTTGTTTCAAGAAATTCATGTACAGAATAGAAACAGTGATTTAGTAGCAATTCCTTTAATTTAATTCTCATTATTTTTGGGTTTTTGCTTGTTTTTATGTCTGTTGGGAGGTGGTTGGATCTTTTAATGCCCATACATTTAACCTCACTCGCATATAATTTTGTGTTGTGGGCTATAATTTGTAACTGTGTTTTGTTTCTGATGTCATGTGTAGGCGGTCTGCATTTCTGTTGAGGGCGTCTAAGTGCTGTATGTAAAACAAGCTAGTTCCAATATATAGAGGCATGGCAGTGGCAGGATTTTTAGCTGTTGAAATAGTGGTTTATAGTGTTCAGTTCTTTTTTTACATTTCATCATTCTTACTACTTATTTTTGTAACTTGAAAATTGTGAGAGAATCAGAGCTCTTTGCCCAGAAGATTAGGCCATAGCTCAAGACAGACTCAAACAGGGCATGGTACACCAGCTTCAAGGTATCTACACTGGGTGTGTCTTTTAATGATCGTAATAGATAGCAGGTTTTACTAAGCTTTTGTGACGATGCCTCAATATGTGGTTTCCAATTTAGTGTGTTACTGATGGTAAGTCCAAGAAATTTGGTGTCCTGCCTGTTCGTAATGTCATCTTTGCCGATAACTATAACTGCACTGAAGGGGGTTAGATTTTGTCTAGTATGGAAGTTCATCCTTACAGTTTTTTGAGTATTTATGGGTAGTCTATTTGCTTCAAACCATGATTGTAAATGACAAGTAGTTTCATTAACTGCATCTTGCAGTGTGTCACCTCTACTGCTTATCAGAATATTTGTGTCATCTGCATACAGAAAGGTGCTGGCATTTGGTATGTGTTCTGGGAGATAATTTATGAACAATATGAAAAGAACAGGGCCAAGGACAGATCCCTGAGGGACGCCATTTGTTGTATGTAGTATATCTGACCTGCAGTGCCTGAATGTCTCTGATTTTCTTATTCCTACATATTGCTTTCTTTGACTAAAGTAGCTATGGAACCGATTGTGGGCTACATCTCTAATCCCATGCTTATGGAGTTTCATAAGCAGCAGCTTGTGGTCGACCATGTCAAAGGCCTTGGACTGATCAAGAAATATACCGACAGCAGGTTGTTTATGGTCAACAAAACTTGAGCACTTTTCTATAAATGCATACAGAGCATGTGTGGTGGACCTATTTTTCCGAAATCCATATTGGGAAGATATGATTATGTTGTTAGAATTTAAACATACACTCCTGGAAATTGAAATAAGAACACCGTGAATTCATTGTCCCAGGAAGGGGAAACTTTATTGACACATTCCTGGGGTCAGATACATCACATGATCACACTGACAGAACCGCAGGCACATAGACACAGGCAACAGAGCATGCACAATGTCGGCACTAGTACAGTGTATATCCACCTTTCGCAGCAATGCAGGCTGCTATTCTCCCATGGAGACGATCGTAGAGATGCTGGATGTAGTCCTGTGGAACGGCTTGCCATACCATTTCCACCTGGCACCTCAGTTGGACCAGCGTTCGTGCTGGACGTGCAGACCGCGTGACACGACGCTTCATCCAGTCCCAAACATGCTCAATGGGGGACAGATCCGGAGATCTTGCTGGCCAGGGTAGTTGACTTACACCTTCTAGAGCACGTTGGGTGGCATGGGATACATGCGGACGTGCATTGTCCTGTTGGAACAGCAAGTTCCCTTGCCGGTCTAGGAATGGTAGAACGATGGGTTCGATGACGGTTTGGATGTACCGTGCACTATTCAGTGTCCCCTCGACGATCACCAGTGGTGTACGGCCAGTGTAGGAGATCGCTCCCCACACCATGATGCCGGGTGTTGGCCCTGTGTGCCTCGGTCGTATGCAGTCCTGATTGTGGCGCTCACCTGCACGGTGCCAACCACGCATACGACCATCATTGGCACCATGGCAGAAGCGACTCTCATCGCTGAAGACGACACGTCTCCATTCGTCCCTCCATTCACGCCTGTCGCGACACCACTGGAGGCGGGCTGCACGATGTTGGGGCGTGAGCGGAAGACGGCCTAATGGTGTGCGGGACCGTAGCCCAGCTTCATGGAGACGGTTGCGAATGGTCCTCGCCGATACCCCAGGAGCAACAGTGTCCCTAATTTGCTGGGAAGTGGCGGTGCGGTCCCCTACGGCACTGCGTAGGATCCTACGGTCTTGGCGTGCATCCGTGCGTCGCTGCGGTCCGGTCCCAGGTAGACAGGCACGTGCACCTTCCGCCGACCACTGGCGACAACATCGAGGTACTGCGGAGACCTCACGCCCCACGTGTTGAGCAATTCGGCGGTACGTCCACCCGGCCTCCCGCATGCCCACTATACGCCCTCGCTCAAAGTCCGTCAACTGCACATACGGTTCACGTCCACGCTGTCGCGGCATGCTACCAGTGTTAAAGACTGCGATGGAGCTCCGTATGCCACGGCAAACTGGCTGACACTGACGGCGGCGGTGCACAAATGCTGCGCAGCTAGCACCATTCGACGGCCAACACCGCGGTTCCTGGTGTGTCCGCTGTGCCGTGCGTGTGATCATTGCTTGTACAGCCCTCTCGCAGTGTCCGGAGCAAGTATGGTGGGTCTGACACACCGGTGTCAATGTGTTCTTTTTTCCATTTCCAGGAGTGTATTTCTGATCTAGTTAACATACAGTATTCAAATATTTTTGAGAAGGCAGATAAGATAGCAATTGGCCTATAGTTTTTCATGTCCGTTTTCTCTCCCTCCTTGTAGAGAGGTATAATTTTAGTAAGTTTTAGCTGGTTTGGAAATGTTCCCTCTAGAAATGATATTTGACAGGGGTCCACTGACATAATTTGAACACTTATGAATTAAGAAGCAGGGTATCAGATCATGCCCTGCAGAATAAATCTTTTTGACTCTTTTTTTAATAATATTTTCAATTTCATACGGTGTTGTAGGAGATAGGAAAAAGGAGTTCAGAGGAGTATTATTTTTGAAACAAGAGTGTGCAATGTTTGGAGAGTTAGTCAGGAGATTTGAGGGAGGAGAGTGAACAGTATCTGAAGAGTTGGTTAGGAGATTTGTGGAAATTTCATACACACATTATATACATATTTAGGTCAGCAAGTACTACCCCAGCTATTTCAATGTCTTTGTCTGAGGAATGCACTTCACAGGGATGGAAAGGTTCACAGCTAATGCTATTTCTTATGTATATACAAGTTCTACCACCTTTGTAATGTTTCCTAGAATAGTGGTGGACTAATCTGAAGTTTCGAACATACTGATAAGGTAATTCTGACAGGAAAGCTCCTAAGGACTGCAAACAGTAAGGGTGTGAGATTACCTGCAGCTAGAGAAAAAGACTTTGTGATTACTGGTGTAATGATTGATGACTTTATATTGTTTTGTGTATACAGATCACCAAGTGCAAGATTAGCATCTTACTGAAAAAAAATTGCCAACTTACTAAGAAAGAAGAAAAATATTGTTATCTGTGGAGACTTCAGTATTGACATGAGAAAAGAATCAAAGCCGAGATTTTAAAGAATTGTTCATACAATCCAATATGGAGGCAACAATATCTGCATCGACAAGAGTGACTTCTCAAAGTCAGACAGTTATTGACAACATCATTACTAATATTAATAGGAGTAACTATCAGTAACATGTAGACCAAACTGAAATATCTGATCATCATGGACAGCATATCTGCTTCTGCAGAAGTAAGAACATAATATCAAAACCAAAACAGGCAACCAAAGAAATCAGGAACATTAGTGAAAAATATTATCATATTTAGGACAATATTAAGCAGGAAAAACTGGAATGAAACCCTACAGATGCAGAATGTAAATGAAAAGTATGATTCCTTTATTACAATTAAACACAATTTTAACATAGCATGACACAAAGTAAAGAGACGAGAAAAGCTGCAGGATTAGACAAAGTGGTTACCAGTGAAATAATAGTACTGTGAAGGAAGCTGCAGGATCTGAGGTAGAGGGTTGAACCTGAAAATTATAAAATGCTATGAAGGAAGTATAGAAAAATAATAAGACAGGTGAAAGCAAGAGCAATTAATGCCACCATAATGTAATCAAAAAACAGGGTAAAGGCACCCTGGAATGCTATTAATGATGAAAGAAAGGAAAAAACACTGGCTTGAACAAAGAAACAGATATCAAGTCAATGAAAATAGACAACACAGTGGTTACAGATATAGCTAACATACTCAATATATGTACATAGGGAACTTAAAAGTGGAAAGAAATAGTGTGCAAAAGAAGCTTAATAAGTTATCAACAAATCAAGTGGAACAATGTTCTTGAAGCCTGTCACAAAAGATGAACTGAGGAAAACTATACAAAAACTGCATCCAAGTAATCAGCTGGTGATGGTGAAATATCAAATTATATAATAAAGAAAGTAATGAGCAAATAATCTCACCATTGCAGGACATAGCAAACAGCCAAGGATGACCCCAACAACTACAGGACAGTTTCATTGATTAAAAAATTCTTAAAAATCTTGGAAATGGTTATGTATAATAGATTAGTTGATTGTCTGGATAAATGCGACATTCTTATATCATCACAGCATGCTCTCAGAAAGAGTAAATCTACAGAATCAGCAGTTGCCAGTCTGACAGAATATATTATACAGTCCTTAGACAAAAAACAAGTTGTACCTGCAGTGTTTCTGGATCTTTCCAAAGCATTCGATACTACTGACCATGATGTACTACAAGAAAATTGGAAAACTAAGGTATTCAAGGACAAGCAGGTGAGTAGATAGAATCATACTTATGCAACACTATTTATCAATAGGGAATTCATATCAATCAGAAATCAAACCATCAGATATGGAGGGCTGCAGGGATCTGCAATGGGGCCACTGCTGTTTGATCTGTTTGTTAATAACATGGATGTTGAAGAGAAGGAGAAGAAAATGTTGTATGCAGATGACATGACAACATTGAACAATGACCAATGTGATGTACAGTTTGAGAGAAAAGCTTACATATCTACAAACACCACTGTTCAGTGGCTCTTTAAAAATGGAATTATTATAAACCTAAAAAAGACTATGTATGCATTGTTCAGAAATAAAGAGAGGGCTGTGCACATGGGTTTAGAGGTGGATAAAATGACTGGAATAAGTAGAATCCACTAGATTCTTAGGTGTTACTGTGGATAGTTAGCTGAAATGGAAGCAACATATTAATTCTGTCTGTAAGAAACTCACCTCTATCATATTTGTAATGAGGCAACTATCACAGTATGCAGACAAAGAGTTTCTGTGCACAGTATACCATGGACTCTTCAAACTATACCTGCAGTATGGAGTGATAGTGTGGGGAAACTCAGACATTCAAGAAGTAAAAAGTGTGTTCACATAAAAAAAATTAAATTTTAAAAAACCAGGATCATATTAAGAGGAAAGACTTCTGAAACATGCAGAAACTGCTTCAGAAGACTAGGTGTCTTAACTTTTACATCCTTGTACACATATAAAACAATAATATATGTCCCAAAAGATAGTGCAGAGTGTACACACCCACAACACATGGAGGAAGAATGACATATGAAGCATACCCCACCAACTAACAATGCTTGAGAAAGGGCTCCAGTACTCAGGTGTCAAATTACTAAGAAGTCTGCCTAAAAACTGTGTGACAATGTACATGACAATAAGTTTTCAAAGAAACTCAAAAGACTGTCTGGTGGAACAAAAATTTAGTGTTAAAGAATACTTAAATGTATATTGTTACTTATAATCAATGATGTTAAAATATAAGAAAAATGGATAGGAAGTATGTGATAATGAATGTTTTCTACTTTTACCGTTCAGTTCAATTCAATTCAATGAAATTATTGGCAAATTTCTTTTTTGCCAATATTTTAAAAATCTTCAATAAGTCTGCACTACAAATAGAAAGGTATAATAAAACACACAAAGTATTCTGGATAACCCATATGGATTCAGAAAGATCATACTATGATAGAGGTAATTAAGAAACTGGTCACAAAAGTAATCTTGTGCCTTGATAATAAGACCAATGTAACAGGAATTTTATACTCCGATTGCATTTGATATGGTAAACTGTGACTTGCTCCATTTGCAAAATGGCTGCCTATGGTTTCGCAGAAAAATCGTTGTGCTTGCTATCTTTTACTATTCCACTTCTTGTCCTCTTTGGATGGTATATCACATAAGATAATCATAGACATGATTCTTTATGCAAATGATTTAAATCACTGGTTTCCAATGAAACCAATGAAGCAGTTGTTCAAAGATACACTTAGGGAATTTGTGATTTTCAGTAAGGTAAAATCTGATATTAAACTTTGCTAAAACTCTAATTGTGTAATTTGATACAAATAAAGATCTAGAATCCATATCAGAAACAAAATAGAATAATAAAAATTTCATTACTACAAACTACAGAAATTTGTTAATATTCTTATGAATAAAAACTTGACACAGACTTTTCATGTGGAGGTCTGTTTAAATTATAAATAATGTAACTGAATTTGATGTCACAAAGACGACTTTATATAATGTATATTTGACACCAATTGTCAGATATGGAATCATCTTCCTGATTTTTGAAGGAAAAAGTCTACTGAAAGTATTTATCTCTCTCTTTCTCTCTCTCATGTCATGGCGATGGCAATGTTCATTTGGGTGTCTGTGTGGTTATACCTGTGAATGTGTGTACTGTTGCTAGAAAAATAGCAATTGTCAGAAATAGGTGAGCTCTCTTCCAGCAATTTCTTTGTGTTCATTGGAGTTGTGAAAAATGTTTATAAGAACAAAATGTTCTTTGCTATGCAGGAACTGAAGAAATGTTTGAATCTGCTAACATATACCAACTTTAACGATTTGACGACTAAGAGTGTGTGAAGTGTGTATGCAAACTTCCCACTTCTCTTATACGAGTTGACTTACTTGGTGTACACAGCGATCTTTTTCTATAGATAGCCAGCTTCTGGAATCTCTATAAACTTCTTCTCTGAAGAATGATGCTAGTTACAGGAACCTTAAAGATTCTCTCTCTACTTGCAAAATAATTAGGTACCCGAAGAATACTATTGGTATATTTGAGCTTCATAAAGAACAAAATTCACACTTCAGACATAAACATTAGACTTTTTGTAAGTCACTTGTATTATCTCACATTAGAAATAGATTTAAGTACATTTAGCAAAGAGTTGGCTTAACAACCATAACTCTATTACAAATGAATTGTAAACTATGTCTTGCCTCCAGCAAGCCCAAGATAAGAGTTCTTTTTTTAGACTTCAGAATCTCAATTGTTCTTGTTATTTATAACAATGGTCACTGATACAATTATCACAGAATAACCTAGAAATTCCATGGTTCTTCGATATACTTTCACTAGGACTTCCATGGATCGCCCGACAAGTACTTGTCAGTACTGTTTGTCTGCCACGTCTACCTTCTGCTCATGACTGATTTCACAACTGCACACACAAACATGTGACACGCAGTAGGTAGGATTCTAGCATCCCACTCTCACATCTATAATATCATGTGTTCAAGATGGTAGAAGGCCGAGTGGTTCTAGAATTTACGCACAAATTCTCAAAACACTACACAATGTCCTAGTTTTCAACATTGCCCACCACTATGATCTGCTATGGTGGTCCTGTCTTGACCAGGAAATAACTGCAGCAAATGAACAGTTATAAAACCTATGTAAACACTTCAAAAATTTTACTGTGATTAATGTCAATGGATGCAGATTTCATATTTGCCATGTTTTACATCTGAATAGCCTGGGCAAACATCTAGTAACCAAGAAAGCACTTTGTATAATAGTAAACAAGCCTCATGAACTAAAAGCACAGAGAATAACCTTAGGATGGGATCAACAATTTCATGACAATTCTTTTTTAGTTTAAGTGTAGAGACTAAGTGTGTAGACAAGTACAAAGTGAATTACATTCATTCAGAACAGACTTTCCCCTATTCTTGTAATAACTCTATGGTATTGTTGCATGTCAACATAAGACATTAAAAAGTGAGGTAGATGACATCAGTGTTCTACTAGAAGAAAGTAAAAATTCTGTTCTGTGTATTAATGAACATTGGCTACATGAGAATCGACTATATTTGTACAAGCCATCAGGATATTTTTAGTATCAAGTTTTTGTAGAAGTGTGGACAACTATGGAGGTACTTCAGTATGTGACAGCAATGATGTTTTGGCAGAAAGCGCTAATCTTGGCATAAGTAATTTTTGCACTGAAAGTGTATCTGAGCACCACAACCTATCTTTAGGTGGTGGTGATCTGAGGCAGCTGCTATAATATTTCCAGGTCTCAAACTGACTGCAGTGTCTGTATACTATTAGCCAGGACAGCAATATTGAAGTCTTCATAGAGGTACTAGACAGAACAATCTCCCACTTGCAGAAATACAATCAACATAAAATTTTAGCTATTGGGGACATTAACATTGACATTAGGGTTACAATGACAAAGAACTTACACTTGCTTAACGTCCTCAGATCACTCAATATGTTTTGTGCAGATAACAAGCTAACAAGACAGCCATCATATCTGGACAATCTTATAACAAATGTAGGAAGAAATATGCATGAAATAGGGCTTTTTAATACCATGTATCAAACAGATCATGAGGGGATATGGATGAAATTGCTGACAAAAAATCCCAGAGAGCAAAGTGAACAACTCAATTGTGTTGGAATTGTTAATGATTCTCGTATCGATTCTTTCAGATCACAGCTCTGTATGATAGAATGGTCCAACTTCCTGTCTCATTTTACAAATGCTGATGAAGCTTTTGACAACTTTGTCACTCTTGTTTCTCATATGTTTAATAAGTGCTGTCATAAAGTATTAAAAAGACATAAGGGGAAACCAAGCAAAAATAATCATAGTTTACAATGATGGTTCACACATGACCCCAAAAGTTAAGAACACAGGTCATCAATACCTATAACATACCAAAGAACACTGAAGAAGATAGACTTCAGTATCTTCAACTAAAGGGAAGGTACAGATCATAAATTATGAAATAGAAACAGTTGGCAATGATAACTATATTTAGCAATTGCAAAACAAATGCAAGACTGCTTGGAGAATCATCAAAGCAGAACTGGGTAATACTAATAGAGCCACTTGTGACACTACCATTGTCACACCCAATGAAATAAACAACTTCTTTATTAATTCTTGTGACAAAGGACACCCAACTCAACAAAATGGCAACCATGAATCAAGCAGTAATAAACATTTAGAAAAAATGAATTCATTCATATCACACAACAAACCAGCAACATCCCCATTCATGTGGGCACAAATTATTATCACTGATGTTCAATGGTGGATACAGAAAAACCTCGAGGAGGGGGCACTAAAGATATCTTGAGATACCTTTACTTTTACCGTAATAAAAAATAATCAAGTCGCATGCAAAGATTAAGAGTTTCATTTAAACTGATTATACACATATACATAAAAAAGTTACAGTTGTGGTTCTCTTCCTTAAATGATGAATTCTATGCACCTATTCTTCCTGGAAAATTGTTTAATTACATCGTCAATAGGACAATAAATTTCAGGGTGAGTGTTCAACAGAGGTACACCATTAAGTCAATCCTCCTTCAGTGTCAACCTCGCCATGTCTTTGTCTTCACAATCAACTGATCACTCTCACTCTTGACTGATCTCCACAATTGCACTTGCTACAACTAGGATTTTTTACTTATTCGTTCTTCAGTCTTAATATTTCTGCTTCTGAATGTAAACTAGCTTCCTATTCAGTGAATAGTCCATATTATAACACTACATATCAAAGGTTCTCTGTACAAGAAAACAGTAGAATATTCACGACTTTTCTCGAACAAATGCCAGACAGAGTAACATATTGAGGTCACTAGAATGGCCATGGCTTTTCTCTTAGGTACGTGTTAGCTATCTATGTGCTTGACAGAAACATATAAAATTCGATGAAGCAGACGCGCTTGCTACAAATGGAAGTAAAACTACTTGATAACTCAATTCAGTCAAGTCGACTGATGAAAGAAACGAACGAATAGTGTGTGGGCTGATTGGCAGGAGTGGCACGGGTGGCAAGTGGCAATGCAAGTGGCCCCACAAGGGCACAAGGGGCGGGAGTGTGCACCCTCCATATGTATCCACCACTGATGATGTTGCAGCAGCTATAGCAAAATTCAGTAATTCAAAATTAGAAGACTTGTATGGTCTTTCAAATTTTGTTACTAAAAAGATAGTGGACATTATACTACAACCATTCTGTGTACTAATGAATTGGATTTTTATGAGTTGTTATTTCCCAGCCTACTTAAAGATAACAATAATTAACCTTCTACATAAAAAAGGATACAAATCATGCATTGATAACTACTGTCCTATGTCTATTGTACCAATAATTTTGAAAATAGCTGACAATCGCATATATCAACAAATTTACAAATATTTCACCTGCAACATAATACTGACAAACTCTAAGTATGCCTTCAGGGAAATTCATCTAACACTGAAAACTGTTGGAAATGTTGTATCAATGAAACTCAGAGCCTTTGAAGCAAAATCAGCTGTTGATGCTCTGCTCATTGATCTTAGCAAGGCATATGACACTACAACTCATCAGATTCTAATAGATAAACTGAGGTGCTATGGCATTCAGGGTACAGAACTCACCCATATAGAATCGTATCTTGACAATAGGAAGCAGAAGGTACTCTTTAATAATATGAGCTCTGCGTTCCTAAATGAGGTGTGCCTCTAGTTTCTGTACTGACGCCCTTATTGTTTTCAATCCATATTAATAACCTATCTACTATAAAGCCATGTAAATAGGTTCTGCAGGCTGGTGAAACCACTTTCATTGCAATTGGAAAATGAAAGATAATGGGGCAGTGTTGCATGATAATACATATTACAGCTGTGGCACAATCTGCTGGAACATGTGTACTAAGGACATTTTGACAAGAATTTTCTGGTGAGAGAGAAAAGTGATTTAGAAAAAATAAATGCCGAGGCAAGTTACCCATAGTGAAACAGTTCTACTTTAATCCATATCAGATTTGACTGCGTTTTGAATGAAAAGTTAGAAATTGGTACTAAAAACAACAAAATAACATTTGAATAATGCAGTGTGGAAACGGAAGCTGTAAATATAGTAAGACCCTTGACTAGTGTATGTATATTCTGGAAATGTAATGATAAAAAAAACAATATAACAGTAATTGGATAGATAAAAAATGTACTCATCAAGTGGTGGCAGGAGAACACACACATAAAAAAAGGTTTTAGGTACGAAAGCTTTCGGAGCCAGTGAATCCTTCTTCCAGCAGAAGGGTTGAAGGGTAAGAAAGAGGGAGGAAGGAAAAAGACTGGAGAGGTTTAGGAAAAGGGGCAGAGTTCAGGAAAGTCATCCAGAACCCCAGGTCAGGGAAGACTTACTGGATGGGATGCGAAGGAAAGACTCAATCTTTCCTTCTCATTCCGGATGGGAGTCTTTCCTTCGCATCCCATTTGGTGAGTCTCCCCTGACCTGGGGTTCTGGGTGACTTTTTCAAACCCTGCCCCTTTTCCTAAATCTCTACAGTCCTTTCCCTTCACCTCTCTTCCTTGATAAAATTATAATGTGCTCAGTAGAGCATAAATGCAAAGGTGGACAACTGCTCCCCTTGGGAGACAAGCCATCTGGTAATTTTAGATTGTTCACTTGCCCCATTCAATGGAAAAGTAGCATTAGTTTCTATTATTGAAATTTCATAGGCTTGACAGGTGTTTATTAGTGTACATCATTTCCCAGTATTTTGCAAAATGTAGTAGAGGATCTAAAGGAACAAAGCAAAACCAACATAAGAATTTCTAGTAACTGGTCTAAGGACAATAAATTAACTGTAAATCAAAATAAAACTGAGAATGTAATATTTGGTTTATGCAAAACCAATAATGACTTATGTTGTTTAACACCTTCATGTACACTTGGATTTCTAATTAACTTGGAACCTCCACAAATTTCTATATGCACTAAATTGTCAAGAGTCATATACCTGCCACAAACTTAGAACGTGTGTGAATGAAAACACGATGCTCATCGCCTATTACGCATTTCTTCATAGCCACATAGTATACTGCGTACTGCTTTGGAGCAGCTCCACTATGAGAAAATGAGTTTTTATATGGCAGAAAAAGGCTATCAGATGTGTAGTGAGTATTTTCAAAAACAACATATCTTATAGGGCACTTTTCAAGAAACTGGATGTCATGATAGTTCCATCATTATTTACACTTAGTTGCCTAGCCTACACAAAAGAAAACCACAAGAGCTACAGATTAAGGAAATAATTCCATTGTCATAATACACATCACGAAGGAAAAAGTTTGACCAGTCTTTGACATGACTAAGCAAGACTCACAATAGCTATATATACCTTGGAGTAAAACAGTTCAAAGCAATGCTGCCAGCAGCACACATACCTCATTAAAAACCTTTAGAAATGTTCTACAAAACTGGTTTTCAAAGAAGGCTTTCTGTGTCATAGAGGAATTTTTTTACTGTTCAAAGGAGGATCTAAAACTTTAACATATACTCATTGTATGTTTGTACACAAATCTACATTATTTAACTGTTTTCTTCATTATTGTATGTACCATTATGTACTATTCAGTTTGTACAAACTATTAATATCAATGGCATGCCAAAATGCTTGAAGATGAAATAAACAAAAATAAAAACATCCAGGTGTTAATAATGTTTCCTACAACATGTTCCTAAGCCCCCTCGTTAGTGCACTATAAGTGAGTGATTGTCTTTCTATTATTTTATGTATAACTCTATCCTGAAATTTCCATTATTGTTAGAATCATTATTTTTTGAACAGCATGCAGCTATAATGTATGGTTAAATGATTATGGCATTCTCTTGGGTAAAATAGTCCAGAAGCAAAATAGCTCCCCATTTGGATCTCGAGGCAGGAACTATTCAGGAGAATGTCATCATGAGGAACCACAAAATTGACATTCCACAGGTCAGAGTATGAAATGTCAGATTTATTTATTGGCTAGGTATGTTAGAGAATTTGAAAATGAAACAGGATAGATTCAAATTATATACAGTGGGAATTCTTAGCTTCAGTGGCAGGACAAAAAGGACTTCTGGTCAGGGGACTGCAGTGTTATGAATGCAAAATCAATAGGAATAAAGCAGGAGTAGGTCTAATTGTAAACATACATACAGAAGAGCCAAAGAAACTGGTACACCTGCCTAATGTCATGTACAGCCCCTGTGAGCATGCAGAAGCACTGCAACACAACACGGCATGGAGTCGACTAATGTCTGAAGTAGTGCTGGAGGGAATTGACACCATGAATACTGCAATCCTGTCCATAAATCCGTAAGAGTACGAGGGGGTGGAGATCTCTTTTGAACAGCACATTGCAAGGCATCCCAAATATGCTCAATAACATTCATGTCTAGGGAGTCTGATGGCCAGTGGAAGTGTTTAAACTCAGAAGAGTGTTCCTGGAGCCACTCTGTATCAATTATGGATATGTGGGATGTTGCATTGTCCTGCTGGAATTGTCCAAATCCATTGGGATGCACAATGGACATGAATGGATGCAGGTGATCAGACAATCAGACAGGATGCTTACATGCATGTCACCTGTCAAAGTCATACCTAGATGTATCAGGGGTCCCATAGCACTTCAACTGCACATGCCCCACACCATTGCAGAGTCTCCACCTGCTTGAACAGTTCCCCACTGACATACAGGGTCCATGGATTCATGAGGTTGTCTCCATATCCGTACAATTCCACCTGCTCGATACAATTTGAAATGAGACTCATCCAACAAGGCAACATGTTTCCAGTCATCAACAGTCCAATGTTGGTGTTGGTGGGCCCAGGTGAGGTGTAAAGCATTCTGCCATGCAGTCATCAAGAGTACCCGAGTGGGCCTTTGGCTCCAAAAGCCCATATTGATGATGTTTTGTTGAATGGTCATATGCTGACACTTGTTGATGGCTCAGCATTGAAATCTGCAGCAATTTGCTGAATGGTTGCTCTTCTGTCATGTTGAACAATTCTCTCCAGTCATCACTGGTCCCGTTCTTGCAGGATCTTTTTCAGGCCGAAGCAATGTTGGAGATTTGATGTTTCACCAGATTCCTGATATTCACGGTACACTCGTGAATTGGTCATATGGTAAAATTCCCACTTCGTCATTCCCTCGGAGATGCTGTGTTCCATCGCTTGTGTGCCAACTGTAGCACCACATTCAAACTCAGTTAAATCTTGATAACCTGCCATTGTAGCAGCAGTAACTGATCTAACAACTGCACCAGACACTTGTTGTCCTATATAGATGTTGCCAGCTGCAGCACCATATTCTGCCTGTTTCTGTATGTCTGTATTTGAATACGCATGACTAAAACAGCTTCTTTGGTGCTTCATTGTATAAAAATGGCTGCAGGGTGTTTGTGTGTATATGTTCCATATCTCCTCCTAATCCAGATTGATTTCAACTAGACCTGCAACACATATCATTTATTGTCTGGATAGAATCCATATGAAGCAGGGGAAGAGTGAAAAGGTTGGCACTGCCTGACATCACTGCTGCATCAACATATCATGCAGGTAGTATCAGAATGCATTTGAGGTGGCAGACAGGCAGATGTGCATGGCTGACCAGAGGGAAGGGGGAGAAGGAGATGAGTAGTGAGGTGAAGGATGAGGAGATGGACAGAGAGAGGAAGAAGGAGGAGATAGACAGGTAGATGTGTGATGATCAAATGGATGGAAACGGAGGGACGAGGAGATGGACAGAGAGAGGGTGGAAGAGGAGATGGAAAGAGAGTGGGGGAAGAGGAGATAGAAAGAGAGAGGGGGGAACACAAGCTGGTCAGAGAGTGGGGATGAGGAGATACACAGAAACAGGGGAGGAGACGATCAGAGAAAGAGGGAAGAAGAGGTGGACAGAGAGAAGAGGGAGGAGGGGGAGGTTTATGAGGCAGGTGGTCGATGGAGAGGGGTAGTGGAAAGGTGTGAGGAGGCAGGTGGAAGTGTTGTGGCTGTAAGATATCTCTACTATCAATAAGGATAGGAATGAGGATGAGAAGGTGATGATAACTAAAATTGTTCTAAAAGTACCTTTCAGTATTTCTGTCCAGTATTTAGTTGACTTGGAACACTATTAAAGTATGAAACGCTGTTTATCTTTCATTTGTGCTGCTTATTGTGTCAATCAGGTCATAAGAATGGACAATAACTTTTGCCAGTGTATTTAGAGACCAAAGATCATGTCACAATAGCTGAATACCACAGATAAATTTAATATCCTCTCTGGGGGTCACATAGTGGGAAAAAAAGACATACATGTGTGTGGAGTATATGTGACATATGCATATGAGGGCAAAGGGAGGCTGTATGTATGTATGTGTTAATGTGTTATGTTCCACATCTCCTCCTGAACCAATGTATCAGTTTCAAACAAACTATAATACTTATTGTTGGAAAGAAGTACTGTGGAGGTAAGAACCACCTAGTTCCAATTAGGGTTTGCAGACAGAGATAGGGGGAGGGGGAAAGGAGATGGACAGAGAGAGGGGGATGGGGGAAAGGAGATACACAGAGAGAGAGGTGGAGGAGGAGATGGGCAGACAGAGAGAGAGGGGTAGGAGTTGGACAGAGATAGGGGTAGGTAGAAATGGACAGAAAAAGGTCGAGGATGATATGGACATAGATGGGGAGGAGGAGGTGAATGCCAGAGGGGGGGGGGGAGGGAAGGAGGAGGTGGAGAAAGAAAGAAAGAGAGAGAGAGAGAGAGAGAAAGAGGGGGAGGGAGAGATGGGCAGAAAGTAGGTGGAGGGGAGATGGACAGAGACAATGGAGGAAGGAGGAAATGGACATAGAGAGAAGAGGAGGAGTAATAGTAGTAGTAGAAGTAGTAGTAGTAACAGGAGGAGGACAAGGATGAGGAGGTGGACAGAGGGGGGAGGAAAAGATGGACAGAGTGTGAGGGGAGGGGAGGTGGTCAGAGAGAGGGGTAGAAGCAGACAGATTGAGGGAGGGGGGAGGAGATGGACTGAGAGAGTAGGGGTAAGAGGAGATATGTGCAATAAATAAAAAAAAGAGGAAAGTGGGTGAGTTACAGTGAACAGCATAGTGGACATATTATCATACAGCCACGATAGACATGAAACCAACGCCGACCACACTAGTGCCAAGTTTATTTACAAACTAGCTCCTCAGATGATGGAGAGATTGAAAGAATGTATGATGAGGTAAAAGAAATTATTCAGATGCTTAAAACATAGGAAAATTTAAACTGTGATTTGACATTTGGAATTCATTAGTTGGAAAATGAAGAGAAGGAAAAATAGTACGAGAACATGGACCGGGGGAAAGAAAGGGGAAGCTGGATGGTAGAATCTTGCACAGAATCCAAGTTAATTATCGCCACCACCTGATTTAAAAATCATGGAAGTAGATTGTATACACGGAAGAGGCCAAGAGACACTGGAAGGTTTTCATATTGATTATACAATGGTAAGATAGAGATTTTGGAACCAGATTTTAAACTGTAAGACATTTCTAGGGGCAGATGTAGACTCTAATCGTAATTTATTGGTTACAACTGTGGATTAAAATAGAATAAATGCAAAAAGGCAGGAAATTAAGGAATTAGACCTGGATAAACTGAAGAAGCAAGATGTAAGTTTCAGTGGGAGCAATACACAATGATTAACTGAAACAGATGAAAGTAACACAGTAGAAGATGGATGGGTAGCTTTGAGAGACAAAACAGTGAATACAGCATAGAATCAAATAGGCAAATAGACAGGGCCTAGAAATCCTTGGATATCACAGTAGATACTGAATTTAAGTGATAAAAGAAGAAATATAAAAATGCAGCAAATGAAGCAGGTGAGAGGAAATACAGTCATCTAAAAAATGAGATTATATAAAGTGCAAAATGACGAAGCCTGAACGGCTAGTGGACAAATATAAGGATATAGAAAAATATGTTACTAGGGAAAAGATAGACACTGTCTATAGGCAGATTAAAGAAATATTTGGAGAAAAGAGAAGCAACTGTATTAATATCAAGAGCTCATATGGGAAAAAAAAGAAAAATTGAAATGTGGAAGGGTGTACATAAAGTCCAGGAACACATTCCATTATTTATTGCACAAGAACCAAACATTGTACAGATATCATACATGCATAATTTTAAAGAGATACACTGAAAGCTTTTTTCCATGTATACTACCACAGCGTAGTTGGGTAATTTGTGACTTTTCTCTGTGGGGACACATTAAAGATCTGGTGCATGTACCGCATCTACCATGTGATGTAGCAGAGCTCCAGAGAGAATATGAGAAGCAACTGTCAAGTCTATGATGCCATGCTGGGACAGGTATGGCAAGAATTCCATTACCGTACTGGCGTCTGCCGGGTCACTCATGGTTCACATATCAAATGTTTGCAAAATAAACTTTCACAGTTCCTCTTCAAAATGCAATATGTATGACATCTGTACCATGTTTAGTTATTGTGCAATAAACAACTGAAAGTGTTCCCGGACTTTATGTACACTCTATATATGGAGGGGCTATAAAAGACAAGTGAACTTGGTGGCAGTATTGTAGAAATGGAAGATGGAGTGGAGGGAGATGATGTTGGAGATATGATAGTGCAAGAAGAATCTGTCAGAGCAGTGAAAGATATAAGTCCAAATAAGGCCCCTGAAGTAGACAAAATTGCCTCACAACTATTGATATCCTTGGGAGAGCCAGACAGGATAAAACTAATTCATGTTTTGTGCATGGTGTATGAGACACGCAAAATACCTTCAGACTTAAAGAAGAATGTAGTTATTTTAATTCCAAATAAAGCAGGTGCTGACGTTTGTGAGTATTACTGAACTATGAGTTTTAATATATCATCGTTGAAAAATACTGACATGAATTATTTACAGAAGAATAGAAAAACTGCAAATTCATATGGGTGTAGGTTGCCGTAGTTATTCTGAGATGAAGAAGCATGCACAGGATCCAGTACTGTGGAGAGCTGCATCAAACCAGTCTTCAGACTGAAGATAACAACCACAGCAACATATAAAACACTGAATTTTTCAAGTCAGAATCCCCAAGTATTTGTATGAAAGTCCTTTGAAAAAGACACAGAACAGATTATAAACCACCAATCAGTGACAAAGTACTTGAGAATAGTTGTCTCTTGCACAGGTGTAAAAATTTACAATATTTGAAGAATCAAGCATAAAAACTTTTTAAAAATTTAGTGTTAGTATAGTGCAGAAGAACTCATGGCTGATGAGTTCACATATTAAAATTCTTTAATTATTTCCAAATTTTCAACATTGTGAATCGAAATATCACTGTAAATTAAACTGTAAAAGCTGATATTATTATCTAAATGTGTATATCTGTTATTTTCTGTGTTGTTTGAATGCAAAAACTAAAGTATGCCATAACATAAGTAAAACACAACTGATGCATCACCATTGTCTTGATATAATGATTTTGCATGACAAGTCATGTGAGAATAAAGATGTAATCCAATCAACTTCCATTCCGAAGCCAATTATTGAATTAGTCTCATAATATTTGAGGAGAATAATGAAGATATCAAAGATATACAGTAAAGATGTTTGAGAATCAGAATGCCCCTTTTTAACCAAACTGTGCAAAATACAAACTGTATTACTTACATTTCCACAGTTCTTGCAACTCTCAATAAATGAAGAGGCAAGGAGCAGAAACATCAATTCCTCAATACTTTACATTTCTAGAAATAAGGAAAATGAGATCTTCACACAAACAACATTTGGAATCTGCCTATATTTGATTGTATCTCCCCATTACACTTTTAGAATCCACTGAAACAATACCAGTATGATATTTTGTAGCTCAAAAAGGAGGATGCTCAACTTCATGTTAACTCACTTTAAAGTAGAGCTGACACAGAGCTGGATGTAGAACCACAAAACATCAATGAAAAACAATTTTATATTATTATTATTTATTTATTTATTTGTTTCACCTTCCAAGGAGCACATGGAACCATTAGTTAGCACTGGTCTTCTTAGCTTTCTTGTTCTTCTTTTCTTCCCAAAACTTCCTCATCCTTTCACTATGGGCCTGTCTTCTTTCTTGTGTTCATGCGTTTTTCAATTTCAGATTATTTTCCATCAGGTTTTTGGTTGTGAACTTATGAGATTTGATTTTCTGTCTGTATGCAGCCTGTGTGGTTTCCAGCGGGTCAATACTGAGCTCAGTGAGGCCATTTTGGGTTTCTGTTAGCCAGCGTGCCCTGGTTTGGCGAGTTCCTTTGATGATAAGGAAGATTTTCTTGGTCATTCTAGAGGCATCCAGTCTTGCTAAATGTCTGTAGAATTTCAATCACCTTTTCTGTGCAACTGACATGAAACATTCAGTCCTTGAGTACAGTTCTTCAGAGCTTTTGCGCATCCAGATACCATCTTGAATCTTGGGTCCAAATATTTTCCTGAGTATATACATACATAAAAAGCTGCATATATTCTTACATCTTAAAGGGATAATACTATACTCAGCCAAATGATTTTTCATTCCAAAAACTATTATAATCTGATAATTTTTGGTTAAATCCTTGTGGAGTTGATCTTAATTTTCTGTTGCCTATATAAGATCAGTTCTCGGTTTCATAAAAGATGTGAGCAGGTAGAGTAAATCTAATTTGTACTATAGCTTGTGGTCTACCTGCACCAGGAAAAGTTGTCAAACCGAGGATCATACATTATGTTACTGCAACTACTAAGCTTGCCTTATGTGTAAAGTAATGCTGAGCCTCACCTCCTAAGTTCAGTAGTCTTTCTTCTTTGACAACTTAATCTAGTACCAAAAAGTTCAATAGAAATAAAGCACAATTTCCAGATATTGTAGTGTGCTTGTAGTATGGTAATTTTTATTGTATCATAATAAAAAGTACTGTGTGTAATCCGATCTTTTAGAGATCTCCACAGTACAACTATGTTTTTAAAGAGGTTAATTAACAACTATTTACGTACACCATTTTCTGTAGTAATAAAGCTCATACTTGCCTTTCAGCATTCTTTTGCTTCAACCTGTATATGATTCATTTGTCTATTCCATTACTTTGTTACTAATTACCCTATACTTTTTGTGCTCACATGCTTTATCATCCCTTCAGTCCACCTATGTCCTCTTGTACAAATCACTGCCTTCCCTGTTGTTCTGTTCACTATTAATTTCTCCCCACATTTTTTTGTTCCTTTCTCTCCACAAAAGCTATTATCACTTTTGTGTGGTCAGTGGTGCGTTTTTAATCCTTCTCACTTTTACCTGATTTGCTCCCATAATGATCAATTATATTTTGCTCTCGACAACTGATTGATGATCTGTGATCCTAAATCCTTCAGACAGTAAAAGGCTGAATGATTGTGAACAATTACTGTTCATGTAGTACTCATTATGTAAGTAATGGAGTATTTTTGTATTCAACAACCAAAATTAGAAAAAGGCCTAAAAATCTGAAAGTATTTATGTAAAAGATTAACCATCATATACAGATCCCATACAATCAATTGTGAGGTCCCTACATTACGTGTTCATGTTGTCACTTACAGGAAGTAAGCTAGTTAGACTGCAAGTCAGGAATGCATTTAAATTGTTTATATCTTACTAATTCACTGTGGAGCTTATAACCTCCTATCTTCAGTAGGAGCAGAGAGATGGAGGAAAAATGCATTTTTTTAAATCCTTACCATATAGGCTGCCCTGCACGACACGCATGTCATGTGAATCGACCTGCTTTGCAAAACAGCCTACACATCAGGGAGCAAAAGAGTCTTCCAGCCCCCGTCATACAGGCTGCCCCGCACAACTAGCTCCTTGTTGTAGTAGTACCAGCCTGTTTATCGAGCTGTTTTACTGGGACTACATGTGTGGTTGGGCATGGCTGGGTGACGGCAGAGATGGATAGAAGAGGGTAAGGACAGAGAGAGGGGCAGGAGGGGTTGGATAGGAAGAGAGTAGGAAAGGAAGGGATGAACAAAGAGAGGGGGAAGGAGGAGAAAGTCACAGAGAGGGGGGAAGACATATGTACAATGGGGGGGGGGGGCGAAGAAGAAGAGATGTATAGGGTTGGAAGGAGGGAGAAGGAGATGGATAGTGACAGGGGAAAGACAAAATGACAGAGTGATAGGGGCAGTAGGACATGGACAGAGAGAGAGGGGGGGGGGGGGGAGAAGCACAAGGACAGAAAAAGAGGGGGAGGAGGAGATGACAGAGAGAAGGGGAGGAGAAAATGGACAGACAGAGGGTGAAGGAGAAAATGAGCAGAGAGAGGGGATGAGGAGATGGACAGAAAGAGGTGGGAGGATGAGATGAACGGAGAGATGGGGTGAGGAAGAGGTGGATATGAAGAGGGAAGAGTATAAGTTGTATGATATACATGTGTCGCATATGCGAACAATCCTGGGGGCAAAGTGCTAGGTCATTAAAAAGTTAATATACACTATTTACAAGCAAAATATTGTCTACTGTAATAGTAGTTTCAAATCCTCCTGCACTGTATTACTAAGATATGACATCAGTGATGTCATAATCCATATTTTCACCTCCTCTTATGGTCTTTATGTAACTCACATTATATTACATGATCTTCCTGAAACACGACGAAGTGAGAAGAGATCAACAGCTATTTGTCTCTCTCCTAAACAGGATCCCGAGATTCCTACTGCACAAGCTCCAACTCTAAAAGTTGAGTGTGAGAGCACTTCTCCTCTCATTACAGAAAATTTTTGTCATTTCTTTTCGGACACTGGTTAAAGCTTTTACAGCAGTCTGCCTATCACCATAACAGCAAACATAAGGTTTGTTGTCAGTTTTAAGTGTGTGTTACTGGCTGTCAGACCACAAATCCATAGGCCTGTGTCTGCACCCCTGGATGATCCTCAAATTTTTTCCAAGCCTCAGTTGAATTTTAGTGTATGTGAGGGGATGGGGGAGGTCAGATGAATGCAAAGGTGTACTATCTCCAACAGCATCATCCTAGTACAGAACTGTGGAGTGCAACTGAACCCAAGCTTTGGAATTTTACTTTATTTAGTATCACTAAAGCATCTTCCTAGTTCTCAGTACATTTTGTTTCTGATTCACAGGAATACCAGCTTTGAGTATCAGTAATTCATACTAGAAATTGGATCCCACGTAATATCAAGACTATATGTGTGTGTTGTTTTTCGATTTTTAATCTTTCAATAGTGAACATAGTATTTCTGTTTCAGAGGGTACAGCCATACCAGCATGGGCCATCATAGTTATTGTTGGAGTAATCATGCTCGTCTTAGGAGGTGGGCTGTATGCTATTATGAGGAAAATTGTTCTAGGAAGCAGTAACACAGATTACTCTCCTACTGCAGTAAATGAATCTTAAGAAACACTTGCAACAAAAATTTCCAGTAAGTTCATATATCTATAAGTTGGCCAGCTCATTATGTAAAACCAGATACATGACGTTACTGCAATGGGCATGCGATTAATTTCCTTGAAGTCAAAGGGCAGTTTTAAACAAAAATAAACAACTGAAAATTTGAACAAATACTGTAGTTTTTGGTAGTGGACTGTCTTGTTTCTTACTCCTACTCCATATCTTTTGCTCTCTCTTTACAAACTCATAATAGAATATGCTAAAGAAAGTATGTATGCAGATAGTTATTAAAAACTTCTGTTCAAGACATCCTCCAAACTTATGTCCGTCTGTACTTGGATATTTGTATATTTCAGAACTGCAATTTCAATGAAATGATTACAGAAAACTTTGATGAAGTACAGCAACAGAACTATTTTTTCATTGAGAGTAGCTTTTTCATAACATGTCAGAAACATGTAATAAGCACCATTTTTACAAGATATATAACAATAGTTAGTGTTCGTTATTGATTACATAAAAATAGCATGTGGTATTTGGATGATACCACAATGCAAATAAACATATGCCCTTCTTTACTGGAAAGTTGCAACAGATACTGAGTGTTTACCTTATAATAAAATGACTGGGGAAAAAAATAAATAAAAAGTAATTTAAAAAAGCATTAGTTAGACGCCTTATACTAAGGAGTTATTAAAATTATATTCATACACTTAGCATGAAACTGTATAATACATACACTAAAGAATTACAGTAATTATCATACATGTCTCTCTCTTTCAGGCTAGACACAAGGAATCAAAATAAATTGAATTTCATTCAATTGAGGATTTCAGTTCAGTTTCAAAAGTGCTTCTCATCCCAGCACTGCATTTGGAATTAGATATAATACAATAAAATTCATTTAATAATCTATTGTAAATAATGTTCCAGTTTTGCCTACTGAACAGACAATCTATTGTAAATAATGTTCCAGTTTTGCTTACTGAACAGATAACTTACAAACTCAACTATTTCGCTGTTCTTTGGATTGTGTTGTTCAGGGAGTATGGGCATGTTTTGTGAGGAAGGGCCATTATTCACAGCATTAATCTGTGTAAACAGTTTATTTTAAACAGACTTTTTTTGCATTTTTCTGATATTCAGAAGATAGATGAATACTATTTTTTTAAATTACTTTTGTGAAAGCTTCATCTCATAAATTTGATTATCATATATTTGAGTAGCAGCCAATTGTAGGTTTCTAACTTAGCTGGAAATGTATCATAGAATATTCAAATTAATATTTTGTCTGTACACAATAAAATACCTGTCAGAAATATATCACTACACAATTATATATTATTTTGGTTCAAAGTATACTGCATATAGTTTTATTTATGATGTCACTAATTAGCAAAAACTAAATTCCAAGATAGATGTTTAAATCAATTGTTCTAATAATTCCTTATACTATAGACTGAATGAGAATAACAATTAACCATTTTGTACATCAGCCCTCAACTGTAAGATGTTCTTTATTAAATATATTAAAAATTTTGGAAATTTGAAGAAATATTATACCATTTCTGCTGTTCTTTATTCTTTACAGCATGATTTGTACAATATTTTAATGATTTTATACAATAAAAACATGAAAGGCTATATGCAGTCATCACTATCCACATGCCTTGACAGTTTAGATTGATGCTTTGCAAATATTTTGCCACACATTGCAGGTCTTCCATTGAATGGGCTGTCACAGACCGCTAATAATTTAGAATGTTTGATGTTTAGGACGTTTATTGTCAGCTGCTTAGTATGTTTTCACACAATTTGCCTTGTCAATAACTACAGTAAATAATACAGATTTGTACACATATATAAGCTTAAATATGATGGATTGTATATATAAGCACATCTACAAATAGTTACAGTTACTCCAAGCAAAATTCGTGTATATCAATCTCCATCAACTTGTCCACTGAGTAACAGTCATACTCTTTTAGGCAAGTTTCTAAAATTTTTAAAACCTTTGTAACAGAATCAAGTGTGCTATTTTTGGTAGTTTGTTGAACAAATTCAGACTCGTGTGTTTATGGCTTTAGTGTGTGTGTTGTCATGCTTCATTTTTTCCCCTGTATTTCAGTGAACTTTGTACACTTACAATTCTGTTGATTGATAGATGGCAATGACAATGAAGTTCACCTCCTTTTCCAAAAACAAGGTATTTCTATTCTTCACTTCCAGAAAATTTGTATACATAAATCTTTGGCAACTCTTACGCATACTTTACTTGGTTTTATCACTAAAATATCAATTTTCATTAAATGAAACAATACGTTCTGAGTGACGGCCTAGCAACACGTCCTCGTTCCACAAGATACAGATTAACAGTTCTCTTTTTTTTCTTTTTTTTTTAATAAATCAATTGTACTTTTTTTTTTAGAGTTCATACTCAAAGATTCACAACTACTATCATTGCGGGGATTGCGCACTAAAGAGTTTGTTGCTGCCCAGCTGCGCTTCATTTCACTTCAAGTACTTTTTGAATCAAATTTACATTTACGGTATTTACACACATTACTGAGCTTCTCAGAATAAAATCAGACACAAATTAGTTAAAAAAAAAGGGCAGTGAGGCTCACATAACATTAATGTATGTGTGTGTGTGTGTGTGTGTGTGTGTGTGTGTGTGTGTGTGTGTGTGTGTGTGTGTGGAGTAGAGCTAATTTATCTTGTGACTATTTCTTGTACTTTGCAAATTAACCATATTTCTTATTCTAAATTTGTGTAAATCTTCTTTGGCATAAATTAATGAACTATGGATATAAAGGCTTGGGATTGTAATTATGTAAAATGATCTGAACTGAGTTCTGCAAGTCTCTCTGGGAGGCAAATCTAGAAAAGATCTAATAACTTTCTTCTACCACTGTAAAATGTGAGCTGACTCTGATGCATTTCCCCACTGTAGGTGAGAGTGGAAGAATCCATAATAAGTTTTCTACTGATATTTTGTCTTAATTTATGTAGCAAGAATAGTACTGTCCTTAGTTTGCTGCTTAAGTAATTTATTTGTCAGTCCCAAACAGCCTTTTATCAGTTTTATCAGATGTAATTCCAAATAATTTCACAGACTTAGTTGTTTGAGAATGACATAAAGTTCTTCTTCTTCTTCTTCTTCTTCTTCTTCTTCTTTTTTTTTTTGGGACAGATGGTTACTATATACAAGTAATAAATCACCTCAATTATTTTTCACTATAATTTTGAATACTTTGTAAATTTTCACCTGTTATTAGTGTCATGTCATTGGCATAGACCATGCTGAGATACTATTTTTCTGACAGATAATGTTGTCATAGAACAAGCAAATAAATACATGACTGCATAACCCCTGTAGCCTACACCCATTTGAACCTGCTTGCTGTAGCCAAACCTTCTTCTCCCTCTACAGTTTTTATCCATTCTATCGCCACCCACCTGCACACACAAACACAAACACTTGCTTCCATTACCAAACTGATGAGTCCTTCCTGACGCTTAAATTTATACTGAATTTCTCCTTTCCAGAAATTCTTTTCTGCTATTGTGTCTGCATTTTATATCCTCTACTTTGCCTATCATCAGTTATTTTGCTGCACAAATAGCTAACCTAAGTGAATATTTTAGAGCTCATTTCCTAGTCTAATTCTCGCAGCAATTTCTGATTTAAATCAACTTCATTCCATTACTGTGGTTTTATTTTGTTGATGTTCATCTCATGAACTATTTCCAAGATATTATCTAGTCTGCTCAATTAATCTTCCAAATCCTTAGTTGTCTCTGGTGGAATCACAATGTCATTAGCAAACCTTAAAGTTTTTTACTTCTCCTACATAAACTTTAATACACTTTCAACATTTATCCTTGGTTTATTTTACTACTTGTTCAATGTATGTATTGCATAACATCAGGAATAGTCAACAACACTGTCTCACTCCTTTGTCAACTACTGCTTCCCTTTCATGTCTTTTGAGTTGTGGAATTTCCTTGAAGAAATTCTTGTACTGAAATGCGAAGGGCAGAGTGATGTTGATCAAAACACTTCATGAAGATACAAGCCAAATGGAGACTGTGAAAAGAAATAAGATCGTATAATAGACTGCAAAACTTTGGAAGACTTGAGCACAACAAATAATGCTTTTACTGTATATATATATATATGCCGACAGTCTTGGAAAAAGACTGGCAGAAACCCTATATAACTCAGGATGCAGTGTTACTAGCGTAATAAAACCTGATGCTCCACTGAAAGAGATTGTCAATAACTGCGAAAATCTGAGTATCAAGATAAAGAAAAATGATTGTGTTCTAATCCTAGGGGGCGGAGTAGATGTCCGCTGCAATGATGTATTATCAGCAAGACGAGCGGTAAGAGAGACGCTAGAAAAGCTCAAAAATGTACATGTGATGGTAACCAGTATTCCATATGATTTCTTTAAGAAATCTCGGGTTAACGAAGAAATCAAAAAAACTAACAGACTGCTTCACAAAATAACAAAGTGCTACCCAAATTCAACATTTGTCCAGCTAGATTTCAGAAAACAACATTTCATAAACAATGCCATCTCCTAAATAGAGCAGGACAACTGTATGTCTGTGCTCAAATTATGAAAACAATGAATAATCTCAATGATCAACACAAACTGCCTGGTGTCCTCACCATAGCAGTAACTGAGCAAATGGAAATTTGCAAGGAAACACCTAAGATGAGAGAGATACCTAGCATACTGGTACCAGTATCTGAAGGAGTGGTAGAATATGGGGTACCAGCAGAAATGTCAGGAACATCCATCAGAGTTGAAGAGGAAACAATTTCTTCAGATGAGAAAGCCTACAAACCTAGTGTAAACTCATGTGCACCTGAGACCTCCAAGGATGAAGCTGTCAGCACATTTGACACACTTCATGCCTCATGCTCACTTGTAACTAGGACTGCAACCACACCAACAGCCAAGAACCATTCTACTAGATCCAGAAACTCATCAGCTGCTCTGCAGACATCTCAAAGGAAGAGCCTCAGGATAAGAAGAGCTGCTGTGCGTAGTGACTATTTTTTATGGGATCTTCGCAATTCGAAGAAGAAGAAGAAAAGGCAGAATCTTTACAGTGTCACCAACAAGAAAGTACAAAGGTAAATAGTGCAGCAAATCCACTACATGAAACTTTAACAGTTGTATACCAAAATGTGCAGGGACTAGAAAGTAAATTAGCTGAAATAGAAGTTCTATTAACTGATTATCTAAAAGACATTAACATACTATACGTAAGTGAGCACTGGGTAAAAGAAATGCAAGCGTCTAGCATAATTATTCCATATTTTGAAATGATTAGCAAATTTTGTAGAATCAACCATAAAGGGGGTGGGACATGCATTTATGTTAGGACAGGGGTAGAATCAAAAGAAATTAAATGTAAACTAAAATGCATAGAAAAAGATTTTGAATACAGTAAATGTGAGCTGACCAAATTAAAAATTACTATTGTGTATTTGTACCGATCACCATTGGGCAACTTTGCCATTATTATGGAAAACCTTGAGGGACTACTGAATGAACTTAAACATAATGTAATTGTTCTTGGTGATTTTAATTTTAACTTTAAGAATGATTGTAGTAAACAACAGCAACCGTGCAATCTGTTTTTGTGTCATAATATGATGGCAACTGTAAATGAAGTTACCAGATGCGGAAATGTGTCTGAAACTATAATAGATCAAGTATTTATAAGCAAGGACAAGTGTGAATATAACACTGAAGTAATTGACACTGGTTTCTCGGATCACAAGGATATCAAATTGAGTTTAAATGTCACATCTTACAAGGACCCTGTTATCAATAACAGTTACACAGAAAGGAGATTTATAAATGATGACAGCATAAGAATTTTTAGTTACATTCTGGAAAATGATAACTGGGGTAGTGAATCAAGTGGTGATGTCAACACAAAGTTTGACTCATTCCTTGAAAGCTATAAACACTGCTTCGAGGTTGCCTTTCCTATAAAAAGAGTCAAAACTAAACATAAAACCAAAACATGGGTTACAAAGGGGATTAGAAAGTCATCAGACACTCTCAGAAAGTTAAATAAATCAGCCAGGAAGAATGTAGCACTGAAAGCACATGTGAAATGTTATAGAGGCCTGTACAAGAAAGTAATAATTGCAGCTAAGAAGCTTGATAGTGATTCATATATTGAGAAAGGTAACAACAAAATGAAGTCAACTTGGGAGGTAATAAATAAAAATATAGGTAGACACAAAAGAAAAGATAACAGCTTTGTCATTAAAAGTGGGGGTAAAACTGTTAAGGACCCACTTCAGATTGCCAACATATTTAACAAACATTTCACAAATATAGCCACAAATTTAATTAAAACTAAATGCAATTCCAATAGCAAGGTAAAAATCCCCATGAATGACATGACAATGTTCCTTTATCCAGTAACTGAATCAGAGGTACTAAATGCTATAAATAAGTTAAAAAATAAAATGTCATGTGGGTGTGATGGGATTCCTGACAAAGTCATTAAGCAAAGTGCAAGAAACATAGCCTCACATCTCACTGAGATTATAAATGAATCTTTTAAGACAGGGGTGTTTCCATCAAAACTTAAAATGTCAACTATAAAGCTGCTTTACAGGAACGGTGATAAATATGATATTAGTAAATTTAGGCCTTTATCAATCTTGTCAGGTTTCTCAAAAATAATAGAAAGGATAATGTATCATAGACTATACAAATTTCTTATTAAGAATAGAACATTGGTTAATGCGCAAAATGGTTTCCATAAAAATAAATCAACTGAAACAGCTATCTTCAATTTTTTGCAACTTGTTCTAAATTCCATAAATAGAAAGTAATTAAATTGTGGATTGTTTTTAGACTTATCAAAGGCCTTTGATGTCATCGACCATACGTTACTGCTTAGGAAGTTATATGCCTATGGGATACGTGGAGTTGCCCACAAATGGTTTGAATCATATCTGTCGGACAGGTATCAGAAGGTGGAGATAAGCCATGCAGATAGAACAATTTCATCAAGATTCGAGAGAGAGCTTTGTACGGAGTACCCCAGGGATCTGTATTAGGGCCATTACTGTTTTTAATATTTATCAATGACCTACCAAATCAACTATCTGAAGCAGAGGCAGTACTGTTTGCTGATGATACAAGTTTGTCTGTTAAAGCAAATAGTGAAGCTGACTTACAGGAAAAAGTCACATTAGCAACAGACGAAGCAGACAGATGGTTTAATAAAAACAGACTCATTGTGAATGCCAAAAAAACAATGTGGATCAACTTCAGACATATTACAAATAAAATAAAAACTAACCTTAAAGTAGAACTGGGTAAGTGTAAGATTGAAGAAGCATCATACACTAAATTCTTGGGAGTATGGTTTGATGAACACTTAAGATAGGAAAAGCATGTTATATCATTGAACAAAAAATTAAGTCAAACATGTTACATACTTAGAATGCTGAAAAGGTCATGTAATATTAAAACAGTGTTATGTGTTTATTTCTCATTCATGCACAGTTTATTAAGATACGGTGTACAGTTTTGGGGGAACATCAGTCTAACAAAACATTCATTTAGACTACAAAAGAAGGCAGTCAGAATAATAAAAGGTATAGCATATAGAGACTCTTGTAGGCATGCTTTCAAAGAATTAAAAATCATGACACTACCATCCTTTTACATATATGAAAGCATATGTTTCTTAAAAGAACACAAGGAATTTTCTACATTAAACAGAGAATTTCACAACTACGAAACAAGGAATAGGAATGACTTCCACAGAGAAATTCATAAAACAGCTATGTATCACAAAAGTGTACTATACCAACCCAAAATCCTCTACAGTGCTCTCCCCAAAGAACTAAAAATAATACCAAAACTGCACATATTTAAAAGAGAATTAAAAAACATGTTATTGAGCAATAGTTTTTACAGTATTCAAGAGTTTATGAATCGTTGACAATAAAAGCGCAGTTAATATTTCCCTGACATAATAAATATGTGTAATTGCTCACATTTAAATACTTGCTGTTTCTATGAAAGTGTGAAACAGTGTTAATGTAAGAATGGAAATAATCTTTGATGTGGGAATCACTAGCTGTTTTTTGTACATTGATATCCTACTTGTATATTTTTTATGTTAATGTTCTTATAGTTCTATTAAAATTGTAATGTCTAAGTGGCAAGTAAATTCAATTATAAATTTTCATTTACATGTACACTCCTGGAAATTGAAATAAGAACACCGTGAATTCATTGTCCCAGGAAGGGGAAACTTTATTGACACATTCCTGGGGTCAGATACATCACATGATCACACTGACAGAACCACAGGCACACAGACACAGGCAACAGAGCATGCACAATGTCGGCACTAGTACAGTGTATATCCACCTTTCGCAGCAATGCAGGCTGCTATTCTCCCATGGAGACGATCGTAGAGATGCTGGATGTAGTCCTGTGGAACGGCTTGCCATGCCATTTCCACCTGGCGCCTCAGTTGGACCAGCATTCGTGCTGGACGTGCAGACCGCGTGAGACGACGCTTCATCCAGTCCCAAACATGCTCAATGGGGGACAGATCCGGAGATCTTGCTGGCCAGGGTAGTTGACTTACACCTTCTAGAGCACGTTGGGTGGCACGGGATACATGCGGATGTGCATTGTCCTGTTGGAACAGCAAGTTCCCTTGCCGGTCTAGGAATGGTAGAACAGTGGGTTCGATGACGGTTTGGATGTACCGTGCACTATTCAGTGTCCCCTCAACGATCACCAGTGGTGTACGGCCAGTGTAGGAGATCGCTCCCCACACCATGATGCCGGGTGTTGGCCCTGTGTGCCTCGGTCGTATGCAGTCCTGGTTGTGGCGCTCACCTGCACGGCGCCAAACACGCATACGACCATCATTGGCACCAAGGCAGAAGCGACTCTCATCGCTGAAGACGACACGTCTCCATTCGTCCCTCCATTCACGCCTGTCGCGACACCACTGGAGGCGGGCTGCACGATGTTGGGGCGTGAGCGGAAGACGGCCTAACGGTGTGCGGGACCGTAGCCCAGCTTCATGGAGACGGTTGCGAATGGTCCTCGCCGATACCCCAGGAGCAACAGTGTCCCTAATTTGCTGGGAAGTGGCGGTGCGGTCCCCTACGGCACTGCGTAGGATCCTACGGTCTTGGCGTGCATCCGTGCGTCGCTGCGGTCCGGTCCCAGGTCGACGGGCACGTGCACCTTCCGCCGACCACTGGCGACAACATCGATGTACTGTGGAGACCTCACGCCCCACGTGTTGAGCAATTCGGCGGTACGTCCACCCGGCCTCCCGCATGCCCACTATACGCCCTCGCTCAAAGTCCGTCAACTGTACATACGGTTCACGTCCACGCTGTCGCGGCATGCTACCAGTGTTAAAGACTGCGATGGAGCTCCGTATGCCACGGCAAACTGGCTGACACTGACGGCGGCGGTGCACAAATGCTGCGCAGCTAGCGCCATTCGACGGCCAACACCGCGGTTCCTGGTATGTCCGCTGTGCCGTGCGTGTGATCATTGCTTGAACAGCCCTCTCGCAGTGTCCGGAGCAAGTATGGTGGATCTGACACACCGGTGTCAATGTGTTCTTTTTTCCATTTCCAGGAGTGTATTTTAAATTGTAATGTTTATTGACAAGTCCTATGTCATTTTGATGATGTACTACAAGGATGCTAATAAATTGAATTGAATTGTACACTAGATAGTTGTTCATAGCAAACTAAAAGCATCAAAGGTACTCAGTGGGCAGGAGAGCAACCCACTGCCCAAAGGGTCTTATTCACTCGCACTTGTGTTACTGACAGTGAGGCCTCACAGAGCCCCCCTCCCACACTCCCCGGGAATGCAGAGCATGGGGGAGGCATCATTAGAGGGCACAGCTGTCAACACTCCTGAAAGAAAGGATGAGTGCTAGTTCTGCAAGGTTCGCAGGAGAGCTTCTGTAAAGTTTGGAAGGTAGGAGACGAGATACTGTCAGAAGTAAAGCTGTAAGGACCGGGCGTGAGTCGTGCTTCGGTAGCTCAGATGGTAGAGCACTTGCCCGCAAAAGGCAAAGGTCCCGAGTTCGAGTCTCGGTCGGGCACACAGTTTTAATCTGCCAGGAAGTTTCATATCAGCGCACACTCCACTGCAGAGTGAAAATCTCATTCTGGAAACATCCCCCAGGCTGTGGCTAAGCCATGTCTCCGCAGTATCCTTTCTTTCAGGAGTGCTAGTTCTGCAAGGCTCACAGGAGAGCTTCTGTAAAGTTTGGAAGGTAGGAGACAAGATACTGGCAGAAGTAAAGCTGTGCGGACCGGGCGTGAGTCGTGCTTCAGTAGCTCAGATGGTAGAGCACTTGCCCGCGAAAGGCAAAGGTTCCGAGTTCCGAGTCTCGGTCGGGCGCACAGTTTTAATCTAATGGGAATCTGCTGGGCACATTTAGTATACGTGATTTCTGTTATAGGTTCACATTTTCTGCAGACAGCTTTGTGGCAGTTTATGTAGCTCTCACTGGTCTTGTTGCTCTACAAAGGCTCATTTGGTGCTTCTACTGCTTTTTAGATGTTTTTGGTTCCCTATCTTCTTCATTCGTCTGTATTTCTTCCTGCTCTTCCACTTTCATTCCCTTGAGTTCATTCTCCAGCTGAAGTATGAACTTTTTCCTTTCCATTTTCTTGTGTGTTATGAGTTTTGTAGGTGACCTAGACATTTACTGCAGGTTTTCCAAGGTGCTGTAGAAGACATGCATCAGCCATCTCCTACATGTGACCTTTGTAGTGTATAAGAGGTGGGACACCCTTGCCTTCCTCTAGCCTTAGAGCTGACTTGCTCAGCCATTTGCAGGGAGACCTACTGATTAACCCTTTTGTGGGCAAAATTATTGAGCAATTTTTTTTAATGAATGGAGAGCAGATAGTAGTTAACAGATAGGTATATTTGTCATACAGAATGTCAAATTTGCTACAACTGTGAAGTTGAGGTCACGCAACAAGGTGGGAAGTATTCTTCCCACTGCCCTTCCTTGGAGTTAAATGATAAAAACAACTTTTTCTATATATATTTATTTACTAAATTTACTTCTTTTGTTACAATGACTGTTCTCAATTACTTGCCATGAAATTTTCTGAAACATGGGTCTATGCAAAGTGGTATTTGACAATATCTACAAACACAACAAGTGCACTTTTCTGCAGCTTTGGTACTACAATGACGACACCTCCTGTAGGATTCTCCTAAAGTGGGTTGATGCTCCCCTACAGCCACATGACAAACATCTTCAGGTACTTTATCCCTTTTTACCAGGAAGACAGGTTTTTGTCCACGCCTTTTTCAGGATGAGAGGCCAGTGATCAGTTGTCTGGCTAGATGGATCCTCTATGTGAGCCGATCATGCTGTCCACGTTCTCTTTTACTTATTTTCCACAGGATAAAACTGTTCATTATAGCAACGTCCACCAGGAAATAAAGTATTCTGTGCCACCATTTTACAAAATGGCTCTGAGCACTATGGGACTTAACATCTGAGGTCATCAGTCCCCTAGATCTTAGAACTACTTAAACGTAACTAACCTAAGGACATCACACACATCCATGCCTGAGGCAGGATTCAAACCTGCGACCATAGCGGTCGCGTGGTTCCAGACTGAAGCGCCTAGAACCGCTCGGCCACACCGGCCGGCACCATTTTACAGAACGTCTGCCAATAGCATACCTTTCTCACAATTGATCAAACTTATCGACACCACCCATTATTTTGTTGTATTCTGCCACAACTTCAGTCAAGAAATCTCTGTCCTAGTACCATCCTTGTTTTTCCTCTTCACTGTGATTGTTTCTCTTGGGTCATGAATTGAGGACAGGGAAGTGACTGGACAGTCATCCATCAACTTTACTGCAGAAATGGCTCCTTTTGTTTCAAACTGGAATTCTCCTCATTCCAATTTTACGTTTTCCTTCATAAATTTGGGTAAATGTTTCCTGTTGGTCTTCACTGTTCCACATCCATACACACCAATCTTCTAAAGTGTTGACATCAATTTCACGGTGATGAAGAACTGTCAAATGCAGCTACATCCAATATAAGCTCTCATTTCTTGAGTATTTGTGTCCACTCAGATTTTTGACGGACATCTACTACCATGATTTTGTTTTCCATACAAGTTTGTTTCATTTACAAGGAGAGTGAAAACATCATCATCATCAAAGAATGTAGAAAAATAAGTGAGCTCCCAATCATTGGCACTACAGAGAAATTTTGGTTTTCCTTCCATTTGTGTTTCAAAGTTGTCTTTACATTGTTGAAGTAAGAACAGTCACCATACCAGTCTTCTTCACTTTCACTATTCCAACGTATCACTACTGGCAACACTCGGAAGCATGAATGATTCACTGTCATGTTCATCACCATAAATGTCTTGTTCCACAGAAACACGCCTTGAATCACTGGTGACTGTGTTATCTAGAACATTCAGTTCGTCTGCAGCACCTTCACCTCCTTCAGTTTCTGAATCACTTTCATCAGGTAATGAAAATAATATGTTGTAAATTTCATCAACATGTTTAGGATTGCTGAGGTCTAGGGAATTGGACATCTGAAAGGCATGCAATGTAAAGCAATAGAGAACTGGAGAGTGTAAAAAATACTACGACAGATTCAACGGAAGCAAGCACTTGGTTTGGTATGGTAAACCTGACATTCTTTAGTAACGTAACGATCTGTGCATTATTTCTGAAACCCACTAAGTCAAAAATGTCGAATAAATGTGGCAAAATATAGAAATATTGGTTCTAGAGACGTAAAACAACGGGCTACCAAAGAGGTGGTGGGAAGGATTCTTACCACCAACAAAATCAAATACTACAAATAAAGTTCACAAGGACTGTAAGTAAAACACATTTTACAACAATCAAGGAACACCAATTAATAAGAAACCATAGCAAAACAAAAAGTATTTACCTTATACTATAACTTTGAGGAAAAAATCACAAAATGTCATGCAAACAGCTCCTCCACTGTGCAACACTCAGCCATACAAAGCCTCTGAGCAACGGTACAGCAAAAACGGTGGGAACTTCCAGCTGGAAGTAGTACCCTATACTGTTCACTAGGTGGCAGTTCCAGACAGAGGTGGGAACTGTGAATCCCATGGGACTAGGGGCGAGTTCATTGTAGTGGGAAGCATGTTTACCACGGCTCACGAAAGGGTTAACATTGATTTTATACCATAGCAGAACTCTGCAAATTTTCATATTAAAAAATCATTTCCAGAGGTGATAAATGACAGTGGTAAAACCCAGTCACTCTTTTTCATTAAAAGAATGTGTCCATTTTCTTATAGCATCCCATGACAGTACTACAAATATCTCTTCAGAGAACACTATCAGTAACTTTACATCCACTGGCTGGTTTTATTCAAATTGCTTGTGGCTTCTTACAGTAGTACTGAAGACAACTGGCTGTCAGCCAGCTGGAAACTCTGATTTATTCACAGCCTACATGATCTGCTGACCGCTATTTAAGGTAACATAAAAATTCTCTCTTCCTCAAAGCAATAGCTGCTGACATGTCTTACTGGCAAATTTTCCATCTCACAGGAAGAGGTGAAACCTATAGCACTTACTTTGTAGTATTCAAGGTGTTCTGCGAAAATAGTACTCCATCAAGCAAAATAGACAACATTCTCAAGAATCTCACAAAGCATCTTGAAAGAGGATAGTGCTTGAGGACATTACATGAATTCAGTACACTTAATGTGTATGAAATATTCTAATGGAGCACATCAGGTGGGCTGCTTCAAACAAAGTACATTTTCCATTTATCTACCGTGGCACAGAACATCTCCTTTGACTTCATCTTTAATATGAAAAAATTGTTTGTTTAGAAAAAGAAATGACATAAAGGCAATTCCAGTTAATGTATCTTTAGCAACACATAAACAATATTGAAATCATTGCTAAGCTGTCGGAAAATTTCCCTTCTCACAACTGACTGACTTAACAAACAAGAATATACACTCTATATTGTCCTGTGGTGAGGGGTTTTGTCACAGTGAATGAGATGGAGGACGAGAGGAGTGGAAGAGAGGACGACTTCCATAAAATTGCAAAACGGTGTGTCAGTTTTCCCTTGAACTATCCTATTTTCCCTCCTCCATTCAAAACTTCAAGTTAACAATAATATTTTTTTTACCAGTCTTCTGACTGGTTTGACACAAATCACAACTTCCTCTAATGTGCCAACTTCCTTATTTCAGAGCAGCAGTTTCACCCAATATCTTCAGTTATTTGTGGGATGTATTCAGATCTCTCCCATCATCTACATTTTTTACTTTCTACAGCTCTCTGATATCTTAACACATGTCCTGTCATTCCATGCCTTCTTGTCAGTGTTCTTCATATGTTCCTTTCTTCACACATACTGTGTAGAAAGTCCTTGTTTATTACCTTACCCATCCATCTCATTTTCAACATCTTTGTATGGCACTATATCTCAAATGCTGTGATACTCTACTTTTCCCATTTTCCAACTGTTCATTACTACGTAAAAAAGGTGAACAATATGATGTGTACATTATAAGTGCAGCTTTTAGTATAAACAGTATGTCTCGAGTTCTTTGTAGCTTCCTTGCAGTAACTACATTTTCCATTTGGTAGCAATCAATATGTACTAAAAGTACTGTATTCAAGTGTGTGTGTATGCATTAAATATTAATAACACATTCATTCTAAAACTGCAACATTTTTGGTGACGACCAATGCCTCAAGCCAATGCCACATCATATATACAAATATAACAACTGCACATCAACCATGTGGGATCCACTACCAACTGTTTAGGTGCAAACAAATGTACTCTTCACCCATATCACAATTAAACCACTACCATTCTGGCAAACAAAATCCTGTTCTATGATTTACACAATTTGAAGGCCAGTCAGTGTTAGCCCACATAATCTTCAACAAAACCAAGCACAGTTACATTGTCACTGCGCTGAACAAGGACATGTCCATGGATGTTCAGGATATTTTGGCCTCATCATGAAACACTGACCAAGGCACTCCCATTAAAACCCACATCCAATCATCCTGATTTTGGTTTTCCGTGATTTTCCAAAATTGCTTCAGGCAAATGCTGCAATGGTTCCTTTGGAAGGACACAGCTGATTTAGTTCCCCACCATTCCCTCCTCTGAGCTTGAGCTCCATCTCTAATGACCTCATTGTCAATGGGATGTCAAACACTAACCACCTCCTCCTCCTCCTCCTCCCATTAAAAACGCTCTAATCAGGTGCCTGTTTCAATTTCTAGCCAAACGATTAGAAAAGTAACTCTGGACGGAAGAGTTTGGGGATCACACCCTTTCACCATTGCTGTCTCGCTTACAGACCCTGGCAAGCAATGCAGTTGATAAAGAGATTCACAAAACATCTGGCTGTCATGCCCACCACCAGACACACAGAAAATATGGAACATGCCGGTGATCTTGATGCTGTAGCACAAACAACTGTATTGTTGAGATGTATTTGTCCACATGTGATGCAGGCATATGATCACAATTGGACAATTCCCTCAACTCATTTCAAGCACAAATTGCTGGACATAGTGTAAAGTCGCCACTCTTCAAACACAACATTCCATTCGACAGACATAGCATCAACACTTATGATGGAGTCGCTGCCATTCACCTCCAGCTGCTAAGATATTCTGGTACCACAGATGACCTGACTCTCAAGCTCAAAATTGCTGCTCCCCATCTGAGCTGGAAAATGTGCCCATAAGTCAGTAATATCAGCAACTGGCTTGCCAGGTAGCAGCTGTTGAGTGTCTACATCTACATCTACATCTACATTGATACTCCGCAAGCCACCCAACGGTGTGTGGCGGAGGGCACTTTACGTGCCACTGTCATTACCTCCCTTTCCTGTTCCAGTCGCGTATGGTTTGCGGGAAGAACGACTGTCTGAAAGCCTCCGTGCGCGCTCTAATCTCTCTAATTTTACATTCGTGATCTCCTCGGGAGGTATAAGTAGGGGGAAGCAATATATTCGATACCTCATCCAGAAACGCACCCTCTCGAAACCTGGCGAGCAAGCTACACAGCGATGCAGAGCGCCTCTCTTGCATAGTCTGCCACTTGAGTTTATTAAACATCTCCGTAACGCTATCACGGTTACCAAATAACCCTGTGACGAAACGCGCCGCTCTTCTTTGGATCTTCTCTATCTCCTCCGTCAGACCGATCTGGTACGGATCCCACACTGATGAGCAATACTCAAGTATAGGTCGAACGAGTGTTTTGTAAGCCACCTCCTTTGTTGATGGACTACATTTTCTAAGCACTCTCCCAATGAATCTCAACCTGGTACCCGCCTTACCAACAATTAATTTTATATGATCATTCCACTTCAAATCGTTCCGCACGCATACTCCCAGATATTTTACAGAAGTAACTGCTACCAGTGTTTGTTCCGCTATCATATAATCATACAATAAAGGATCCTTCTTTCTATGTATTCGCAAAGACATCAGTCGCGTAACAGTGTAAAAAAATGCAGTTTTTAGTGGACACAGGTGCTGGGATACCAGTTTTCTCAACTACCTCACCGCAGTAGTGACTGCCAATGGTTCCATAATTAAGACAAATGGGCATGTTACACTCTCACAGTACTTAAGCATTCGTTGTGACTTTATGTTGTAATTCATTGTGGCACATGTAATGTACCCCATCTTTATCATTTTATAGCCTGCTCCAGGACATTTGCTACCACCGCCGAAGTATTCATACAACTAATAACTTATTTATTTGTGGACATTTATGCTGTGTAGATAACACTGCCGTAAGCATGATCATTGGTATTTCTTGTGATTTAGAACTCCTTAAACAGTTGCCAAAGGCCATTCAGCAGCTACCCATACTAGTGCCTGTGCAGAACTCAATAATACATTGTATTCTAACCACCGATTCATGTTTAACCTCTTTGACTGCCACCTAATAAATCAAAGATTGAATTTCCTTTTAAGCTTGGAAGAGGGATCTCAACTGTTGGACATTGCCTGCCCGTGCAGTTTCAAAGAAGACCAACAGATGGTACTCTCCGATTGATATCCTGTTCTGTATGTAGGATATTTATCATTCTGTATGCAGGGTAAACATGTCCTCTCAACAACAGAGTTGGTACATGCTTTCTACCAAATACTCATTGTTTTGGAAGACATACCTAAAACTGCCACATGTACTCCATTCATCCTATTTCAGTTCACTACGATACCTTTTGGATTATGCAATGCTGTGTAAGCCTTCCAGTGTTTTATGAACAAAGTCACATGCGATCTTGACTTCTGTCTATATTGATGATGTTTCAGTGATGTACAGCTCTCAGGATAGACATCTAACAAAAATTCACAATAAGCACCCTCACCCCCAGGTGTAATAATATTGTGGTTGACTAATATGTCCATCTGGTTTACAGCTTCATTGTATTCAGATGCCTCACTAAAATGTAATGTTATATTCTGATGTTCATACATAACACACGCCCATTTCTGAGAAGGAACTTTTGTCAGCACACAGTCTTGTCATTGCATGATTTGTCCCACCCTGGGGTCCAGAGTGTGACAAGGCTGGTTAAGCGAGTTGATAGTGATCCATCTGTTGAATGGGTATATTGACACAGGTAATTTAGCCTTCTCCCTACTCTCATTATTCAACAACACAAACATGGCATGAAAACTCCACACACTTACTGCAGTCACTTACTTTGAACAAATAAATTTGAGACACAGCTCTCAGGAAAGGTGCCACTGTGCATGAAGAAAGACCTTTCCGATTATCATCTGAACCAACCCCTTCTTAAAACATGTTTGATTTTTTTGACATTAGCTGGAAATTTTGGAGGAGTACCTCATACAGGCATCAGACCTATACCCTCATCAGAATAACAAACTGATTTGACTGTTAGTTGCTTTGGTCACTGCTATCACGGCAACAATTACCTGCAGCCAGCCAGAGAATGTGTCTGGTTAAGCCTTTATCATATCACTCTGTTTCTTCAGGTCCCATTAACAGTCAGATGCAGACACTTGCCACCAATAATGTACCTGTTCTGCTCTGCTGTCATTTTTTGACATGGTACCTCTCAGCAGAGTTTTCATTTGACAAAACAGAATGCCTGAAACTGGCAGTAAAACTGCACTGAAAAGTGAAAAATCTGTTATGATCCTGCAAGATGAACTCAGTAATGTACATGAATGGGAAATACATAAGTGTACTGAATATCACAGCTGTTGATGCCACAGTAATATGGTGTGTGCACAGATAACACAGGAAATACCTTCTATGCTTGACTGTCAATCACTTTCCTTTCCTAATCCACATATAGTTCTGTTTCTCTATGATCCTATACCTACTGCACTCAGTATCTAGTAAGATGAAGGGAGCATATTTATGCTGATTACCTGTAAATAAAATTATACAAATAAACGCAAAGCCACACCAATAACATTTTCCACTTTTTTGTTTCATAGTTTCTACACTGACTGGAAAAAAAATCACAACATCAAAAAAATACTTAATGTATTGTTGTTGTTGTTGTTGTTGTTGTAGTCTTCAGTCCTGAGACTGGTTTGATGCAGCCCTCCATGCTAGCCTATCCTCTGCAAGCTTCTTCATCTCCCTGTACCTACTGCATCCTACATCCTTCTGAATCTACTTAGTGTATTCATCTTGTGGTCTCCCTCTACGATTTTTACCCTCCACACTGCCCTCCAATGCTAAATTTGTGATCCCCTGATGCCTCAGAACATGTCCTACCAACCGGTCCCTTCTTCTTGTGCATGCAGACATACATGCATTGTATTGTACAGATTCTGGATGTCAGTTTATGGGATAAAGTTCCATGCCAGCTGCACTTGGTCGGTGAATACAGCGGCAATTAATGTTTTTTGCGGATGACGCTGGAGTTGCCCGATGATGTCCACTATGTGCTTGAATGGCGACAGATCTGGTGATCGAGCAGAACAAGGCAACATGATGACACTATGTAGAGGATGTTGTGTTATCCTGTTGGAAAACACCCCCGGAGTGCTGTACACGAATGGCAGCACAACAGGTCAAGTCACCTGATTGATGTACAAATTTGCAGTTAGTATGTGTGGGATGACCACAAGAGCTGTCCTGCTGTCATGCAAAATCACTCCTCAGGCCACAGCTCTAGTATGTCTAGCACGCAGAGGCATTGGTTGAGGCCCTCAACTGGCCTCCTCCTAACAAACACACAGCCATCACTGGCACTAAAGCAGAACCAGCTTTTGTCACAAAACACAATAGACCTCCATCCATGAACTCTCGCATGACACTACTGCACCAATCGTGGTTGTTTAGGGTCAGTGGACTGCACACTACAGGGCATCTGGCTTGGAGCTGTCCTTAAAGTAACCAATTTGTAACAATTCATTGTCTTGCGGTGGTGCCAACTGCTACTCAAATTGTTGCTGAAGATGCAGTATGATGCATCAGAGCCATACGCCAAACATGATGGTCTTCCTTCTTGGTAGAGCCACATCGCCATCTGGATCCCAGTCTTCTTGTGACCCCTGTTGCCAACAGTCATGTGCAGTGACTACATTCCTACCAAGTCTTTCTGCAATATTGCAGATGGAACACGCAGCTTCCCGTAGCCCTATTACATGACTGCATTCAAACTCAGCATCTTTGTCACCATATGGCATTCTTGACTAACATCAACTCACCACATCTAATCTCAAATGTAACTAAAACTCATGACCATTACATCGTGTATTTAAAGCAAACATGATTCACATCCTAATAGTCGTGCTACCAGTACCACTCTTATGCGACTGGTGTACAACTTGAATAGACATAATCTTTCAAATGTAGAAACACGCCTAGCAACTTTTGTTAGTGTCGCACAACTCCATTTAGGTCTTGCGATTTTTTCTGTAAGTGTATAAAAGTCCAAAACACAGAGATCATTAAACTTTAAGCATTTCTATAAACTGACAAACTCTGTTGTCTTAACTGTACTCATTTGGTAAACCTTTTCCCAGAACAACACCAAACAGTTTCATTACATTCTGGAATAATAGGGTTGTGCCAGCAGAACATATAGTAAGAACAGCTCTGCCTAAAAAAATTTGATAATTTTTTTTCTGAACACAGTATTTTTGAACAATATGTTGGAAATTTTATCTTGCATCGCATACTACAATAAGTAAATGAATAACTGTCATCAAGTACAACAGTAAAGTGCTTCGATTGGTCTCTGGGCACTAAATTTTGACAGCTCTCCAGTACAAACATTGGAAGCTGAAACATTACACAATCTTAATTATCATGCAAGTGGAAGCAGTAAGAGGTACACAAGAAAGGATAATTCCAGTAATGGTTGTTTGTGCTGCAACCGTTGAGTCAACAAAAGGGAAGAAAACGAATTAAGAAAGATATCTGAACTAATACAGTGGAGCTAATAATTTATAAACAATGAATGAATATTCAGGATTCTAGGACTTTTCAGCCAAAAAATTTAGCAATCAAAACATTTGCAATACAAAAGTTGAATTTTTAACAGCAACAGTGGGGAAATAGGTTGAAAAACAATGTCTGTCTTGATGCTGAAAGACACAACACTCATTTCATGGAGGGTATGAAGAAAACACATACAATTTTTATTGTATTACTCTGTACTTTTCAACTAAATATACAAAAGCAAATCACCATAGTAAGTGTAATAAGCATCAACTAACCTCCAGTCACTAAGACCATCAGTTATGTACTTCAGCTTCAGGAAGGCAGAGACATACTCTTTGGAATAACTTAAACTGTTCATAGCAACCTAAAGTGACCAAGGCAATGAAGCATTGCTGCCAACCTTATTTCATTCCACACAACGGTGCCCTATCCATACACACATTTTCCTCACAGAAAATCTTGCAAAATCTGGAAAAAGGTAACTGCTGTTTCATAAACATCACAGCATAGTTCTTGTACCCATTAGATATTGTTTAGCTCTTAATTGCCTTTATCTATTCATTTTAAAAACACAGCACAAATGGCTGTGAATGAAGGTAACAGGCTGATATTACACTATGTGTTACTGGTGTTCAACTAGTTTTGATGCTTGTACTTTTAGTTTCCTGCATGTGTACAATAAAAAAACTTCCTTATCAGTCTCCTGACTGGTATGATGTGGAGGCCTGCCACAAATTCCTTACCTGTGCCTAACTCTTCCTCTCACTTGCATCCAATGCCCTCAATCATTCATTGCATATTAGCTGTGCCCAGCTATATGTTGCTGTGGTTCAGTCTGATTAAACAGAAATGAGAGAAAGTACACATTTCTAATATGTATCAGACTTGGATACATGTCCTAATCTCCTTCTCTCCCCTGTCCCTGAACGTCTCCTCCTCCTTCCCCCTATCTGCGTCCAACACCTTCTCATTATTTTCTCCTTCCCCCCCCCTCTCCTCCTGCCTCTCCAGGGTTGCCACAAGTGAAATTCTTTGATTTCCAAACAAATTTTAGCATTTTTCCCTGACAAATTTTGAGATCTCAAGGGCAAGTTAAGACATAAGTTGACAATCTGTCTTTGAAGCTACAGTACAAGAGCAATAGTGCAAACGAGGAAATACCTAAAAAACTTGCAAGCAGATGGCGTTTCCTGATGTGAGCAAAAATCTTTAGTACTAATATCAACATCTTTTGTAATGAACTGTTTATAGGTGGAGAAAGCAAGTCAAGTGGTACATATGTTTCATTACAACCACTGACGTTATTTTATTTCAATAAAACGAAATACATTTGGTAACAAAAATATAAATTTCCTTGGAGTCACAAAATGGATTTAAAATACCTTCATTGATTTCAGAATTAACCTCAGAAAAAAGAAGGCCACTTGAAAGAAGTGTATAAGGTGGGGAAGAATTGTGTAAACCAACATTGTAGACAACCGCCAACAAAAGTTTGGTTCTACTCTGTTTGTTATAAGCAGTTATTACCCTCTGTGTTATTGGTTCTACTATGTTCGTTGTTGTCAGTTATTATCCACTGTGTTGTATCTATTATTTTACAGGTATTGTGTAATTTTTCTTTCGTGAAATGTATAAGTACATAGCATACCAACTGCCAATGACTGAACAATTTTCTTCCTCTTATGGTCCATACTTTCTAACATACAAACTAGTTTTGAAGTGCTAAAATGTACTAGAACAAATAAAATGTCAATAAAATGCCACACTGTAAATTGCACTTGCCGTGAGACAGTTGCAATTCCTGAAACCCATCGCCTATGGTCTCTGGCCTGTTGAGGAGCACCGCAGCCCTGGGTCCATGGAGAAATCAGCTGCGTAACACCACGCACAAACAGACCTTTCCTGCAGGCAGATCAGTGAGACTACATCCGACGGGCAAGACTGTGCAAGATGATGATGGGAACCGGATGGCTTCATATCGGCTTTGGCATGTCATGGAAATCCACCCGTGTGGCCACTTATTCATGAGCCACAGACAGTATGTTGATGAAATGAGACCACAGTGATCAGTCCATGCAACAGATAATTTTTTCAAATACTCTGAGAATCAACAATAATGAGGATAGGTAGCAACTCACCACAATGATTATTGCTGAGCCACAAACAGGCATGTTGAAAAGACAGTCACACTCAACAACTAAAGCTTCAGTCACAGCTTTTGTCAGAAAACGAGAGCACACACACATTCACACAATCACTCGGACACAATCATCCACACATGACCACTGTCCCTAAGCCTCTGAGAATCAGATCCAAACAAACCACTCCTCACACCTCCTTGCCTCTCCTCGGCAGAAGCAATGGCAAGGAGGGATTAGGGAAGCAGTGCATGTACTTAGTTGCACCCAGCAAGCAATGATGCATGACACCTCAGTAAACAAACCATTTCATCTACTGAGACGAAAATGAGATTTTTCCAGTGTTTTTTTTCAAATTTCACTGATATTTCCCTGACGTGTATGAAATTCTCTGATTTCCAGAACATGTGGCACCCTGCCCTCTCTATGTCCATCTTCTCCTTTCCACTCTCTGTGTCCATTACCTCTCACTCATCTCCCCCCCCCCCCCCCCTCCCCATCTGACCTCGAGCATTGTTTATTGTTATTACAAATTCAGACTGTATAGTAGTACTCCATTCACGTGTAAATAAGCCATAAATATAACTTTCCTGTTTTCTGTGAAAAGGTCTGTGAGAAAGAAAACAAAATGGTACATTATTTTGTATACAATTTATGTTTAAAAATATGCACAGGATATCCCAGAAATGTTGCTGTGTTGTGGAGGATGTCTTGAGCAACAAATCAAGGATAGGAACCCATGTCAAGAAAACAATATCCAATGATGCTACAGGCTGTCAAACTTACAGGTGCCAGCCTGCCACTAGGCCACCCCTTCAGCAGCAAATGTAACTTTGTATGCTGACACATTGCAGGCAGAACATCTTGCACAGAAGATGAAGCTAACTGTCTGTAGACAAGCCTTGTCTCCTATGAATACGATGCTCTGTTGCCTTGGTGATAACGGTTTCAGACATGTTTCCATCTGCAGTTTATTTTTCTCCTGTATTCTGGAAAACATTGGAGATTTTAGAAGGTCCCGGGAGAAAAATAAACTGCAGATGGAAAACCATGTCCAAAACGGTCATCCTTTGAGGCCACAAACACCACATTCATAGGATGCACGGCCTTCTACACAGCAGCTAGCTCCTTCTTCTCCAGTGGTGATTGTGGCAATCACTGAATAACAAACATCACGAAATGTTCCACCTACAGTCCCTCATGTACGAACTCATGTTTGTTGCCAAAGAGTTGGCCTAATGGCAGGTGCTGGGGACTATAACTTCAAAACTCTGTAGCATCTTTGACGACATTTACAGAGATGGGTTCCTATCCTCAATTTGTTCCTCAAGACACCTCTATAACCCCTCACAGTTTGACACAACATTCCAGGGACACCCTTTATAATGAGAAAGAATACATATGGGAGAAACGATTTCTCTGATGGTTTCATTGCCCCACCCTCGTAGTTAAAACTGCCTATGACTAAGGAAACAAAAGTACACAGTTTTACAGCAGAGCATTTTCTTTTTTGGAGTCAGCTTTAGCAGAAAATCTACAGAGTATCCTTTAAAATTTGAAGTAAATCAGATTTTTGGTAACAACATTTTCCCTTTACATGTTGTTGTTGTGGTCTTCAGTCCAGAGACTGGTTTGATGCAGCTCTCCATGCTACTCTATCCTGTGCAAGCTTCTTCATCTCCCAGTACCTACTGCAACCTACTTCCTTCTGAATCTGCTTCGTGTACTCATCTCTTGGTCTTCTTCTACGATTTTTACCCTCCACGCTGCCCTCCAATACTAAATTGGTGATCCCTTGATGCCTCAGAACATGTCCTACCAACCGATCCCTTCTTCTAGTCAAGTTGTGCCACAACCTTTTCTTCTCCCCAATTCTAGTCAATACCCCCTCATTAGTTATGTGATCTACCCATCTAATCTTCAGCATTCTTCTGTAGCACCACATTTTGAAAGCACCTATTCTCTTCTTGTCCAAACTATTTATTGTCCATGTTTCACTTCCATAGATGGCTGCACTCCATACAAATACTTTCAGAAACGACTTCCTGAGACTTAAATCTATATTCGATGTTAACAAATTTCTCTTCTTCAGAAACGCTTTCCTTGCCATTTCCTGTCTACATTCTATATCCTCTCTACTTTGACCCTCATCAGTTATTTTGCTCCCCAAATAGCAAAACTCCTTTGCTACAGTGCTCATGGCATGAATGAAATATATAACACTTTTGCTAATAAAGTGCTTTCCTTGTTCGAACACTGTTTTCCCCCAAAACGTACCAAGGTCAGAGCAACATCTACAAAGAAGCCATGGATTACTCAAGGAAGAGGGGTATCTTGTAAAACAAAAAGAAAACTGTATCTGTCAATCCGAAACAGTTCCGATGTTGATGCTATAGCACAGTACAAGAAATACTGCAAAATATTAAAGACTGTAATATGGACATCAAAGCAAATATATTACAAGGAAAAGATAGTCAGATAACAAAATAAAGACTATATGGGATATAGTGAAGGAGGAGACCGGTAGAACCAAACATGAAGAAGGGCATATAGCATTAAGAGTAAATGATAGATTGGTGACAGATGTGTATAGTGTTGCAGAACTTTTTAACAAACATTTTATAGCTGTTACTGACAAGATGGGGGGGTTGTCAGGTTCTGTAGATGCTGCTATTGAATACCTCAGACCAGACATTTCAAGTAACTTCCATAATATGAATTTGACCCTCACTACCCCAGCAGAAATAATATCCACCATAAAATCATTAAAATCAAAAACATCTAGTGGGTATGATGAAATATCAACAAAGTTAATTAAAGAATGTGATTCTGAGTTAAGTAACATATTAAGCTATCTCTGTAACCAGTTATTTATCAGTGGAATATTTCCTGAATGGTTGAAATATGCTGAAGTTAAGCCACTGTTTAAGAAGGGAGATAAAGAAATAGCATCAAATTTCCGTCCAATTTCACTTTTGCCAGTATTTTCAAAAATTTTAGAAAAAGTAATGTACAATTGGCTTTATAACCACCTTATCTCAAATAACATACTTTCAAAGTCACAGTTCGGATTTCTAAAGGGTTCTGATATTGAGAGGGCTATCTATACTTACAGTGAAAATTAGCTTAATTCATTAGACAAAAAATTGCAGGCAACTGGCATATTTTGTGATCTGTCAAAGGCATTTGACTGTGTAAATCACAATATCCTTTTAAGTAAATTAGAATATTATAGTGTAACAGGAAATGCTGCAAAATGGTTCAAATCTTATATCTCTGGCAGGAAACAAAGGGAATTATTAGGAAAGAGACATGTATCAAGCTATCAGGCATCATCCAACTGGGAACTAATTACATGTGGGGTTACACAAGGTTCCATTTTAGGGCCCTTACTTTTTCTTGTGTATTTCAATAACCTTTCATCAGTAACATTACCAGAAGCCAAATTCATTTTGTTTGCTGATGATAAAAACATTGCAATTAATAGCAAATCAAGTGTAGTCTTAGAAAGTTCTGCTAACAAAATATTTGTGGACATTAATCACTGGCTCCTAGCCAATTCTTAGTCACTAAACTTTGAAAAAACACACTACATGCAGTTCAGAACTTGTAAGGGGTGTCCCACGAGTATATGCCTAACATACGATGACAAGCCCCCCCAAGAACCATGAACCTTGCCTTTGGTGGGGAGGCCTGCGTGCCTCAGCGATACAGATAGCCATACCGTACGTGCAACCACAACGGAGGGGTATCTGTTGAGAGGCCAGACAAACATGTGGTTCCTGAAGAGGGGCAGCAGCCTTTTCAGTAGTTGCAGGGGCAACAGTCTGGATGATTGACTGATCTGGCCTTGTAACACTAACCAAAACGGCCTTGCTGTGCTGTGCTGGTACTGCGAACGGCTGAAAGCAAGGGGAAACTACAGCCGTAATTTTTCCCGAGGGCATGCAGCTTTACTGTATGGTTAAATGATGATGGTGTCCTCTTGCGTAAAATATTCCGGAGGTAAAATAGTCCCCCATTCGGATCTGCGGGCGGGGACTGCTCAGGAGCACGTCGTTATCAGGAGAAAGAAAACTGGTGTTCTACGGATCGGAGCGTGGACTGTCAGATCCCTTAATCGAGCAGGTATGTTAGAAAATTTAAAAATGGAAATGGATAGGTTAAAGTTAGATATAGTAGGAATTAGTGAAGTTCGGTGGCAGGAGGAACAAGCCTTTTGTCAGGCGAATACAGGGTTATAAATACAAAATCAAATAGGGGTAATGCAGGAGTCGGTTTAATAATGAATAAAAAAATAGGAGTGCAGATAAGCTACTACAAACAGCACAGTGAACACATTATTGTGGCCAAGATAGACACCAAACCCATGCCTACTACAGTAGTACAAGTTTATATGCCAACTAGCTCTGCAGATGACGAAGAAATTGAAGAAATGTATGATGAAATAAAAGAAATTATTCAGATAGTGAAGGGAGATGAAAATTTAGTAGTCATGGGTGACTGGAATTCAACAGTAGGAAAAGGGAGGGAAGGAAACGTAGTAGGTGAATATGGATTGGGAGTAAGAAATGAAAGAGGAAGCCGCCTGATAGAATTTTGCACAAAGCACAACTTAATCATAGCTAACACTTGATTCAAGAATCATAAAAGAAGGTTGTATACAAGGAAAAAGCCTGGAGATATTGACAGGTTTCTGATAGATTATATAATGGTAAGACAGAGATTTAGGTTTTAAATTGTAAGACATTTCCAGGGGCAGATGTGGACTCTGACCACGATCTATTGGTTATGAACTGTAGATCAAAACTGAAGAAACTGCAAAAAGGTGGGAATTTAAGGAGATGGAACCCGGATAAACTGACTAAACCAGAGGTTATACAGAGTTTCAGGGAGAGCATAATGGAACAACTGACAGGAATGGGGGAAAGAAATACAGTAGAAGAAGAATGGGTAGCTTTGAGAGATGAAGTAGTGAAGGCAGCAGAGGATCTAGTAGGTAAAAGGGCGAGGGCTAGTAGAAATCCTTGGGTAACAGAAGAAATATTGAATTTAATTAACGAAAGGAGAAAATATAAGATGCAGTAAATGAAGCAGGCAACAAGGAATACAAACGTCTCAAAAATGAGATCGGCAGAAGTGCAAAATGGCTAAGCAGGGATGGCTACAGGACAAATGTAAGGGTGTAGAGGCATATATCACTAGGGGTAAGATAGATACTGCCTACAGGAAAATTAAAGAGACCTTTGGAGAAAAGAGAACCACTTGTATGAATATCAAGAGCTCAGATGGAAACTCAGTTCTAAGCAAAGATGGGGAAGTAGAAAGGTGGAAGGAGTATATAGAGGGCCTATACAAGGGCAGTATACTTGAGGACAATATTATGGAAATGGAAGAGGATGTAGATGAAGATGAAATGGGAGATACAATTCTGCGTGAAGAGTTTGACAGAGCACTGAAAGATCTAAGTCGAAACAAGGCCCCGGGAGTAAACAACATTCCATTAGAACTACTGATAGCCTTGGAAGAGCCAGCCTTGACAAAACTCTTTTATCTGGTGAGCAAGATGTATGAGACAGGCGGAATACCCTCAGACTTGAAGAAGAATATAATAATTCCAATCCCAAAGAAGGCAGGTGCTGACAGATGTGAAAATTACTGAACAGTCAGTTTAATAAGTCACGGATGCAAAATACTAATGCGAATTATTTACAGACGAATGGAAAAACTGGTAGAAGCCCGACCTCGGGGAAGATCAGTTTGGATTCCGTAGAAATATTGGAACATGTGAGGCAATACTTGACCCTACAACTTATCTTAGAAGCTAGATTAAGGAAAGGCAAACCTACGTTTCTAGCATTTGTAGACTTAGAGAAAGCTTTTGACAATGTTGACTGGAATACTCTCTTTCAAATTCTGAAGGTGGCAGGGGTAAAATACAGGGAGCGAAAGTCTATTTACAATTTGTACAGAAACCTGATGGCAGTTATAAGAGTGAAGGGAAGCAGTGGTTGGGAAGGGAGTGAGACAGGGTTGTAGCCTATCCCCGATGTTATTCAATCCGTATATTGAGCAAGCAGTGAAGGAAACGAAAGAAAAAATTGGAGTAGGTATTAAAACCCATGGAGAAGAAATAAAAACTTTGAGGTTCGCCGATGACATTGTAATTCTGTCAGAGACAGCAAAGGACTTGGAAGAGCAGTTGAACGGAATGGACAGTGTCATGAAAGGAGGATATAAGATGAACATCAACAAAAGTAAATCGAGGATAATGGAATGTAGTCGAATTACGTTGGGTGATGTTGAGGGTATTAGATTAGGAAATGAGACACTTAAATTAGTAAAGGAGTTTTGCTATTTGGGAAGCAAAATAACTGATAATAGTTGAAGTAGAGAAGATATAAAATGTAGACTGGCAATGGCAAGGAAAGCGTTTCTGAAGAAGAGAAATTTATTAACATCGAGTATAGATTTAAGTGTCAGGAAGTCGTTTCTGAAAGTATTTGTATGGAGTGTAGCCATGTATGGAAGTGAAACATGGACAATAACCAGTTTGGACAAGAAGAGAATAGAAGCTTTCGAAATGTGGTGCTACAGAAGAATGCTGAAGATTAGATGGGTAGGTCAGATAACTAATGAGGAGGTACTGAATAGGATTGGGGAGAAGAGAAGTTTGTGGCACAACTTGACTAGAAGAAGGGATCGGTTGGTAGAACATGTTCTGAGGCATCAAGGGATCACCAATTTAGTATTGGGGGGCAGCGTGGAGGGTAATAATCGTAGAGGGAGACCAAGAGATGAATACACTAAGCAGATTCAGAAGTAGGTTGCAGTAGGTACTTGGAGATGAAGAAGCTTGCACAGGATAGAGTAGAATGGGGAACTGCATCAAACCAGTCTCAGGACTGAACACCACAACTACAACACGATGACATGCAGATATAAGAAGTGGACAGTGTTAAATTCTTGGGATTACAGCTTGATAAGAAATTCATCTGGGAGGAGCACACCACAGAACTGCTGAAGCGTCTTAACAAATTTCTATTTGCAATGCGAATTGTGTCAGACATAGGGGATATAAAAATGAAAAAGCTGGCATACTATGCTTATTTTCATTCCACAATGTCATATGGGATTATTTTTTGGGGCAATTCATCTAGCCAAGCTAAAGTTTTCTGGTCACAAAAATGTGCAGTAAGAGTTATATGTTGTGTGAACTCAAGAACATCTTGCAGAAGCCTGTTTAGGGAACTAGGGATACTAACTACTGCTTCCCAATATATTTATTCCTTAATGAAAATCACTTTTTCAAACCAACAGCTCAATTCATGGAATCAATACCAGAAATAGGAATAATCTTCACGAGGATTTAAAGTCATTTAGTCTTGTACAAAAAGGTGTGCTTTATTCAGGAACACACATTTTCAATAACTTGCCAGCAGCCATAAAAAGCTTAACAACCAATGAAATTCAGTTCAAGAGAAGCCTACAGGATTTATTGACAGAACCTGGGTTAATCCGAAAAAATGACGTTTTGCCATTCGTGCACCCAGATTCATCGTTGAGTACACCATCGCAGGCGCTCCTGTCTGTGATGCAGCGTCAAGGGTAACCGCAGTCATTGTCGCCGAGCTGATAGACCATGCTGCTGCAAACGTTGTCGAACTGTTCGTGCAGATGGTTGTAGTCTTGCAAACAACCCCATCTGTTGACTCAGGGATCATGGCTGCATGATCTGTGACAGCCATGTGGATAAGATACCTGTCATCTCAACTGCTAGTGATATGAGACCGTTGGGATCCCGGACGGCGTTCCATATTACCCTCCTGAACCCACCGATTCCATATTCTGCTAACAGTCATTGGATCTGGAACAATGCGAGCAGCAATGTCGCGATACGATAAACCGCACTCATGATAGGCTACAATCTGACCTTTATCAAAGTTGGAAATGTGATGGTACGCATTTCTTCTGCTTACACGAGGCATCAAAAGAACGTTTCACCAGGCAACGCCTGGTCAACTGCTGTTTCTGTATGAGGAACCAGTTGGAAACTTTCCTCATGTCAGCACGTTGTAGATGTTGCCACTGCCGCCAACCTTGTGTGAATGCTCTGAGAAGATAATCATTTGCAAATCACAGCATCATCTTCCTGTCGGTTAAATTTCGCATCTGTAGCACGGCATCTTCGTGGTGTAGCAATTTTAATGTCCAGTAGTGTATCTTCTAAGATAAGTCGTAGGGTCAGTATTGCCTCATGTGTTCCAACATTTCTACGGAATCCAGACTGATCTTCCCCGAGGTCGGCTTCTACCAGTTTTTCCATTCATCTGTAAATAATTCGCGTTAGTATTTTGCAGCTGTGACTTATTAAACTGATAGTTCGGTAATTTTCACATCTGTCAACACCTGCTTTCATTGGGATTGTAATTATTACATTATTCTTGAAGTCTGAGGGAATTTCGCCTGTCTCATACATCTTGCTCATCAGATGGTAGAGTTTTGTCACGGCTGGCTCTCCCATGGCTGTCAGTAGTTCTAATGGAATGTTGTCTACTCCCGGGGCCTTGTTTCGACTCAGGTCTTTCAGCGCTCTGTCAAACTCTTCACGCAGTACCATATCTCCCATTTCACCTTCCTCTACACCCTCTTCCATTTCCATAATATTGATCTCAAGTACATCGCCCTTGTATAGACCCTCTGTATACTCCTTCCACCTTTCTGCTTTCCCCTCTTTGCTTAGAACTGGGTTTCCATCTGAGCTCTTGATGTTCATACAAGTGGTTCTCTTTCCTCCAAAGGTCTCTTTAATTTTCCTGTAGGCAGTGTCTATCTTACCCCTCGTCATATATGCTTCTACATCCTTAAAATTGTCCTCTAGACATCCCTGCTTAGCCATTTTGCATTTCCTGTCGATCTCATTTTTGAGACGTTTGTATTCCTTTTTGCCTGCTTCATTTACTGCATTTTTATATTTTCTCCTTTCATCAACTAAATTCAATATTTCCTCTGTTACCCAAGGATTTCTACTAGTCCACATCTTTTTACCTATTTGATCCTCTGCTGCCTTTACTACTTCACCTCCCAAAGCTACCCATTCTTCTTCTACTTTATTTCTTTCCCCCATTCCCGTCAATTGTTCCTTTATGCTCTCCCTGAAACTCTGTACAACCTCCGGTTTAGTCAGTTTACCCAGGTCCCATCTCCTTAAATTCCCACCTTTTTGCAGTTTCTTCAGTTTTAATCTACAGTTCATAACCAATAGATTGTGGTCAGAGTCCACATCTGCCCCTGGAAATGTCTTACAATTGAAAACCTGGTTTCCAAATCTCTTGTCTTATCATTATATTCTATTTGAACCCTGTCAGTATCTTCAGGCTTCTTCCATGTATACAACCTTCTTTTATGATTCTTGAACAAAGTGTTAGCTATTATTAAGTTATGCTCTGTGCAAAATTCTACCAGGCAGCTTCCTCTTTCATTTCTTACTCCCAATCCATATTCACCTACTACGTTTCCTTCTCTTCCTTTTCCTACTGTCGAATTCCAGTCACCCATGTCTAATTTTCGTATCCCTTCACTATCTGAATAATTTCTTTTATGTCATCATACATTTCATCAATCTCTTTGTCATCTGCAGAGATAGTTGGCATATAAACTTGTACTACTGTAGCAGGTGTGGGCTTCGTTTATATCTTGGCCACAATAATGCGTTCACTATGCTGTTTGTAGTAGCTTACCCGCACTCCTATTTTTTTATTCATTATTAAACCAACTCCAGCATATCCTCTATTTGATTTTATATTTATAACCCTGTATTAACCTGACCGAAAGTCTTGTTCCTGCTGTCACCGAACTTCACTAATTCCCACTATATCTAAGTTTAACCTATCCATTTCCCTTTTTAAATTTTCTAACCTACCTGTCCGATTAAGGGATCTGACATTCCATGCTCCGATCAATAGAATGCCAGTTTTCTTTCTCCTGATAACGACGTCCTCTTGAGTAGTCCCCGCCCGGGACTATTTTACCTCCGAAATATTTTACCCAAGAGGACACCATCATCATTTAACCATACAGTAAAGCTGCATGCCCTCGGGAAAAATTACGGCTGTAGTTTCCCCTTGCTTTCAGCCGTTCGCAGTACCAGCACAGCACAGCAAGGCCGTTTTGGTTAGTGTTACAAGGCCAGATCAGTCAATCATCCAGACTGTTGCCCCTGCAACTACTGAAAAGGCTGCTGCCCCTCTTCAGGAACCACACGTTTGTCTGGTCTCTCAACAGATACCCATCCGTTGTGGTTGCACGTACGGTACGGCTATCTGTGTCGCTGAGGCACGTAAGCCTCCTCACCAATGACAAGGTCCATGCACTTATTCGAAAGCAACATTGTGTCAAAATTTCAAGTAGCTGATCCAACTACTTTTTGAGTTGTGCAAGCACAACATACCCAGGCTGAATTTTTATATATAAGATATTCCAAATCTTATCTTCTACAGTATTTACCCTGTACAGCTTCCTCAAATACCATGAATATTTTTCCTTGATGCCTTCACACATGTCCAATCACCTTGTCCCTTCTTCTTGTGAATGTTACTGCATTTTACCCTCCTTCCCAATTCTGTGAAGAACTTCCTCATTTCCTATCTTATCTGTATACCTGATTTTTCAACACCTTTCTGCAGCTACACATCTCAAAATGCTTTAATCCCTTGCTTTTCTGGTCTTCCCAGTGCATGATTCACTTTCATACAATGTTGTGCCCACAACACACATTCTCAGAAATTTCTTTTTCAAATTAAAGACAATGTTCAATGCAAGTACATTTCTGCCTGTACTAATCTGCTTTTTATCTCCTCCTTTCTTTATCTATCATGTGTTATTTTGCCTCCAAGGAATCAGAATTTTTTTACTTCATCTACTCTGTAGTTCCCATGTTATATGCTAAGCTTACTGCTAGTCTCATTTCTGCCTATCCTCATTATTTTCATCTTCTTTGGTTAACTCTGAATCTATAATAAATGCTCATCACACTTCATTCCATTAAACAGGTCCTGCACTCTTCTTCACTTCCTCTGAGGATAGTAATGTTATTAGCAAATCTTATCACTGATATTCTTTCATCTTCTTTTCATTTCAGTTATTATTATTATTATTATCCCCCCCCCCCCCCCCCTCCGTGTTTAGACAGAAAGTCGTCGAATAAAACAGAAGTAGTATCCGATGTTCCCCAAGGAAGTGTTGTAGGCCCTCTACTTTTCATGATCTATATTAAGGACATAGGAGACAATCTAAATAGCCCTCCTAAATTGTCTGCAGATGATGCCGTCAAGTCCTCAGATGATCAAAACGAATTGCAAAATGCTTTAAGATAAGATATCTGTATGGAGTGAAAAGTGGCAATTAACACTGAATAAAGAAAACCGCGAAGTAATTCACATGAGTACTAAAAGAAGTCTGCTAAATTTTGATTACACGATAAGTCACACAAATCTGAAGATTGTAAATTCAACTAAATACTTAGGGATTACAATTACAAATAACATAAACTGGAACCATCACATAATGTTGTGCGTAGAGCAAACGAAAGACTGCAATTCATTGGCAGGACACTTAGAAGGTCCAACAGGTTTACTAAAGAGACTGCTTACACCACGCTTGTCCACCCTATCCTGGAGTATTGCTGTGCGGTGTGGGATCTGCATCAGATGGGATTGAAGGATGACATGGAAAAAGTTCAAAGAAGGGCAGTGCGTTTTGTATTATCGCGAAATAGGGGACATAGTGTCACAGACATGATATGTGAATTGGAGTGGCAATCATTAAAACAAAGGCATTTTTTGTTGTGACGAGATCTCATGAAATTTCAATCAGCAATTTCCTCCTCAGGTTGTGAAAACATTCTGTTGGCACCCACCTACATAGGGAGAAATGGTCATCAAGATAAAATAAGAGAAATCAGGGCTCACACAGAAAAATTTAAGTGCTTGTTTTTCCTGCGCACCGTTCGAGAGAGGAACGGTAGAGCGACAGAATGAAGGTGGTTCATTGAACCCTCTGGTAGGCACTTTCTTGTGAATAGCAGAGTAATCACATAGAAGTAGATTCTGCAATAAGGGTGAATGACTACACCCCTGTCTTAAACACTTTCTAATTCAAGCACTTCATTCAAGAATGAGATTTTCACTCTGCAGCGAAGTGTGCGCTGATATGAAACTTCCTGGCAGATTAAAACTGTGTGCCGGACCAAGACTTGAACTCGGGACCTTTGCCTGCGAAAGTTCCCTAGTTCGAGTCTCGGTCCAGCACACAGTTTTAATCTTCCAGGAAGTTCCACTTCATTCAGTCTTCTTACTTTTCCTTATAGAACTTAATATAAATTACCAATCTTTTCCTATAGCTTACACCCTTTTTCCTGTGAATTTCAAACATTTTACATCTATTTACATTGCTGAATGCTTTTGCTAGATCGACAAATCCTATGAACGTGTCTTTGCTCCCTACACCTTTCTTAAACCCAAACAGATTGTCGTCTAACATGTCCTCAGTCTTCGTTTCCATTTTCTGGTACATTATTCTTGTCAGCAACTTGGATGCATGATAGTGATATTCCTGACACATATTTGTCATTACTAACTTTGTGATTGTGTCGATATTCTTCCTAAGTTTGATTGTATGTCATTCAAAGTTTCTTTGCAATTACCTCTCTTGCACTTGTATTCATCAGTGACTGCCCTTATTAAAGATGCCCAATCCTCTTCTGATGAACTGCCCATTCTGATATTTACTGTCATAGTACATATATGAGGGCTGATCAATGATGGCAGTCTGATTTTTTCCTTTAACTTCTGTTACTGTTTCCTGCCAGTAGCATGAATATTTGTAAAGAATGGGTTTCTCTGTGTAATGTCCATAGATGGCAGCTCTCTCATATTGGTTGGTTGGTAGCAATGCTCTATTTTGTAGAAGCTCTTTGCATTTCGATTACCAAACAATGTAGGTGACGTGAGAGGAGCAGTACAGTGCAATGAAATTCTGTGATCTTAAACCATACAGCCACTGAAATTACGAAAAGCTGCAGCAAGCGTATGGTGATTCTGCGGGAAAGAGAGCCAGCGCAGTGTTGAAATTGTCAGGTTCTCAAACACCAAAAAAGGCAAAAATTGTTCCATCTGCAGTGAAAGTGATTGTGATCATATTTTTTGACTTACCAGCATGCAGTCCCACTTCCTGCTACTGTTACAGCAGCACACTACATGTCAGACTGATTAAACTGAGCAAGCACATTCCCAGGAAATGACCAAAACTTTCTCGGACTGGGTGGCAACTTCATCATGACAATGCATGGCCTCACATCGCAAATTAAATCCTGCAGTTTCTGTCACAATTTAACATTACCTGTGTAGCGCATCTGCCCTATAGCACCATTCTGCAGCCTGTGTTTTTTTTCCTATCATTAAAGGCAAAGCTTTGGGGCATTCAATTTAAGAACTCTGAAGCAGTGCTTAAGAGAAGTGAAGTGATTCTCAAGGCCCTCATGAAGATTGGCCTGCACCATGTGTTTGAGGAGTGGCAGTCATGCTATAAAAAGTTCATTCAAGTAGGAGGGCAGTACTTGGAAATAGATCATGTAAACATTGAAATGGAATAATAAACATTTTCAAAAAAAATCAGTCTCAATCTCTGTTCTGATTATTCCAGACATTTCTCTTAAGCTTCTGCCTACTATTATCATTACCAAACTGTGATCTGACAAGGAGACCACCCAGCAATCAAATTTTTGTAATTTTTTTATGTTTCTTACTCATAACTTTCAGAACTCAAATTTCAAAATACCAAAGAACTTCAAAGCAACTCTTGGAAATCGACTTTCAAGTGCTCTGACAAACTTTAAGTCTCTAAAATGAAGTTTATTGTTTACGGCAGGTAGTATGGCTCACTCTGTAGTTTTTGAGAACAGTAATCAGGTCATCAATATGTCACTGGTTGGGATCTTGCTGTGAGCCTTTTCTATTTTATTTTTTCGTTTAGTTCAAATACCTACACATTTAAATATAAAGTTCATTTTTATGTTTATGACACATGTCCTCTTGTTTTGTAATTACATATCAAAAGCAAATTTCAAATTTTCATTGTAAATATGACTTCTTAATACCTCCTAATATCTTGACGGATCTCTTTTTGCCCTGTGAAGTGCAACAACTCAATGTGGCATGGATTCAACAAGTCGGTGGAAGTCCAATGTAGGAATACTGAGTAATGCTGCTTCTAAAGCCCTCTGTAATTGCAAAAATGTTGCCAGTGCAGGATTTTATGCATAAACTGACCTCATGATTATGTCAATGGGATTCATGTCAGGCGATCTGGGTGGCAAAATCACTCGCTTGAATTGTCCAGAATGTTCTTCAAACCAGTCATTAACAATTGTGGAGTGGTGCAATTGTCATCTGTAAATATTCCATTGTTGTTTGGGTGCTAAGTCCATAAATGGCTGCAAATAGTCTCCAAGTAGCTGAACATAACCATTTCCAGTCAATGATTGGTACACTTTGCCCAGAAGACCCAGTCCATTCTATTCCATGTAAACACAGTCCACACCATTATTAACCCACCACCAATTTGCACAGTGCCTTATTGAGAATTTGGGTCCATTATTTCGTGGAATCTGCACAACACTCAAATCCTACCAGCTGAAACTGGGACTCATCTGATCATCTAGAGTCCACCCGTGCCTAAGAGAGGTACTGCAGACGATGATGTGCTGTTAACAAAGGCACTCACATCAGTTATCTGCCGCCATAGCCCATTAATGCCAAATTTTGCTGCACTGTCTTAATGGATGCATTTGTTGAACACTGAAGTGCCAAAGAAACTGGTATAGGCATGTGTATTCAAACAGAGATATGTAAATGGGCAGAATACGGTGCTGCAGTCGGCAACGCCTACATAAGACAACAAGTGTCTGGTGCAGTTGTTACATTGGTTACTGCTGCTACAATGGCAGGTTATCAAGATTTAAGTGAGCTCGAACGTGGTGTTATAGTCGGCACAGGTGCGATGGTTTTTTTTTTGTTTTTTTTTTTTGTGGTTTTAGGGCGCACAACTTCAATGGTCATTAGCGCCCAGACTACGTTAGGAATGCACCGCGAGGCACAAGTTTAAAACAGCAACTAAAAGGGAAAACACGATAAAAGACAGACTGACAGGCATATGATTAAAAAAAAAAAACAGCATAATCAAATGTCCTTAGAGAGGTTTGTCAAGTTGATAAAACGAAGAATGCGAGCAGCTGCTCGTGAGTCATCTGCTAAAATAGCATCTAGAGTACAAGGCAGGCCAAGATCAAGACGCAGTGTGTTAAAATCCGGACAGGACGTTAAAATGTGGCGGACCGTCAGCAATTGCCCACATGGACAGAACGGCGCCGGCGCCAGCGCAGCCGTCAGCAGATGGCGATGGCTGAACCAGCAGTGTCCAATTCGTAACCGGGCCAAAACGACCTCCTCCTGTCGAGAAGGGCGGGAGGAGGACGTCCAAGCCGGGGGAAGAGGTTTCAAGGCCCAAAGCTTGTTGTCCGTAAGTGCAGCCCAATCGGCATGCCACAGCGATAAAATGCGCCGACAAATGACCCTGCTACAATCTGACGAAGGGACACAACAAGAAGCTGTCCGAGGCTGGAGGACCGAAGCCTTGGCCGCGACATCTGCAGCTTCATTCCCAGGGATACCGACATGGCCAGGAACTCACATAAAGCTAACCGGAGAACCAACGTCCACCAGCTGCTGAAGAGAGCGTTGGATCCGGTGCACGAAAGGGTGAACCGGATACGGATCACTGACAGGTGTGATGGGACGCAGCATTTCCAAGGTAGCGATGAAGTGGGGATTTTTTCATGCAGCCATGTCACGCGTGTATCGTGAATATCAGGAATCCGGTAAAACATCAACTCTCCAACATCACTGCTGCCGGAAAAAGATCCTGCAAGAATGGGACCAATGACTGAAGAGAATCGTTCAACATGACCAAAGTGCAACCCTTCCGCAAATTGCTACAGATTCCAATGCTTGGCCATCAAGAAGTGTCAGCATGTGGACCATTCAACGAAAACATTATCCATGTGGGCTTTCAGAGCTGAAGGCCCACTCATGTACCTTTGATGACTGTACGATATAAAGCTTCATGCATCGCCTGGGACTGTCAACACAGGCATTGGACTGTTGATGACTGGAAACATGTTGCCTGGTCGGAGAAGTTTCGTTTCATTGTATCAACTGGATGGATGTGTACAGGTATGGAGACAGCCTCATGAATCCATGGACCCTGCTGGTAGAGGCTCTTTAATGGTGTGGGGCATGTGCAGTTGGAGTGATATGGGACCGCTGATACATCTAGGTACGAACCTGACAGGTGACACATATGTAAGCATCCTGCCTTATCCGCATCCATTCACGCCGATTGTGCATTCTGACAGACTTGGGCAATTCCAGCAGGACAATGTGATACCTCACACCTCCAGAATTGCTACAGAGTGGCTCCAGAAACACTCTTCCGAGTTTAAACACACCTGGTGGCCACCAATCTCCTAAGACATGAAGATCATTGAGCAAGATGTGATGCCTTGCAATGTGCTGTTCAAAAGAGATCTCCACCCCCTTGTAATCCCAAGGATTAATTGACAGGCCTACAGGTTTCAGGGCAATTCCCTCCAGCACTACTTCAGACAGTAGTCGAGTCGATGCCACATCATGTTGCGGCACTTTTTTGTGCTCACGGGGGCCTACACGATATTAGGCAGGTGTATCAGTTTCTTTGGCTGTTCAGAGTGTGTCCCACATTGATTTCTGTGGTAGTTTCACACAGAGTCACTTGTACAGTAACACTAATAACTCCAAGCTAACTCCGCTGCTCTCAGTTGTTAAGTGAAGGCTGTTGGCCACTACATTGTCTGTGGTGAGAGGTAATGCTTGAAATTCGGCATTCTCGGCTCACTCGTTACCTGTGGCTCTCAAAAGTATTGATTCTCTACTGATTTCCAAAATAGAATATCCCTTGCATCTAACTCCAACTACCATTCCGCATTCACAGGTCTGTTATTCCCATCAAGCAACCATAATCATGCTGGAAACCTTTTAACGTATCATCTGAGTAGAAATGACAGCTCTGCCAATGTACTGCCCTTCTATACCTTATGTACATGATACTACCACTGTCTGCATACGTGCATATTGCTATCCCAGGACTTGTACCTCAGTTTAGATTTCTCTATAAAAATTGTTTTAAACATCTTTATGAACAATCTTTTGTATATGCTGATACTTAAGAATGCATATTTGCAATGAAAACTGGTATTTTGTTTGCAAAATGCAATTATTTTCTTTTAATTGATGTAGTTATTCGGAATGAATGAAAAAAAGACCACAGCGAGATTCGAACCAACAGTCCTTTGATCAGTCTATTATCATTCTCCAACAATACTGGGAGCCATGGTGCCTGGCACGAAAAATGCCTTCATTTTAGTGAGTTCCTCGGAAAACTTCTACGTCGATTTCCTTGAATTGCATTGATCTGCTTTGGCGTTTTGATATCGAGTTCTTAACTTCTTTACCATAAATGTCAAAAATTACAAAAATCCATTTGCTGGGTCCTCACAAGTCTATCTCTGCTACCGGGTACATCTTGCAATCCAGTGTATGATTTTGCAATCTGTGACCATGTTGTAATCCAGTGATTCCAGATATTTTAAAAATACACTACTGCCTCTTGGGATCTTTCAACAGTGTATTTGTTGAAATATACTGCAAAACCGAATTAAGTCTTTTTATACTCGAGTAAAGAATTACATTTTTTTACACAGAGATTTATGAAGTAATTTCAAATAAATAATAAGCAACAGTTACAGGAGGACTAGCTTGGTAATAACACACATGACCATTAAGTGCAGTCATAAGCAGATAGGTTTTAGTGACAGAACTCTCTCTCTCTCTCTCTCTCTCTCTCACACACACACACACAAACACACACACACACACCTTTATCAGCACTTACATTGAGTTTTGTTTTCTTACTTTGTAGCTCCGCTCTCCTCTCCTCTCCTCGCCCTCATTCTCTTTCGAGGACTTCTCTGTTGCCCTTTCCTCTGGTACTGTTTCATTGTACCTATAGCATATATTTCAGAAACGTGTATTAACTGCTCCACAATGGTTAGACATCGAACGCCTCCAGCAATGTTGACTGTATTGTCAACATAGGACTGTGAGAGGCTTCAAATTTTTGACTGGAAAGGAGTTGTCACAGAAATCTGCTTCAAGAATGGCATTGCCACAGAAGAGGTTCAAGCAAGCACAATAAAACTCTTCAAATTTGCAACAGTGCTCTTATGTCCAGTGGCCATCCTCCAAACTCATTTGTATCTGGGTCTTATCAATGAAGAATTTCCATTACTGACCCGATCTCAAATGTTTTCGAACTTCTGGGTAATGGAATCAGTCTCATGAGCACCAATTAGATTTAAGGTAGTGCCGTGCCTCAATGCTATGCTAACCAAATTTTCAAGAGGTTGGCATTAATTGCAATATATGGGCATAAACATGTGACGTCCTATGTGAAGTAGTATGAGAGGCAATTTATCCAGAACTGGCCGACAAACCCGGCACTGCCCAAGTGTTAATTTTGCCAATTTTCTGTAAGAAACAAACAACAAAAACTGAAGTGTTTTTGTACTGTAATGTAAAAAAATTAATTTCCACATACTTGCGAAAACACCTTTGAAATTATGAAACAGTCCTACAAAGAAATGTGCATAACATCGAAATATATACGTATTAGTCAGCCGTAATATTATTGCACCTGAGGGTGAGAGCATTTAGGTAGGCTCGTGTGCTGACCTATGTGCTTGATGCCGATCGGAATGTGCTCTGCTGTTCTAGTAACCAGACAACTTGCATGGGAAGCTGTACAGTTTTCCACAGTGTATGCGACAGTCAAAACATTTCATGCGACCACAAGAGGCCCAATGCGATAATATCATGGTTGGGTCAGCTGCTCCAAGCCTACAATGCAATTTTGAAAATTGTCTATGGCAACACTTCTACATAGCTACACAGACAGCTATTGTCTTTGCCTGCAGCCATTTGCAGTTGAAAACTGTTAAAAGCACCGCCAAAAGTTGACTCAACTATAGTATCTTAGTACTAAGGAACAGAGGTATTAAAACTTCATGCATGACACGGCATTTTTTTATGCATCTCAGTGTTTATGACATCTTTAACTGTCTCTCATACAGTATCCGTGTAGGTAAATTCAGCAGCATATGTGGATACTGCCTACGATAATGTTGTGAACTGAGTTAGTAGCAAAGTAGTAATTGACGGAGGCCTTATGGGCCAAAAACTTTATATTTGCAACAGTCTTTCTGTTGCGCCTATCTGCGACTCGGCATCTCCACTACATGGTGAGGGGCAGCTTTCCTTTTCATAATATTGTTTGCACCATTTGAAATTTAAAAATCATGCATGATGCAGTTTTTCATACATCTCAGTGTTTACGTCATATCTCATGAACTACATTTTACCACGACATAATTTTGTAGGTGCATTTGGCGGCGTATGCAGATAATACTGTCTGAGAACTTTATTGCAAACAAGGTTAGTAACACGGAAGTAACGAATTTAAACAATGACAATGATACAGCAGTTTTATATCTTTCTCTCATGCATCACAATGACATCTTGTTTTTTGGTTCTGTAACAGATGTCCACTTTTTGAGGTAGCAACAGATTTATGTTGCCTCTCAGGTCTATTTTAGATCTAGTTTGTTGCTACAGAATACCTGCATTGAAAGAAAAGAATCTCTAGTTTTACTTAAACCCCCTACTTTCTTCATTATTTTTCAACCCCTGTTAATATTTATTGTGCGGAGGCTACTACAATTTTATTTTCCGCCAACCAAACGGTGCAAAACTGCTGTGGGAAAACAGAGGTGTCTGTAATATTTGTGATATCACATCGGTGGGAAGGAATATTTTTAAATAGATTACATAAACCTCTCAGAAACTGAATAAGGTTCCAAAAAACACTAGTAAAACCCATATTAACGGGGCCATGCACTGTTATGTAAGCCACATGATCTGAAGTCCACACAGTGTTCTGAGTTACCCACAACTTTAAGCTGCTTTTTCAGTTAGGAACGCCTTATTAACATTAGGCTCTAGCCTCTGGGCTCTGCTTGCCTCAAACCCTTCAACTAAATCTTTTGCAGCACTTTTTCTCAAAAACACTGATGAAGTATCTGCTCAAACCCTGGCCCAACACACTACCGTGGACATGTACAAACAGATCCTACAGCTGTTTTTGGCTAACATTATCCAAATTTGCATCAAGTCCAATTGGAACAGTGTCACATGCAGTTATAAGTATCCTGTAGATTAGTGAAAAGTGGCCCAGTCCAAACAGTGTTGTAATTTACTTTTGATATCTGAAGCTGCACTTTGGAGGCAATGTCACTGCCTGGGAACATATGCAGTATGAGAGTAACTGGGCTGTGAATGTCCCTAAAAGATTGGTTTCTCACAGCAGCCTACAGGGACAAATGGATATCAGACTTCTTCACAGCAGTCCTCTGCATGCAGTCTAGCATCGCTGGCCATCACCCAGATGTCCCTGCAGTTATCAGCCTGATGTGACTGCCTCGGGCTAGGACATCATGTGATTGCCAGACACTTCGTGCCTGTGCTGCAGCAGACTAAATGTACATGTAAACTAGTTAGATATCCTACCTTTCTTTATTGATATTGGTAATTTGCATTCTAGTGCAATTACAGAGCAGAGGGCAGCATTATGATTGTTCTTTCCATCGCCAAAATTAACGATCAGCTGAGTGCATCCAGCAGTGGCAGGCAGTACTGCAAGTGCTGCCTGAAGGAGTATCATTGGAGTTACAGCTGCTTGCACCAATTAGTGTGGATACAGACACTGTAACCTTCCTAGCAGCCTTGAGCCCAGTGTGCTCCTTATCCCTTGCATGACAGGACAGGCCTTGATCTCCCGTATTATTGAGAGAGAAATTAATTTTACAGAGCATGCACCGAACATTGAATTTTTAAGAAGTATGCTTTGCGATCCACCAAAATTCTGGATCCTTACCCCACTGAATGTTGACTGCACAATTATATTTCTTCAGGTGAACCCTCTACTTTTGACAGGATTCTTCGTAAGACAATATAATGGGACATGCACAATTCATGAAAACAGAAGTCACTAAACATCCCTCAACCAATGCTACTTTCTTTTCTATGAATAACCTCCGCTCTACCCCGTCTCCTACATCCCTTCTTGAGTGCAAAGGAAAACAATTTATTACTTTCATGCAAGTAGTTGGTAATGGAGTGTGGGGACTGAGCCTCAAGAGTACCATTGGAAATTTTTGCCTGTGATGAAAGAAATGATATGAAGTCACCCTACTGCCCCAACTGCAGGAATTTTAAGTGAACATTAATTCAAGCAAACACCGCACATCAAAAACAAAGCCTTACATGCCTGTCAGTGTTCTAATTACAGTATTTAAGCTCTGTAATTTGTCTTATTCATACACAACAATCAGATCAAAAGCTATTGGCATGCTAAAACAGACTTTTTTTTATATACATCCAGAATAATACACCGTATGCAAACCTTTTATGCCCAGTATCCCAGATTCAAATGGACCCCCAAATGCCCTAAAATGACACATCCTGTTAGTAAACAAAGCAATATTTACATCTGAACAGGCGTACATCACACTAAATACTATTTACATCTCCTTGGTTGTCACATCACTTCATAGAAGCACAAAGCCATGGCACAACAATAGTTAAGGGAAGAACAGCCAGGCCGCAGCAACAGGTGCACAAGATGTTCCATGTCAACACAGGGTGTATAGATGGACAAGGGAAAAAATTCCCGGATTTCCAGCGTGAAAATACACTTTTTCCATGTTAAGTGACAGTGTACTTTTCCTCGGCACTGTAAAACTTATCACTCCTTAGAATGTTTATGGTTTTCTACATCAACGTAGAATTTCCCAGCACTTGAGAAAACAAAACTCGGGGGGGAACAAACACGTTTTGGAAAGATCTTTGATGTGCAGCAACATATACGCTGCATTTTTTCGTTATGAAGATATAAATTCGAATTCCATCAAACATTGCATGTTACTTTCCGAAGCATTGAAATCGATATTGCGACGCGCTTTTGTAAGCCAGTCATAGCTCATATCACGTGATCACACCAGCTGATGACAGCATAGGACACTTGATGTAGTCAACCAATAGCAAGATCAGTCTTAAGTAGTGCAAACACACAAATAAGAAAAGTTAATGGTTTAAATTAATATACATGGTGTTGCTACAAGAAAAACAAAGCATTAACATATAATATTGATCTCTAAGATTACTAAGCTACAAGACAATCGAAGCTTCCACATATAATGTTGATCTTTTTGTGCGTGTTGCACTTTAAAATACATCACACAATTGTGCCAGTAAAATTTTAGTAACGAAGTAAATGTCTGATCTGGGCTCGAAATTCTTCTAGATGATCGTCCTCAAAGAGTTGAATTTTAAATGAGAGTCAAACGCTCTTGTGATTTAAGAAATTCATTGTACGTTCTCACACACAGTTCATCTTGCGTAAAAGGAAATTTACTTTGAAAGTAACTTTTCAAACCACCATTTGCAATATTTTCCCATGACCTGTTAGAAATTGGTTCACTTCAGCAGTTGCCAGAGCACCAGATAACAGGCGTCACTGCACTTGCATAGTTACCATGAAGCAGGAAGCCGGTATGTTCATACGTGTAAAACATTAAAAGACCTTGCATTATGTCATGAAAGAAACAAGACATCAGAGGATACTTCAAGAGCATCGGAATTTCGTGAACCATACTAAAATGCATAATTCGGCTTATTTAGTGCACATTCATATGTCCAGATTCGGATGTAAATTTTCTTGAGTACTGGGACTGTATTATCTCGTGTTTGATTCTTTATTATGGCATAATTCCACACGAGCTAGAAAATGTGCACTTGAAATGCAGCGAACAGTTGAAACTAGCCAACAGTGTGAAATTAATAATAAATTGACAGACTCTGCGGATAAGATTAATAAAAGCCAAATTTCTTCAGCAAACCGACAAAAATAACTTCATTGTTCTGCAAGGCGATTAATCCTTGACAGTCAGAAAGTTGGAAATAAAATAAAATCTGAAACTAATAACACATTTTAGGCTTCTGTAATTACGTGAATGTTTTTTTAATTCACTTGGTAGCTCCAGGCCACAGAAATCCGTTTTGTTCTCATTTGACGTGAGAGCAATAAACAGAGGAAACAGCACAATCACTAAACGTAAACACAGGTCACATGGAGACTACCAACCTCCTCACTACAACTCAAGACTGCCCTGTGCGTCAGCCCCAGATCTACGATATTTCCGAACCAGGGCACTATTAGGCAGTGGCCTCCAGCCACACATCTGTTAGCCAGAAGCGGGAAAAGGTATTGCTCATACACAACTCAACTGCGCACACGCAAGAGCCCGCCCGCAACTGCTCAAACGAATCTATTTACAACAGCTGTCGCATCACACTCATCGGAGGCAATTTGTTGTTAGGAAGCATTGCATATTCTTCCTAAAGCCTTTGACACACTTTGCTGTTGGCAGACACTTGTATGAGCACTGTATTTTCTTGTTGTATATGGCGCATTTCCTTTGCGACTTAAGTTGTTTTTTTCCTTCTCGTTTGTTTTGTTGCTACAGTATTATTCTACAGAAGCGGGATACAGTAATATCCTTCGTTAGGGTATTGGTTCTTACCGATCAAAATCACAAACATTTAACTGATAAGTAAAACAATGCAAAATTCCCGGAATTCTAAAAAATTCCCGGGTTTTTCCCGGATTGCATGCACCCTGCAACGACAAACCTGTGCACAGCAGCATGGTTGGCACAGCTCAGCTTGGCCGGCTGTAGTCATGTTAATTTGGGTGGCCGTTGCATTCAAGTGGAGGGTAGGGATGAAGGATACGGAAACAACAGTAGTAGGTGTTTGCACAGCATGGAGCTGAGGTTAAACAGGGCAAGAAAATGTCTGCGCCCCCCCCCCCCCCCCAAAAAAAATTAAGTGAAAGAAACATGCTCTTCCAGGGTTTTTAGGCAAAATGCAAAAATTGCCTGGGTTTTCCAGAACAAAAAATTTCCAAGTTTTCCAGGATGCTGGACACCCAGACCAACAAGCTGTTGAGGCTAAAGTGGATAGAAATAACAAGTAGGCTATTGCAAGCTAATAACACTGCCAATGGCCAGTGTTCTGACATCACTGCCGAGAAATCACAATGAGTTAAGTGGTGATCATGATGAGGCTATGTCTATTTTTTGTGCAGATCATAATAACTTTCAACCAATATATTTTCAAATTACTGCTGCTTACTTTATTTGTTGTAAACCAAAGTTATCTGCCATTCTAGTGATGGGGATGTGAGATATGATTTGGTAATCAAAATAATGTAGTCATGATCCACGATATCTTTTATAGTTGGCTGACAATTTCATTTCTGACCTCGACGTGAACTTGGAATGTTCTAGCATTTGAAGGCACTGCATCCTGTCAGGTATTTCAATACACTGATTGCAATGTCTTCATAGGGACATACTGAACAACTGAATGCAATATTTAGAAACAAGTTAGCTTCATTTCTGCCTTTTGCATTATTATAACACAAATTACTAGTTAAATTAGCACCTGGATTGATGCATACCTGAGTGCAATGAGAATTTCCATAATTCGCATTGGTTTCTCCCAAAGCATACAATTATTTGATGAGACAGAAGTATCATTTGACATGAAATTCAACACTCCAAATGTGGATGAGGCAGCTTAAGAGTTAGAGGAAGAGGTGTGTGTACTCAATTTCAATAAAATGAATTTGATAATTGAGAGAGCTCTCATGTGATACTTCACGTGAGGGCCCATAGCCTATTTGCAGCTTGGAAACAGACAATGTGCTGATTTCGACATGATTATACTCTGATTACAGTTACTTTGTAATTGACAGACTGCAGTGGCACAGGACGTAACCAATAAAACAAGCAACACAGTGAGAATGTGGTACTCAAGAACGACATACAACTGGCTGGTGACTGCCCCACCACTTGACATACTCAATTGCAAAGTAGTTTTTTTATTCAGAGTATAGTGAGCTCCTACAAAGAACCCAGTCACATGTATATGAGGTGTGCTTGCTTGCGTGAATGTTTTCTTTGCTAGAGAAGGCTTTGCCCAAAAGTTGTAATATGTGACAGCCTTTTTGTTGTGCCTGCCTGCAGCTCTAAAGGTCTTTACAGAGAGTTACCTTTATCCTAATATCGTAAACATAACATTATATTTTAGTTACCTTTATCCTAATATCGTAAACATAACATTATATTTTAATAGAAACATCATTGTAATGAGTGACAGTAGAGCTATGCCAGCAGCCCAGTTTTCATTACAAAAGTAACACTGAAAACCTAACCCACAGAACAACATATTTTGAGACTGCACCTTATGACAATGACATGTCTTACTGTCATGTCTCCACAGTGATTTTACAGCAGGTTACCACACTGATAAAATGTTTGCAGGGAATACAGGACCACATGACTTTACTCCCCCCTCCCAAAAGCAATGAGACTTGTAATACAGTTTGGAGGGTGTGGTCTATGTCCAATTGTTGCAAGATGTTGGGAGGGGGAGGGGGGGAGGTGTTCCTTCCATTAATTTTTGAACTTTCATTCAAATTACAGTGAACATGAAGCAGGATTATTCATTCTTGATAAACAACTGCTGTCTTACTTTCACCTTCATGAGAATGACACTGACTGACACACACACACACACACACACACACACACACACACACACACACACAGGTTTACAAAACACTAGTACACTACAGCATGTTGACCAGCCCACCGAATCCACTATTCTAGCATCCCTTACTCTGACATCTACAATAAATACCAATATTACAACAGGTGAATGGCTCAATATTTTCAAAATGGCACAAATGTAATGAGAGCCCAGTACAAGGAAATTTAAATCACTGAGAAGTGGGACTATCTAGCATCCCACATCACCAAACATGACCAATGCCAGGAGTTATTGGTAGTGAATATTATCTACGAAATAATGTACATACATATGGCAAAGCTGACTGTGCCTACAGAAATTCCTATTATTCTGTGACTGCAAATGACAGTGCTGAAATGTTGAAATTGCCCCAGGCAGAGCTCAATTTTAGGACTGTCATCAATATTCTGAGCATGAATGGCAAAGTGAAATAGAATCCTCAAACTGTAAAAGTAAATTATTCATTGATTTACTTGTAGCCAATACAATGTAGCTGAAACAGACCTTTAACGAAGACTATGAAACTACAGTTCAGTTGCTACACAGGTTTCATCGAGTAGCGCATAGTCCCATAACATTTTTAATCCCATTGCAAAATGGCTAACGAACTTTTCAGAAAAACCAGACAGCAATATGTACCATAGAGTGTTTAACTGTCAAAAGTTCAGTTTAAAATTAGTGCTTCATGTAATTGGTGGTGCATTGTTAACTATAGAGTCAACAAACACATGCCCATAGTTTGAAAGAATTGTCGAACTAAATCACATTTGTACTACATTGAAAGCCCACTTTTACACTTTTCAAGCGATATAAAAAAAAATGGTGTAAAATGTGGGAAAATGTAAAATATGGGAGATAACATTTTAAACTATAAAAGTTACGTACTGGATTCCCCCTGCCTTTTCGCACTTTATGTATGATATGTATATAACAGGTATCAAAAGACTTGTCAGGGACTTATCATCTAATAAAAACCACTGATGTTACTGGAATTGGTAACTGTCTGGGAAGTAGAAACATTTGACAATTTCAAACGTCGTAAACAATGTTTTTGGAAAGCCTGCAGCTGTCATTCATTATTTAAATAATGAAATACTGCAGTAGTTACATATTTTTTCATGCTTAATGACGCACTTTGAGAATTATTTCTTGTTAAGTGCAAATATGTACATGCGCTGGAGTCATCTTTTTGAGATTACCAGGTACTGCGCCACCTCAGTTATGTAGAAAACCACACACACGCAAACTATCATTCACACGGTTTATGTAACATCACAAAAAATAATACAAAAATGCTGCACTTGACACGAGAATGAATTCTCTAAAGACCTTGTGTTCAGCATACAAAAATATGTAACCAGCATTGTGTTTAAACTAAAAACATTTCAGCAACACACAGTGAATGATGGTGTCAACTAGCGCTACAAGAGGCCAAACGCAGAAACATGCTAAACATGGTTCAACAAAGGTGTCACGATGATCACAACAATCACTAAACAGCATTTGCACGGTAGAGAGTTTGGAAATGATTGTGAATGGTCATGATACCTCTATTCGAACAAACCTAGTTACTCCCCCAAAAAAAAAAAAGCTGTGCTTGGCAGCCCATTTTTTTTCTCAACGAATATTTTTTCGTAACGTGTAAATTGTGGGAAATTATAAATACGTTGACGCAAAACTGGGTGCAAACAAACATTGTGGACATCAGAAATGTGATGGAACGATAAAAAGTGTCGTAAAGGTGGGAAAACATTGATTCCAGGAACATAAAAGTGAGGTTAAACTGTATTTGGTTTCAGTCTAACATATGAGAACCTAGTAGACAGACAAATAAGGAAAGAGACAGAAAGTGAGGTGGTAAATTACTCTTTATTTACACAAGGGAAAGTAACAAAAAATGCAGGCCAGACAGTTCTTACTAAATTAAGAACAAACAGATTTCATTTTAGCATATAGTCTTAACTGAAGATGCGCAAAAATGAAATACTGGTGTACATGTCTCAGATTTCAAAAAATAACTGCAACTTCCCCATATCAAATCAAGGCTGCCCTTTAAAAAGTTCTGATAGTAATGGTTACAGAACATGATACTATGCTTCAGCAGCCAAGTATGATTACCCAAGTGCAGTGGCTGTAAATATTCCATGTGGACATTCTAGCCAATGCCATACACATCAAGAGAGGCTATTTAGTTTTGTTTACATTAAAATTCTCTGCGATGATATTTATCTGGGTCAAAGTAAGACGTCACCACAACACGGTTGTTGAACTTTCGGCCAGTCAGTGACTGCTGGGCCTTTTGACAATCTATAATTGAATTGAATTCCACAAAAACCTGCAACAAGAATCAGAGTAACAAAGGATATTAGTATAACATCAGAATTTGGTTTCACACTAATGAAGCATATAGTTATCAAATTTTCACATGTTTAATGTAATGTAAACATGGAATTATGCATGTTCAGAAAAGATTAAGCCAATTAAATCAGCAAAAAGTTTTCTGTCAATATCTGTCATCACAACATGCAATAAATAACACATTATGCTTCACTGTTTTCACAAAACTAACAATTACATGTACCTTTCCACATCCTGGTACATCTACACCTTCAATAGGCCTTGGAATTTCCACCGATCTCACAACTCCATATTTGTTACACTCTTCTTTTATATCCTCAAGAATATCTTCATACTCTTCCTCATCCCGAAGTTCTTCTGGAGTGACCATATTGAGCAGACAGAGGACCTAGAAAGCAAAATGTAACATTAGCTACAGAAAATAATGTACCTAGCTGTTTCATTTACTCCAGTAATTAATGTATTTCACCGACCACTATTTAATGAACTCTATGGCAATACTTCACATTTCCAAGGCAAAACAAAAATGATCAATTAATTTGTACTTTTTATTCTACAACAGCAAAAATTAATTTCCTAATATGCTCAAGGATACTTACTTCGGTAGCAGGTCCAGCACCTCCTACCATTGTCAAACCTGGAACTTGGATTTGAACAGGGGCTTGCTGTCCTATCTGTGCATTCTTTGCACCTACACTTGCTCGTTGCACAATCAATTTCTTATCACCTAACTGCATGCCATTTAGTCCAGCTATAGCCTGAAATACAAGAAACAACATTGTTTCCCATTAGAATTAAAATAAAAACTGTGTTTGAAACATTTAAACTTTTATGGAAGCATCCAACACTGCTAACAACGGTGTAAGAAAGCATTTCAACAGTGCAAGTACAGTACTAGTTTTCAAATTCAATGGTTATTGATAATTTTAATAACCAACTGAAAATGGTAAATCTTAGTCACACCTGGTTAGAATAATGAGGCAGGTGAAAAACAAAAAATATAAATCCATGTGGTATCCTCACACAATCAGTGAAAACATAATCATTACAGAGTTAGAATGAGCAATCTAAGTCATACAAAACACTGCATAATAACCAGATAAAAATCAAGGCTAAGACACCATGAAAGACAAAAGGGAAAAAATTGTAGCTGGGTGACTGACACATTATGGGCTCCTCACGACTTAGAAGAAAGCTAACTGTCAAAAGCAATATGCTACTTTAAGTGTAGTAAGGGTTACTACTTCAGCTCTTTGTGGTACAAAGGTGATAAGCCAGGGTTGCTCTTAAGGTTTGACTGGAAGTAGCTTCTTATTCTACACTTCCAGCCACTGAGCCTGCCATCAACACAGGGTCTTCTGGATCACAAAGGATATAAAACCCTGCAGCACAATCCGTGAGCCTTCTAGGTGGTCACGTAAGTGAGTTCATTTCCTTGGATTCCTATAAGCCTTGAACCCAGTAGAAAATTATTTTCTTTTCCATGTTTGCAAGTGAGTGTTCTGCAATTCTTGCAACATCTGGCCTGCTGAATAGCAAGCAGGGCACTTCAGGAATCTGAGGAGATGAATTTCTTGCCACAGCATCATCTCATCTGCTTTGGATGGCAAACAATACCATATAATATACTGAAAACTGCTCTGGGAGCCCTACCCTGAGGGCAATACCAAAGAACATGACACAGCAGCCAATAAAATCCACCTGTTTACACCTACCCATGCTAAATTCTCTTTAAATACAATTCTAAAGCCTGTAAGACAGTTGTTGAATCAAATCCGTAAGAAAATGTGAATACAAAGAAACTGGAGAGAGTTGGACATGTAGAAAAGAGGATGGGAACAGGCCTCAGAAAATTAAAAGAAACTTTTTGCACCAACATACTGTCAGATGGAAAAGTCACTGAGGGTCAACTGACAAAATAATACATCAGCTTCAGCAGTATTATAGAATAACATTCAGGAATAATGTAAATGATTTGGAAAGCATGAAGAAAGCAGTCTTGGCTTCATACTTTCACAAACTCTTAACCGACAGAAAACTGATACATTCACTTTCCCCATCTGGACATGAATCATAGTGTAAATTCCAATAGACTAAAGTTCCAGGAAGTGTGTGTTGAACATTAGAACTCCATTCCTGAAGCTGTTATGGAAGCCATCAAACAAATTTATGGGAACAATATTGCTACACACCATATATCAGGGATGCTGAGTCACAGATAGGCACAACAAAAAGACATCATTATAACATTCGGCCATTTAGGCCTTTGTCAACAATAGACAGACATATGCGCACACCCACCCACACACGCAAATCACACACACGACTGTAGCCTAAGGCAATTGAAACCAGACTGAGGGCAGCAGCACCAGTGCATGATGGGAGTGACGACTGGGTGGGAGTACAGAGGAGGTTTGGAGTGGAGAGGGGGAGGGATAGTATGGTGGGAGGTAGTGCTGGATGGGAACAGAGAAGGGGCTGGATGGTTGATGACAGTGACTAACGAAGGTCAACAATAGACAGACATACGCACACACCCACACACACAAACACGACTCGCACACATGACTAACCTTTGTTAGTCACTGTCTTCACCCATCCAGCCCTTCCCCCGTTTCCACCCTGGCACTACGCAGCCGTTATTCCAACACCACACCCAGTTTTTTTATTTTTCTCCTTTTCCGCTACATCCCTGCAGAACTTCGTTGTGCGCCAGTTGACTGAGACTGCAGTCTTGTGAGAGTTGCGTTTGCATGAGTGTGCGGGGTATGTGCATATGTTTGTCTATTGTTGACAAAGGCCTTAACGGCTGAAAGCTATAATTGTGTGGCTTTTACTTGTGCCTGTCTGCGATGAAGCAACCCTGCTATATGGCGAGTAGCAACTTTCCTTCTCATAATATTGCTACATACCATCCTGAGTTTTACATTGTTTGAAATTTATGGGAACCTAATACACTCATACCACCTCTGATTTTTATACATGGACAGACTCAGAATCCTGATAATATTATCTGGACAAAAAATGTGTTTGTAGGGTTAAATACACTGAAGGAGGGAGTTAGTGATTCTGTATTAACATTTAATGTTGAAAACATGGGGACAATTTTACCTCTTATTAAATTAAAATTAATTTAATAAATTAAAAATTTTACCCCTTATTAAAACATTCCAGGCTGTTTTACTATAAATGGGTTGAAATTATAAGACAAGTAGAGACTCGCCAAGACACAGCATGCAGCAGAGTTCATCATGAAAGAAGCAAGATCAACCTGAACAAATAATCTTTTAGAGAAGGAGGTTGGCAAAGACGATGATCCTGATTATGCTACTGGGTGTTTTTCGGCCTTAATTTAAAAATATAAGCCAGTTATCGGCATTTGGAACTGCCGATTTTTCAAAATGAAATTTTTGTACTTTATATATAGAAAACTACTTTGGTAGCCACATGTAACTTTGTGGCTTGTTTTATGATAACACTGTACCTACTGAAGCAGAATCTCAGTAGCAATTTGAATAGGTGTGAATCTATGGACTTATATGTACATGTTTTCATGACAAGAGTTGCATACTTCTAAATATTTATATACCTTGTTCTTTTGTATCCCATCTCTATAATTCTGCTTCAGTAGAAAATAACATGGACATGTTTTTAGATTGTTTTATCTTCACTGGCTCCAGAGACTGAGATACATAAACTTTGCTAACTAAACATTAGCTGCACAGGCTCTGCACACTCCCCTTTAAGATGTTTAAAGCCTTACATTATTTTAGTGTTAGTTCTTTATTGTGTGGCAGCCACAATAACATCTCATTTTAAGTGAGGCCAAGATACTTCATTTTTTCCTTAAAAGTGAGAAAAGTATCCCCAGTTTCAAAACAGGTAAAATTCCAGAAGTCATTACAATAAACAGGAATTTAAAACCTATAGTGTTAGACCATTCCTCCACTCACTTTATTGTCAAATGCAATTGCCGAGTAGCTTGAAAGGTTCGAGCATGCACAGAAGACGGAGAAGTCATCCACAAACTAGGAACAATGTTCCTTAAAACAGTACGGTAGGACATTCCCAACTTTGTACTGAAAATACCTGTCTGAGAGGAATGAGTTTATGACAGTGGGTAGTCATCCACTGAACACACACTGATAGAGCTGCAACAAATAAACTTTCCTCCAGGTAGTGATGTATCACAAACCTTTTTCAAACTAAATTGGACATTGATGAGGTGTTGCATACAGAGGAAAGCTTATTGAATTGCTGCTTTGAGCAGTGTCACTTTATCAAGTGTGGAGTGACACCACCTGAAACCACACTGAGGGTGACATAGTAGGGACTTAGTTTTGAGAACCCATAATAGGCACCAATTGACCAGTCTTTCCTATGCAGCTTAGAAGACTAATGCTATGATCACTACATGGGTTAGTCTGATCCTTCCCTGGTTTTAATATCTGGATTAAGTCACTTTCCATGAGTTGGAAAAGTCACATGTCGTCCAAATATCATTAAAGAGCAGAAAGAGGATTTGCTCCAACTGTGAGTCAAACTGTTACACTATTCTGCACACTGTCAGCTGATGACCGGGTCCATTACCACAAACTACTCACTATGGATGGAATTTCAGTTCCCACAAAGAGAAAGGCTGGCTACAGTCCTAAATTTGGTGGGTTGGAGACCACAGCCAACCCTCTCTTGCATCTCCAGACAAGGACAAAAAGCTGGATCATGAGTAGAATTGGTCCTAATAGTCTTATAAGATTCAGCAATTGTCTGAGCAACATTCCTTGAAGTTACGGCACACCTGCTCTCAGGACTGGCAGACCTGAGTTCCACCTTGAGATCCTCCTGATGGCTTGCTATACTTTACTGTCCGCCCTCGGTAGCTGAGTGGTCAGCGTGACAGAATGTCAATCTTAAGGTCTCAGGTTCGATTCCCGGCTGGGTTGGAGATTTTCTCCGCTCAGGGACTGGGTGTTATGTTGTCATCATTTCATCTCCATCAATGCGCAGGTCGCCGAAGTGGCGTCAGCTCAAAAGACCTGCACCAGGCGAACGCTCTACCCGACGGGATGCCCTAGCCACACGACATTTCATTTTCACTATACTTTACTTGTGGGTGTGGACCTACTGATTGAATTTAGGAACTCTTGCTAAAGACCTCTGCTTACTCTAACCATTCTGCTTACCTTTGCCCTCGCCATTTGAAAAGTTGAAGAATTCGTGTCTGTAGGCCACTAATTTAAGCTTCGTATAGGCCCCCTCTTGTCCCCCAACTGCAAAACGACATTCATCATTCCACCGAACAACAGGCTGCCTCCTAGGTGTTGCCTTGGACTTTGGGATGGATGTGTCAGTGGTATGGCGATTCAAATCTGTAATGCGACCCACTCATTCCAGAAACCTCCACCATGCTTGAAAACAGCTAACTGCTTGTACAGCACCTAGTCAGCCTTTCCAAAGTAACATCTTGGCAGCTTCCTGTCAGGATCTGCTCCACGTGGCAGATGGATCCAGACATGGTAATGATTGTTACCATGAAGGTCATCATCCACTCCCTATTGAGCATTGTCTGCAAGGCAGGTGAGCAGAAGGAGAGGTCCATGGTTGTAGAGAGAACACAACAGTGCTAAAATGTATAGCTCGACCCACATCCATCAATATGTTGTCTAGTTTGTGACAGAATCTCAAGTATTCAACACCTGGGGCAAAATGTGTTAGTCCCCACAGTAATCTGTGCACTACCCTCCAAGGAGAATGGGAGAGGGCAGTTGTTCAAGAATGTGTATGTGGGTCTCACTGTCAACAGACTCTTACAACATGGTAAGACTATCCAAACAGAAATTTGTTGTGATGTGGTTAAAGGCACAGGCAAGGAGCAAAATGTGCCAAACATTACTATCCCACCTTTCACCCTGTCACCAGCAAGGTAGTCTTCTCTGTTGTGAGAACAGCCTGCAAGCATAGTCATGTTAGTCTGTTTACAATGAGTCTCTTAGACAAGACACACAAAGGTCTACCCTGTATAAGGAATTTCAATTCCTCCACACAAATTCTGTAGTCATTCATTTTCTACTGGAGTAAGGGAGCCACTTCAGCAGAGTGCCTTTGATATACTGGTATCCTGGTGCTTGAGTGGTGAGGAACCTGTAGAGTGAGGGGGACGGGAGTGGCTGCCTGGGTCTGGTGACAAGGCATCCTCCTATGATGTCCTCACCCGTCAAATGTGTCAGAATGGTGCCTGGGACAGCTTTTGACTCAAATGTTGTGACTCTCTTCGAATATGTTGGGGGACAGGGGACATTGACAGGTACTTTGCTGTTGGGGGGGGGGGGGGGGGGTGTCTTCTCAATGCTCACTGAAAATGTCACCAGTCTCTCCTGTCATAATCGCATGGTTCACTATGCCCACTTTGCTTTGGCACGCAAAAGGAGCTGCTGCTGGATGTCATTTGCATTTCAATGTCCATCTTTTCAACAGGTTCCACAGAAGCTTGGCTTCTGCTTATGTCATCCACCTTCCTGAATTTTGCATTCCTCAGCAAAAATGGGGCAGTCTTGATTCCAGGTGGGGTGGCTCCCACAGCTGGATACAGAGAATCATGGGCTGCCTTTCCACATTTCCTAAAGGTCACTTCAACCTCAGCAACTTGGCATTTTAGGGTCAAATTGCTGGTATGTCTATGGTTAGGTACATAAAGCTTAACCTTAACTCCGAGGAACCCTGCCATTATGTGTTAGGTAGTGCTGGAGAATTGAAGATCACAATGAATTTTGCCATTATGCCTTCGCATCATTTGCTCCGCATCGAGTTCCGAGATGTCTATGTCCATAATATCACAGCATGTGACCACACCCGTGCTTGACTTGTGAGTTAGACAACTGGACAATTATATCACTGTAACCCAATTTTATGACTTCCTAAGAAGTTGCACCCGCTTTGCCTGTTACCCTCAATCAATAAGGAACCAATTTGCAAACATTTAATATGCCAAGATACCAGCAAGTCCTTCCAATACTTAATGAATACAGGAGGGGGGCACTTTTTCAAATGTCCCCTCCTTCCTCTTGATCACAAAATGAGCCCCAGCACTAAGTACAATTTGATTATCAGGACTAGCCTCCCTCATTCATTTGGGTGAGTAATTGTGAGAATTCCCAGACAACACACCCATCATGTTGGGACTGGAAGTATTGATTATATTTGCCCTGGCGTTCCCACAGGCATCTAGGGTCCACCTCAATAGAGTTCCAACTGCCTGGGCAAGCCTTATACAAGTTAGGTGTAGCAGACTGCTCACAGGTTACCCCTCAAAGACTGTCCCTCTTCAACAGCACACCTTGAGATCATGCAGTGTTTTATAGAGATTTTTATCATTCTTGTGATCCAGGCAGTTAAGCCAAAATCCTCCATACCTGTGGCACACAACATCCCACTGCAGCACTGTATGGTGGTTGTTGAAGCATTCCCAGAGCATACAGTGACAGGTCTGGAAACACTGACCAGTCCCCAGTTCCTGAAAACTCACCAAGCTCATGTGTTTACACAAATGAGCTCCCCGAGGTTCTCAGTATTTAGCATGACCCGGTGGGTACATGTGACTTATCGAACACCTTGGATTTGGTGACTAGTACCCTTATAAAGATTGTCACATGATAAAGCAATTAGTGACCAATGGGACACATGCAGGCTAACTTTTGAGTGCAGAGCATTAATAATAAATCCACAATCTCTCAGTACTGCTTACAATCTGAAAGGTTCAGGGTTCTCAAAACTCTATAAAAATCAGTTGGTTCAGGTTACACAAATGCTCTACAAAGAAAGAGACGTAAGTGCAAGAAGTAGCACACAGCCAGTGAGCAACTTTCTTTTATAATAATAAGCAAGACAACTGGTGTAATGAAACAAACTGTTATAAATTCATTAAATCACATGGAATTTTGATATTGTACTGAAAACAGATTTAATAAATTTTTCAAGTAGAAGTCAATTATGCCATCAACCATGTGCAGAGCTGCTTATTTCAATCATCCTATGTGAAGACAATGTCTGCAAATGGTAACTCTGTTTTACTGTGTTGGTCAATATCTGAATGCCGCATCCAATGTTCTTAAAGCTACTGTTGCTTTGCTGAAGGTCTATTTGGATCCAAGTCAGAAAGTTGTGGTGCTACTGTAACATTTTGTATTTCTTAGGATATCTTGTGGGACAATATTCTTTCAATCAAAGACAAAATATAGGTCACCCATGTGTTTTATGTATTTTCTTTACATAACAGGTAATATTACCAGAATAGATTTTTAGAAAAACTGTATATTAGCAACAAACTATTTCAAGAGCTCCTTGATCAGATAGAAATTGTTTGGTAAAATGCGAACACTAATGTGGCAGTTGGCCACTAGTTTAAATGGGAGAGGAGAATTGCAAATGCAGCCAGACATATGGTCACAATGGTCTTCAATCCATCAAAATGGTCGTCAATCCCTTCTGGTGAGACACACACGAGCCCAGTGATGGACCAGGACTAGTCTCTACTCATTACAAAATAAGACACAAAAAATCAACGCACAACACACAGCAAAGTAGAATACTCAAAGTCTTCAACAGCTACTGCACAACTGCTTGCCAGATTTGGGAGTGTCAAAACGTGATAGCACATGCCCACTTGTACTGGTATCTTACACAACTGTAGTTCAACCCTTTCAATCTCCCACCCCCTTCCTCTATCCCAGGCTTCCTAGATCTGCTACATTAAAGTGTCCCTGGAATATGTGCTCAAATAATAGAAAATGGAAGAACAACACTTACACATGTTATTAAAACGAATTAAACGTCATTCCCCCTATCTGAATATTGACAATGAAACTACAGAACCAACTAAGGTTTTGTATTTCAGAGAACTGTATAGACAGCGAAAGTAAAATACCTGATGGCCCGGAGTGATTCTGATAAGTTTTCCAAACTAAGCTTTTAAAGTGTGTGAAATGTAAAGTTTACGATCAGTGTGTACCATCAATATGGGGGAAATATTCAAAAATGTGTCTTTGGTGCTTCAACAATGTGATATCAGCCCCCCCCCTCCCGAGTCAAATGTTGAAAATAGGCAGGGATTCCAAGTAAATAACCAGAGTAGAAGACGACTGTGGTAGTAAGATTGGAAAGTCCTGATGCCAGAAGAATGTATAACAGATGGGCTAAAGAAGCTGGGTTCCAAGGTAAGGGAAGAGCGAGAAAGTGACCTAATGAAAGGTGGGAAAGCAGTCTCTGACAACATGTAGGCACACCACATATATTTGTAGCCAAAGATTAACATAAAGATCAGTTTAGATATATTTACTTGGATGCAAATGTGAGTAGATCATGATAAATTGATGTGTTATCTTCATAACATTTGAACATGTGATAAATCACACAAGTCAAGTGCATAATGATATTATACAGTAAATCTCAATTCTCTTAGCAACCTAATGATTTTGGAGATCACAAAATTTAGTAGAATTTCATAATAAAATTGTTGGATTTGTCCGCAAGTCAACACAAAATCTTTTAATAAAAAAAATTATTTTTGTTTAGATGCAAAGGGTTAATGTCCACGTGGCACTGAAGCGTCACGTTTTTTCTAATATCTATTATGCAATTAGTATAATCCAACTTAAACTGTTAGACTCCACTTAAAAGCTGTGTCACATACAGTAAACAACAATGGCAAATCACTATCAGTTACTTGATACAGTGATATTAAATGTCAATGTCACTGCAGACATACCTGGTCAGTCATCGTCACATCGGCATATTCACAAAAGGCATAGCCTTTGCTTAACCCTGTGGCTGAGTCCTTCACAAGGTTGAAAGCACGTAACTGTCCAAAGGACATAAGTAACTCTTTAACCTGAAAATGGAGATATTAACAATAGCAAAAATATTTGTTGCAACACTTTAAACACCCATGAATTATTAAACATTTTATATTGAATTAACACTACATTGAGCAAGTGACCTCTGAATGAAAATAGCAATATAAATTCACAGTTAACAAAATCATGGATGTTTGTGATATTACAATTATATAATAAATTTGGAACTGAATACAATAATAATTTTCAAAATGATATCCCTTCCCCATCGCTTTTAGTAAAGTTGCATGAAGTGCAAATAGTAAAATGATCAAAATAAATTTTAAGAATAAGAAATGAATGTAAATCTCAAACTGTTAACATGCTTTATTATTTTTATTGATCTTCACTCATTAAAACTACTTCATATAAAATTATGTTCCCATAAAACACAATGCAATCAATAACAAAAACTTATTAACTAAACCACCCACCTGTACCAGCTGCAGCCATGGACTGAAAGATAAAATTTTAAGGTTGCATTGTGACAAGTTTTATTAGTAGCCCACATGGGTTTCATATGAAGTACTAGCTGCTAAATGACAAACTTATGGCACATTTCATGTGCCTCTCCAACCAATCACTTTATTTTTACCTAAACACTTGTCACAATGAACCACACACAAAACTAAACATACATACCATAATGTTGTCATGAGTTCCACAATGGGGGCTGGAAAATTCTAGTTCCCCCAAAACATAAAATGTTTTAGAAAACTTGCCTTTCATGATCCCATAATGTGTTTGTGCGTGTTTGTAGCTCTCTCATATTATCGACAAGCAAAGGATGGGTCTTACTACCCGCGAAACCTTAGCTACGACAGAAGGGGGGAAGAAAGCAGAGGCATAGATGAGTATCCGAGTTTTTTTTTACAAAAATAACTTCAAACATCGACGAAACTCTTAAATTATAATTATCTATATAATATGAACTAATACATGTAAATGTTTCAGTGCTACTTAGACATATGGGTACATGGATGTAACATACTGGCCAATTTTCTCGTACCAAGAATAATACAAGGTTTGTTAAACTGAAATATATAACCTCAATATTATTCCTAATACAGAAGGAAAAATATCAAACAAATTTACATTATGAAAGTGACAAATTTATATCCTTGACAGACCAGGAAAATTTAACATCCACATCACTGTACTGTTAAGTACGCACCAAACACATACATGTAATTGCTGGAAAAAATGCAGACGTGTCAACGTCAAAATGGGAAGAAAAGTACTGCTGAAATTCATAAAACTTTATACAAATAATAAAGTATCCTGAAAACTGCCACAGGTGTTTACCTGGAAGGCCTATATTTCATTAATGTAATAGGCCACAAAACAGTTCTGAAAGAAAATGTTAGGTTTAACATCACTGGCCTGGAAAAAAAATGAAACAAATCTGGAGAGCTACAATATCATTTTGCTGAAAAAGTATTTTGCCTCTCGTTCAGTTTTTCATCAACCTGCAAAATAATGAGAATCTTGTGCAAAAGATGCAGAGTTTTTCTGACCAAGATCAAGGTTAAAGACTGAGGGGCTTGAAGTATCAGCATGATAAAATAGTTAAAACGAATGAAGAGCCCAGCAGCAATCCATATTATTCCATTCCTTATCTCCAGTAACTGCTGCTGTGTTACCATGTACCAATACACAACTACATAGTTCAATAGCAAACAAAATGGATTTCGAATGATAAGGTTTCCCACGAAGAATTGTGATGGAAACAGTACACAACACTGCTCTAAATGTAGACAGCAGCATGACAAAAGTCTCACCAACGCTGGGCAATAATGACGTCAAGCAAAATGGATTCTGTACTGTAAATTTGTACTCACCTGGGATATATGAACTTGGGGCAGTGAGGGATCACAACACAGTACTCAATGATGGTAGAAAAAAAATTACACACATGAAGACAGGAAATTAGCAGCTACATGATCTTAAAACTCCAGATTACATGCACTGCCCCAAGCTATCAATTAATACATCACATAACTTCATTAAGGCACTGCACTATGAAGACCCAACATCTCTCGGCATAGATCATCAACAAAACAAACAAGAATTCTGCAGCAAAACTGTTTGCTCTTCCAATGGTCCTTTCATGGGTCTAAAACTTAACATTGTCAAAACAGTATCCAAATGTTATACATTCAATGAAGTGTGACACTCGAAGAGGACCAACTACTTACAAAAAGATTAGAGAAAACCATTTTGCTGAAAACTGACAACTGTACAGACAAGCAATTTAAACAATCTCTTCCAACAAGGTTGATAACAGTTCAAATTCTCATAAACAAAGTAAAAGTAAACATTTTAAGAAACAATTCTAAAATACTTTACACTAGCATTTACATGAAATGGTTTTCATCAACCTTCATAAAGACTCAAGAATCAAAATTAATATCTTGTTATATATGCTTTCGTTAGCTTAACATTTATGGTTTCAACTAAAATTAAAGAAACATTTCAAGCTCAGCTAATTTAAGAATATTTGTTGATACATTTATCAGGAAAGCAAAAATGTCTGTCCATACCTGATCCTCATTTAAGTAATTGGGAAGGCCACCAATGAAGATCTTGTGCGGTGAGTCCGGGACTACCGTGCTAATCACGCCTGCTAAGCAATACACAAGACAACACCTTAGTGGCAAAACACTGCTTCATAGCTGACCAAGAGACTACACTAAATATAGTGTGACAATAGAACAATCTTATTTGGGACAGGTGAAACAAACAAAGTACAATTATTAACCTAATATTACTAGTTACAAAAATTTAAAAACCACATTAATAGCAGTTAACATTACACGGCAATTTCATACATCTATCTACTTCAGCAATAAGGATCACAAGCTTCCTCCATTACACAGACTAGACTTACTGCCTTGCAGAAGAACTGTGACTGCCTTGCGAAATTATATATTTCACCCTCAGGTCACAAATGGTATCAACGAGTTTCAACTTAGCAAATCAATGTTTTAAATATTACGAAGTGGCAGTGCAGGGACATGAAAAGAAACTCTGGGAACTGATCTTACATTTAAGTAGAATCTAAAATGCAGTACAGCATGACCATGTATTGTAAATAAACAAAAAGATTACATCACACAACATACAGGACTTTCCTCTACCAAAATATACATAAATCACATATGCTGCAATTTTCTCAACATTGATTGAAACACCACTTCAAAAATGAACAAATGAGAACACAGAAATAATGAAGTGAGGGCCTGATAACGTAAAATTTGTAACGACCCTTATGGGAACATGCTTAGGAATATGGATACTGCTATTTATGAATATTTCTATTTTTGGATACAATTTACAATATATTAAAGTGGGAAAGTGTTAACAAGACACCAAAAGAAATAGAAAAAATTCTCATATTTACTTCTATTTTATCCAAGTCACTATTACACAAGACTACTGAAGTGAGAGAACACAGATGAAATTTTATTAAATAGATAGATGATGAAGTGACCAATGTAAAGGAAAACAATTTGACGACTGAAATAAAGAGATTTGTGGACATACAGTACAGAAGAAAAATATTATGAGGGGGCAGTGCAGGGACATGAAATGAAACACTTATGAAGTTCTGATGTTAAACACAATATGTTGTTCGAAGACATCAGTTGTATATGTAATCTCTAAGTAAGTCTCTCAGCTTTCAAACACTCAATTATTAGTTAACGTACTTTAGACTATCTTTGTTTTGTTTCACCTTCAGCAGAATTTTTATATCCAAATACGATTGTCCTACTGTACAGCTCACAGCACTGTCCTTTTATTAACCACTGTACCACTGCTGGCTATGAGTAACAGCAAAACCACTGCTTTTTTAAATTAAAATGGTGACTCCTCAAAAATCACAGTGGCAAAGAGGTTACCTTTTATAAACATACTTGTGTATTCAAGCACAAGAAAACTATTAAAAGGAAATGCTAGTGAGCTCTGAAGATGTATTTTAGCATAGAACTCAAGCATACCAGGAACGTTAACTGATGGATTCTCTGACATCCCTGGCATTGGTTGGTAGTCATGGGGCCTTCTAATCTTTAAACTTTGACCTTTGAAATTTATTCCATCAAAGGCCATTGCCTGTGTGGTCTCATCTATTGACCGAAACTGTAAAAAAAGAATTGCAAAAAATTATACTTAATACTATATTATTTTGGAAATTATTTAATACAGTTATATAATATTTACTATCTGCTACAGAGTACTACTATTAATATCATCTTAAAATATAAATTAACCAGACTTCATTACAGTAGTACTCACCTCTAGAAATGCAAAATTCTTGTCCAAGTTAATCTGACAAGCTAAAACTGGATTTCCTGCTGCTTGAGCAAGACCAGAAAGGTGCATCTGCTGGTTAAAAAATTCCATCATTTCTTCCTACAAACATAAAAAAGCATTAATCAACAATACCAAAGACACTGCAAAGCCAAATTTTGAAATTTCAACTAAAATTACCTCAGTGACCCCAAATGGAATATTGCCAACATACAGACGACGAGCTTGGCGAGTAATTGTTGAACCAACCACAGGCACTGCTGCTTGAGGTGTGTCAGCTACTATATTAGCTGGAATCTGGCCAGCAGCTACAAAATAAAATTAAAATTTTTTAGAGTGAGCTAACATAATACTTTCAGACCCAATTTTTAAGCCAAGCTTACCTTGCATCGCCTTGTATTGGAGGGGTGTAATGTGCTCAAAGCCTGGTGGAGGTACATCCCAATATAAAGATGGTTTCCTCCGTCTTGATCGTTTCTCTTTTTTGCTGGGTGACCTGTGCAGTAACAATTTAATTATCACCTGCTAAGCTATACCCATTGCTTAAAATTACTGATAAGATATTTCAATGATTAGACTAGTTTGGGCCAGGCAATTTCAGTTCTGAACACTATGTCCTCCTCGAGTTAACGTGTTTTGTAGGTGAATACACATCCTTTAAAGCTTGACTGGTTGCACACAAGCAATATTGTACTCCCCCTCCCCCACAGACAATGGGAATTTTATTTATATTTTATTTGAGCTATGGGAGTAGTACTAAAGTAACAGAAGGTGCATACCTGCTCCGTCTATCCCTGTCACGTTTATCTCTGCTACGAGACCGTCTACCACGGCTTCTTGATCGGGACCTCTTTCGGTGCTCTCTAGATCTTGATCTTCTTCGTCTATCCTTATCTCTATCTCTGTCTTTGTCCCTGTCTCTCTCTGAAAAGCATAAGCACAAGTCATATGAACTATTTCCTTTAAAGTTTAAAAATATACTTAATTTGTTTTCACTTTTTATGCATGTACCGATTTGCTGTCTTTATCAGATGCACAATGAGATCATTCCATCTTATTTAGTAATGGTTATGTAAAACACACACCCAAAACCAAACAATACTGATGGATCAGATGACGCGCATGTGCGAATAATCATCATATACACAATTTCACGCTGACAAAAGCTTTAATTCCTGATATGCAGCACTCAAACCTGTGTGTGTGTGTGTGTGTGTGTGTGTGTGTGTGTGTGTGTGTGTAAGCATATCCTATCTGAAATATAAAATTTAATCCCATAGTAACTGAAGTAGTTAGGACTGACTGAACAAATGAAGGCCTCATACATAGGTTTTGGGAAAGACTACAGAAGCAAATAGTTTTTTAAGTTGTTTCTACAAGTTTCTTCCAAATTCTTTGATTTCAGGTAAATATTACCTTCTGAAAAATTGTGATAAGTAATTTAATAGTGTTCACTGTACTTGTGACAAATTATTAAAAGTCAGGCTATCATAATATCAAATTATCCACCATTCCGAAGCCAAACACGAAGCCCACCATAAATGAGTAGTGAGAATGCTCTAATTACTATTATACTTAGAGCAACACTAATAAGCTGGGACATCAAATTTTAAGACAAATGCACTACATTCTGTCTGGAACAAGAAGACTTGTTTTGGAGTGCAGAAAGAAAATTAGTTACAATAAGACATACAAAATAAAACCCACAGAGTTAATGTCCCGCCTACAATCTGTTAGACGAGTCATTGGTTCTGACAGCTCAGCAACATTGTTTTGCTGCCTGTCAACCACAGGAAGCCAGCCAATGGCTGAAAGCACTTGAGCAGATACCATGAACCACAATGCCACACTGCAAACCTGACGCACTTGCCTGAAATGTAGTAATGAGTGTCTTGCTTGTAACCACTGCTGTCATTTGTCTAGCTAGACATCTTAAGTTTGTAGTATACTTCATTTTTGGTGTTTATTAACTTTGTTTCATTTCAACCCTCATCCAGTGTATCAATTAGTGCTAACCTGAGATGAAGTGAAACTGAAGAAGAAAAATACAGCCAGACTTGTGAATGTGTGTGTTCAGTAAGGGACCACTATGAGAAAGAGAACAAAAGATGAGCCATTATTTCCTGTTAGGTTGCAGAGGAAGGTTTGATACCAAGAACACCAGGAAATAAGCAGCCAAATATGATGCAAGTGACAGCTTGCGACAACTTCCAAAGAGACTGTCATTCATATACTATAACAAAGGAGAACACACCACACTAAATTGTTCATCACTTCCGAAAGAATCTTCCAAAGGCAGTAAATTTTCACTGCGTACAGTGCTCAAAGACAGGCTTCATGTATCCAGTGTTTAGTAGACGTAAAATGTTTATTGAAAGGACAGATGGTGCTGCATGACTGATTTTCAGTGCAAGATCATGAGTGTGACATTGAAAAGTGTAATGTGGCTAGATGAGACTGAATAATGCCAAATGCCAGCCATTCATTATATAGAGGCTGGAGTGATGAACACCCATGGAGACAATGGCAGTGCCTGCTGGAAATGGTGGGGAATTTACAGTTTTACATGCACGTGCATGACAGTTTTGTGCCAAACTGTCCATTAATGATTTGTTTGGAAAAGACAGGTGATGACCAAGACGATATGAGCAGTATAGTCTTTCAGAAGTGGTTAGACACATCGCTTATTACAAATTTGACAAGGTGATCAGTGCCTGTTATGGATAATGCCCTGTATCACATTATTCACAACTGGTCACTAACTTTGGTAGCACAAACTGCAGCTGAAAAGTAGACGTGGATCTCAGAAGACTTGAAGGCTGAATTCCTTGAAACTGTGGCATGAAAATTACGGTCTTCAACATATATAATTGATGAGTTCCCTAAAAGTCATAAGAATGGAATCTCACTTTTTTCCCAACAACTGAAGGTGTATGGGTGCAAATAACTAATGTTATTCCAAACAAAAATGAAAAGGATTATTTGTGAATCTTACACCACTGTGAAACTGTCAATGTGACCCGTGAGACCAGAAACTGTCATCACTGAGGCAGCTGAAAATGCAGACATTGTGGGAGAATGAGTGGGAAATTTAATTATACACATGACAGGAAGCAGTGCAGAAGAAAACTATTTGAAAGCAGACTGACAGTCATCTCATTGCAAGTACTTTCCAGATAACTGTAAACATACTGACAATCAGCCTGTAATTATAGAATTACCGTATTTACTCGAATCTAAGCCGCACTTTTTTTCCAATTTTTGTAATCCAAAAAACCGCCTGTGGCTTAGAATCGAGTGCAAAGTAAGCGAAAGTTCTGAAAAATGTTGATAGGTGCCACCACAACTAACTTCTGCGTCTAATATATGTAGTGCTACACAGGCATGCTTTACAGGCACAAAGATAAATACTGGCGCCAAAACCTCTGCGTCAGTAAAAAAATTAAATAAAAAAGGTGGAAGACGAGCTTTTTTTTCTCCGCCCCATTTTCGTACATAATCCAACGAAGTAAATACAAATTCCGTATTTTTCATCTTCGAATGTAGCAGCATTTCAATGTACTACGAAAATCCGACTGGCAAGACTGTTTGGGGTTTTTGCCAATATGGCCAACTCTACATTCTGAATTTTTTCCTATCTGTGAGAAGAGATGGTTGCTAATAGGAACTTTTATGAATTGTGAATCACATGCAGTATTCTCTTCACCATAAGAATAATACAAATATAAACATTTTGCCATGTATTCTTTCATGTTTGCTGCTATCTCATTTAAATCCTGTCGTCCTAATGAACTACGAAACTAGAGTGAGACAACAGCAAACGCGGAAGAATATACATATCATGTCATGTTTATATTTGTATTATTCTTATGCCTAATAGTGATACAGTCAGAATTGAAGCACGCCAATTGACTAGATTTTTAAATCTAAGATGACTAATTTCTGTGCAGAACATAATGCACTAAAGAGGCGTCTGCAAAGATTTTCAAACGGAGAAAATTTTTCGCTGAACTCTCATTCAGAACATCTTCTATCATATGCAGCCTATTATTTGTTGATCATTATCAAAGAAAGTAGCACTGTAAGTAACAACAAATAGCAGTCTCTTGCCATTGTTTCGCTAATGAGACGATTCCTCTCTCTTTTTAAAATAATTGTAAGTGGCGGTAGCGCGCACAAAAGCAAGCCATGCCGTGAGCAGTGACAGGCCGTAAACACTCATTATCAGAATGCGACAAACAATGCAGGACACAGTACAGTAATGCATTTTCAGCTTAGAGTGACAAACACCAATAACAAAGATAACGGCACTTATCAGATCAAAGAAAAATAAGCAGTCAATTCAAACCAGATGAAGCACGTGAAAAAGGAAGGGTACCCGTATAAATACAGACAGAGCGCCTGACGCGTAGCAATGGCTACCTGGTACAGCTTAACTGCTAAGCTTACGACTCTAACCAAACTACTGTAGCTGTATCGTCATTTATTCGACCTAAATTGTGTCTCATATTACAATGGACCAACTTTGTTTCGATTTGGACGTGTGGCCTAAAACTTATCCCTCTGCTTGAATTTCGAGTCTCAAATTTCAGGTGCAGCTTAGATTCGGGATTTTTTTTTTCTTGATTTCGAGTCTCATTTTTCAGGTGCGGCTTAGATTTGAGTAAATACGGTAGTTACTGCAAATATTTAACAAAAAATTCTGAATGTTCTCCTAGACTGTAAAAATTGTTTGCACTTCTACTACAAAATAACGAAACACCTCTTATTCTGGCATATTTAATACTAAATACAACTGGCATGTTGTCGAGGTTTGTCTGTAGCCTTAGTATAGTGGCCTGGCATGTGACGCCGTAAGCCAAGACCAGCAACATTGTTAATCTGCCTGTGTGATCTGTCAATATCAATCATTTGTCTCGTAGAACATAATGCTCTTGTAATACTTTCAAAGTCCTTTCATTAATCTGTTATAACAGCTAGCACCACACTGTCTTTTGTACAAGATGTGATCTGAGTACCCAGAACACCAAAGATTTTACAGGATGTCTTTTTTACAAGAGATATTTGATGATATCTGATTAGATGCCTTTAAATGACTGGAAACAAGAAATGCCCTTAAACTGATGCCGATGAAGAGGTACTCCAGAATCTTATCAATATGTAAAAAATGTTAAACTACACTTCTGCAACACTTCATTAAAGAGAACTCCCTATCTTAGAAAATTTCAAGGGATTAAAGCAGGCATGGGCAACCTGATTCACATACTTATGTGAGTTTGTGGGCCAGGTCGTAGTGTAACATGACAGCAGTGCTCCTAGCTCAAAGTTAAAGCTATGGCGCCCGTGACAACATTTATGGAGTTACAAAACAATGCAAATGTCACCCCTTCCCTGATACACAATGCCAACAAATTGTGTTTCAAAATTCATTTTATGTTCACCGCATCTTCAAATGTTTACTGTGCAGTCATGAAGCATCGACTGCACGCCGACCAGCACAGTGATATGAAACGAAATCAAGAAGGTGCTGACCCATGCACCAATCGACCAGCACAGTGATATGAAACGAAATCAAGAAGGTGCTGACCCATGCACCAATGGAAAGAGCACGCAGTGCCATACCTCCAGGAAGATTCTTCAGCAACCCACGCCAAAGTTGGCTTAACCAGAGTTAACCAGCCACCCATACTGGTTGGGCCCAGTTTGGTTGCAGACATCAAAAGCATCAATACCGAGTAATAGGAAGATGATACTTCGCCTGTGTTCTGCACATAGTAACAAAGCGTAAATGTAATTGCACGTCGGAGACAAAGGAGAACATCAAACCATCTCACAAGGATAAGTTAATATTCTTTTTTTAGAAATAAAGTAGTCTTAACTTTAAAGTATTATGTGCAAGTCATTTTGGATTCCTGCAACCAGCCATAACTTCTCTCCTTCCTTGTTTGTATTGGAGCCAACTCTTATAGTAGCTGACAACATTTACATTAATTCCCGGGTCATGAACTGCCTTATGTTTCACAATTGCAGCCTTAAAAACTTCCACTACAAAATTCTGCAATGCCATTAGTAAAGGAACACACACAAATAAGTGTAAACATGTGAAAATGGGGTGCCATGCATCTTGAAATGTCATGGAAAAATAAACAATAAAAGTAACTCACTGCAGCGATTACATTATAAAATAGTTTTAATATTAACAGTTGCAGGGTTACAATACACCGACAATAGACAAGAATTATTTGCTAATGTTAACACACGAAACAATGAGACAGGCAATCACAATTGATGCGGAATTTAAGAGTATCTTTGTGATGTTTGGCCATAAGCAGGTCCTTAGTGTGTTCAAAATTTAGTAAGTTAATTTTCACAGACACTATTAGCACTTTTTTTTTTAAATATTTGTCCAGAAATATGTATCACATGGCCACGAATTGCTTCTGTGACACTAAAATGAAGTCACCATTTCTTTCTTCACTTTAAAAAGTTTAAAAGTCTGAATTACTTGAACTTATAAATTTGTTATAAACAAAGCCAAACTAGAATAAAATTAACAGAATGGTGAATGTCATAGGCGGAGTACAACGTGGGTGCCACAAATTCCTTCCACGGCCAGACTGAACCTAACAGCATGCCGAATCTGGCTATCCTGTTGTATAGGCTGTACTAGAGTCCTAGTTTCCAATACTAGAGAAAAGTTTTGTAGTGGATCACCCTTTTTCTGTACAGAAATGTATCAAAACCCTCAAATATATTAGCTAACGAAAGTTTACCGAATTTAATGCATTTCTAGTTATGACAGAAAGTGTATTTATTAAAGATGGCTAGAACGTAAGCAAAGCCTATACTGCAGACACACCTGTTACCACTATCTTTATGTAGCAGTCAAGTTCTTCACAGGCTTTCAAAGGTGCAATAAGTCTTCAGTCTCTTTGGGTTTGCTGCCAGATCCTAAAATCAACTGTTCAATACTTCAGCGATCGGGTCTAGTGCAGCAGGGGATACAACCCGTCGGCTTTGGACAATGACGTCACAAGTCGCCAGATAGCAGTTTACCATTTTCGCTTTTGCTGTTATGTTTCAGTTTCGTTTTTTTTACTGATTGCTTAATAAAGTGGATCTGTTTATTCTATCTCGTGAGATTTTTTTTTTAAAGCCAAAAAACACTTATTAGCCACTGAAGGGAGCTACAACACTAAGAAGAATCGCTTCTCGATTGGCGACTTGTGACGTCAATGTCCAAAGCCGACGGGTTGTATCCCCTGCTGCACTAGTCCCCAGCGATCCTGCTGTTCACTATCTTCAGGAGAGCACTCAAGTTGATTTTAGGATCTGGTAGCAAACCCAAAGAGACTTTCAAGTTCATTTGCTTTACCAACTCAAATTATTCCCATACCTTTGATTTCCACACAAATGCATGCTTTGACCCCTTGGGGAGAATATGCATATTTCATTGATTTCATCAATGTAACTGAATGAATTCATACATTTTAAAGAATTATTTCTGGCCTCAGCACATACAGCGCAATAATTTGCATGAGAGCACCTTTTATTATGTTATATGAATTATGCCAAACATGCTGAATACGAGTAATTTCACAAATTGTTGGTTCGTAAACATGTTAGCTGAGGCACCCTAGCTCAGTTCACTATAAAAGCCAATATACTTCACACCAATAAATTTAAATAAAGAAGGGTAGAGTATAAATGTTCACCCAACCATACACATACAGGAGTTGTCAGCATCTGAATATGAGTGGCCCATTGTAAACTTCAGTCCAAGGGTTTGATAACTGTGACAGCATATTGATAAACATATGCTGACCTCCTTTCTTATCACTGGTAAGTATTCTTGAAATACCCACCCATGAATCCTCATTTACAGATGTAGCTCTGCCACGACAACCTATTTTAACCAGTTGGCATACCTAGATCGATATTGCCAGCTTTAAGAGTTAAAAAATATGAATTAACACAAGTTTAACATTTGTTTACTTCCTTCTGCTGCAAATCCTTAAGTTATTGCCACCTAATCTCTCCCCCCTCCTTAAGTTTCGAGTTGTGGACACTTTTGGAGTTACTAGCGTGGCTTGCCTTGAAAACATATGAATAAGGAAGAAAGTTTAGAGAAATTTGTTGTTTTGCATTGTTTTCAAAGAAAATATATAACTGAATTGTGATACACCAAGTTTTTATAGTTTCTGCTGCCTCGTTCCATGGGTTCACTGATATACTGCATGAATTCACAAGGTTTACCATTTGATAGTGCATGAAAATCCAAACCCTAGCTAACCAAAATGATCCATGGGACACTTTTCAACTGAACCAAGACATCAGGCTACTATGCACATCAGTCTTGCATTTAAGTTTCTCAGTGGGTCCAATATTACACTAAGTTTTTCATCACTAAATAGCAGAATTCTATCTTGAATACCCTCACCATTTCTATTAGTTTGCCATCAATAACAATGAAAGTATCAAGATAGTTAAGCATTCAACAGTTTCATTAATTTTGGGGCACTAACTTACTGTCTTATCAGATGCACATTTGAGATCATTCCACCATGTTTGGCAAAAGCTACGTAGAACACGCAACCAACACCAAACAACAATGATGGATCAGTTGACGCGCATGTGCCAATGTTCATCACTAGACAGCATATTCCTGCTTGGGAGTTTCCCATCTTTGTCTATGCACTGCTGATTTCTCTCTCCACAAATTTAAATCAGTGTACATCTAGAACTCCTCTTACAGAGAAAGAATTGTCCACGTGGTCTTACTTTGTTGCCTGATAGCTAACAAACATGTTTCTATACATCAACTTTATTTTTCCCTCTATTATAATCAACATTCTGGAAAAAATGTTGATTGGGGAAATGGTAAAGTATTGAGATGCAATCTGTAAAACTTAACTCGATGGAAAAATCCCCGTCACCATCTAGAAATTCTTTAAGCTTTACAGCAAATGCCACAATAATACATAAATCTACTTCCTTACAAATACCAAAACATGAAACAGACCTTTTTACAATTTCAAGAACCTTTCTTCTCTTGGTACACTATATGCTACAGGCAAGAATTCTACATTTTGGTAAACCAGCAGAAGCAACTTTAAAGCTGTTACCGTATTATCCCAACATACTATGTTTTGAATTTTATAGAATCTAATATTAGATTACGGCACAACCCCAGCTCAAGGTCTCAACAATAACTTATCAAAATTTTCGGGTCCCTCCACAACATACAATTTTAACAGGATGGGTCTATAAAATACCAAAATATTAATTTCACAAATTTTATGTATTAGCGGTAATTAAACTAACACAATCATCCCCACACATTTCGACGGCATTTCATATTAGCTTTCCTTCAAAGACTATTTCAAGTCAACAGTTCACATTTTAAAAAAAAAAAAAAGGGGGGGCAGTATGCAGTCGTAATCTTATTGCTTAAAAACATAGCTACAAAGCAAGCAGATAATTTACGCGTAATTCATGGAACAAGTAGCCATCTTTATAAATGAAAAACGATGAAGCATATTTAATAGCAAAAACTTACCGCCTTTATTTTCTTCGCCCATTTTCAAAGACGGTTACTCAAATAAAGAGATTGATGCTCAAATGTGACTGCGGGAAATCATACTACACTTCCCAACGACAAGAGCTACCTCAGCGTCCAAGACCTCCAACCCGGCAAATGGACGCACGAAACCGGAAATAAGATGGCTGGAGGCGCCACTTGGCTAGTTCGATCGAATTGTTTCCTGTGTATTCTCAACAGCTATCTCTGAAATCAGAAACACTCAGATGCTCAACAAACCAGTCACACTATTGCCGTACAACATAAACGTCGAAATTTAACGTAAAAATCCTGTATCGAATGATAAAGACAGTTTAGAATATAGTGTTTCTGTCCATTCTACACTGAGAGATTCCTTAAGAGAGCTACAGTGACGACATTTTAAATTTGTAGCATATCATTTAGCCTACAAGACTATGGATAATCTAGGGCTAAATGCAGGGATAACTAACCGAGGAATACACTAACCACGAGTTAACTTGGACTGCGCGTTGTACGGACACCATTTCATTCCCTGGTTGGTTACTCTCGGAATAGCTGAACTGCACACTTGGTAAGTGCGCGTACGTCATTTCATATTTACATTAGTCGTCGTCTGCAGGAATAGCGTGTCTAACCAATGAGCTCAATCAGTATTGAACTCATTGGTGAGTGATAAGCGTTCCAGATTGCAAAATTATTCGTTTGAGAATATTTTGAAGCTGGTGGATACTGTAAACGAGTTCAAGAGTGTAGTAGAAAACACGAAAACTGCTGCGGTCTCATTCAATGAAAACATTAGTGCAAACATTTAACTATGTTTTTAAAGTACTTGGATGTACAACAGTACAAGGATCTATTGTAAAATTAATTAAAGGATCAAGTATTTGTTGTTTGACTAATAAGAGATCTATCTAGGTTTCCAAATAAGGTACTGAGAAAAATGCAACAGTTTCCATTGGTAAACAACTTCACATGGATCGATAAAGCAGCTACAAAACAAGTACGATTTTTTACCAAGAAAGAAACACATAAATATTATGCATAGAAAAGGTAGCACAGGCTACAGATCTGTGGCACCCCATATGTGGAATGTAAGTTGCAAATTGCGTACAATGAAATTTACGAACTGATAAAGTTGTCAAGGGAAGGACACCGCAGTCCAAGTAGGATATAATATAAAAGCAACTGTGAAATGCCATCTGCTTTGTGAAATAATTGGCCTTTTTAGAGTCTCCAACAGACAGTGACAACTGAGTCACTATTGAGATTGATTTGACTGACAATCTTATGAGGTGTCACTGGATAGCTTGCTGTTGTATCTATATCTTAGAATGATAATACATTATAGTAGCAAGGGTTGTTCAACAAAAAGTATCTTTGCTGAATTATCGAACATTGTGCATTCACTTTTGCAGTTTTCAGGCATATATATGTGTCAATGCTTCCATGACATTATTAATAATTATATAAGCACATGTGTGAAGAATAAAATACCAACATTTACAATAAAAGCCGCAATCTTTTTTATAATCCTGGGTAGAAATATATATATGGCATGTATCCATACTGGAGGCTGTTGTTACTGTATCTCACCTTAGTTTGAGGGTCAGTGACGATTTTCATACATAATTTTGGCTTCTGCAATGAACTTTAGCAGCTGTTTGTAATTAGGGAGGGAAGAGGAAGTAACTGGATGCATGACACTTTCACTGTGTTCTACCTTTTCTACAGTTCTCAACCTTAAACTGCCAGTTTTGTTTTTACAATAAAAATACCTGTTCTCAAATGTGAAACAATTAGCAGAATTGCAGATGGTGGTGCTTCAAAAATAGCATGTCAAGAACCAAAGAAGGGAGGAAGAACTGTACTGGTTAAAAGAAGAGCATATAGCTCAAAATTAGGATCAGAAAAAGAAAATTGAAAGAATTATTTCAGAATTAAAATATATTAATCAGTATACATTTCTTCATTTCATTTTTATTTAATTTCATCAGAGAACTGAAATAATTAATAAAACTATCTCTTATGCATGTATTCCAGTGTCATACACATCCTTTTAATAATCCGGTTTGCTGTACCCTTGCTAATACCCATGAAGTCTCTGATCAACACAAGGAAATTACCTGAGGCAAAATATATGAGTGTGGATAGTAGGTGGTTCATTGATGGAACAGAGTAATTTCTGAAAGAAAGAAAAGAATGGCATGAGAAGTTGTGTGACAATTCAAGAGAAATTTAAAAACATAACTTGCCAGCCACTGTTAAGATTATGTACATCCAATAACTAAAGATTCCTGTTAGTTGAATGAAAAGTACTTATCTTCTTATAACACAGAGATAACGTTTCCTTTATGATAAATATGGATGAAGTTGTGTGTATGACACTAATAATTGCAAAACACAACAGCCATACCTGTTAATTTACTGTGTTAAACTTAGCTTGAGTAAGCAAAAATAATTTAAATGTTCATGGCAATAATGCTAGATGATGGACAATTTTGCTACTCTGAAGCATTCATTAAAAGATGGAAAGTTCTACATCTACATGTAGTCCCAATCGGAGATAATAGTGAACAATATTTTCTGCTATAGATGTGGCTCAGTGAACTCGAGACATCAGGGTTGTATCAAATCTTTTGTTACGTTAAACGATTATAATAAGCCACCAATTTCAGAAAAAATGGTACTTCACATAACTGCAATATAACATATTTCTGTTTAAGTTACCTTCAATTCGCTACAGTTTTAAATAAAAGCGGATCTGGAAATACATTTATATTCAAAGAAAGATAAAAACATAGCATTCCAGGCATTTCTTCCACATACTACAACTATGTGGATTCATTATCTGGATCCCTGCTCTGCTCTTATCATATATAACTTTTATTTTATGATAAATATGGATAGCCTTACGTGAATAATACTGATTGTTGAGAAATACAACTGCTATATTCTGTAGCTGAGGTGGCGACACCCTCCTTTTAAATACCACCTTTCCTGTTAATCTTACTGTGTTAAACTTAGCTTGAGTAAGCACAAATAGTTCACAAGCTTCCGTGAATATTGGTAGGTGGGAGACAATGTTGTTGCTCTAAACATTAATGGGTCTTAATCCTAATATTTTCACTAAAAGGCGAGAGTAGAGTAGAACAATATTTTCTTTTACTGACGTAACGTAACTGGATCAAATTGGAACACTACCGTGTTGTCAAAACGTTTTGCAACATGAAACATCATAATGTTATCTCTAAAACTGAAACAACTGTTAATACAAATAGTACCCATAAGTGGTGTGGTTTTTGATTTGGTTAAGTCCATTCTGGCACTGCTAAATTAAAGGAAACAGTCTTTTCCACTACAGCAAGAGCTGTAACACACGCCACATAAATAAAGACTATTTTGGCACCAATCGTCATTTTAATGTGTGTAGATTACATAAATAGCATAACGAATCTCAAGAAGTACTGAAATCAAATTCATTGTTACAAATAAACAGTATTACTTTAGAAAACAGTTTCTCACTTACAAGGTTGAGAAGATGAACTACAGCTTCTTTTGATAAGCAAAATCTGGATATAAATTCAGAATCGGCATTGTCTCACTTTCTCCCCTTGTTCATACTTCTGACAAAATCTCATCATTGCTGTTTGCAAGTGCATGTCACTATTCCTGCCATCTTGAAAACTTATATCCCAGTTAAGTTCGCTAATTCGCGAGAAATCGTCGGTTAAGTTATCCAGAGTTTATTCTCTGGTTAGCAGTTATTCTGCGTCTGTACAATGCATTTCTCGCGCTATTCAGGGAATAGAGCTTAAACGACTCTAACCGGGGATTGTACAGCTGGCCCTATGAGTTACATTACCAGGAAGCCGATGAGGGAACCGTTTCTGCCATTTTCCTCAAAAGTAACACTGCAACTATACTACAATACGCGCAAAAAAATCTGAGATGAGAAAATTACTTGCGACAGTTCACACACGTAACAAAAGGGTGGTGGCATATTTCAGTTGCACATGTGAACACCAGTTTTCTGTGGCGCAAATTAATAGAAGCCACTTTTGTTATACCACAAAAAGTTCAACTTGATTGTACTTTGTTGCACCACTTTTCTTCCGCCACTGCTCCTTAGAACTCCACTCGAAGAGGCCACGAAGGCCCAACGGTACTGACCAGCCACTGCATCATCCTCAGCCCACAGGCATCACTGGATGCTGATATGGAGGAGCATGTGGTCAGCACACTGCTCTCCCGGACGTAAGTCAGTTTACGATACCAGAGCCACTACTCCTCAATGAAGTAGCTCCTCAGCTTGCCTCACAATGTCTGAGTGCACCCTCCTTACCCACAGCGCTTGGCAGACCACATGGTCACCCATCCAGGAACTAGCTCAGCCTGACAGCACTTTGGTGATCCGACGCTAATTGATGTTACCACTGCAGCGAGGCCGTTGGCACCACTGCTCTCTGGTGGCAGTATTTCAAAACACAAGTATTCTGTCGTATTAATAGTGCAGTAATTGCTGCTGTACTCCATTCAATCTCAGTATGTTTTCATTGTATTCCTTAAAAAAGTGAAAACAGTGGTTGACAGGCACACATTCACAGCTTCTGGAAGAGTAAGAACAGCAACCTATGTTTGCAGTAGTGTGTGTGTGTGTGTGTGTACCAATGACATACCACAATCTTAAGATTTTCGGATGAATGGATAAAGAAGCTTTATATATGTAGCAAAAAAAGCGAGTCGTATAATCTTCGTAATTTGCGGGATGAAACATTGTATAAATTGTGGATTATATGCAGAAAATAACTCCCAAATTTGATGTGGCAGCTGTTAAACTAAAAATTATTTATTCGAAATGCCTATATGAATGAATAAAATAAGACTGTAAAATTTTGGAAGAGTGGCATATCTGCAGATAATATTAACATGCAAGCTGTTCAATAGTCTGCCACTGCAGATGGCATTTTCGCCTCAATGTTTTATTTATTTTATAGACGTATTTGTGGTCCTTGACTTATACCTCTGCAAAATCTATTTTTGGATCCAACATTTGGGTTTTGTCTTCTGCATATTTAACTGTTGTCACAGCTGTAGTGCCACAACCTGCACTATACCATTAATATGTGCTCATATAATTTCAGTTGCCGCAATATTGAAAGCTGTGCAGCTTCATGGAATTTATGGCCTCCTGTCTGAACAGTAACTCATGATGAAACAACAGAAAATCACAAGCTGTGGCACCACATTAGTTGAGTGTGTGAATCTGGCTTTATATCATCAGCATAAGGAGAAATTACATTAGGAATTCCAATGGTTTCAATCATGGTACCATTACCATGTTTTATCAGTGTCGTTTCGATTATGGTATTATTACCATGTTTTCTCAGTGCTAGTTCAAGTTAAAAGAAATAATTGGTTCTTGTACACTATGCAAGCTGCACAAAGAAAGGTCAAAGAAAAAATAGTAACCAATGTATTTCTGAATATTGTATAACTGTTTTTGAATAAATAGGTTCATTTATACTTTGGAAAAAAAACAGTCGGGTTTATTGTCCAAATTAATCCACCTTCAATTACTGTAATGTTGCAAGAATAAATAACTAACAAATCAGAAAGTTTTAAGTTGTTGTGAGAGGATAACCACCAAAAAAGCCATACTGACAAGACTCAGTACACACAATTCAATACGCCTCATATTATGCAGAAGAAAGGAAAACAGTAACTAATTTCAAACAGTGAAATATGAATATTAGAGAATCTTAACTTTTTTGAACTACAGATAAGTGACAAACTTAATAAATAACAGCTTAGAATTAATCAAGTGTCTGTGTTCATCAATATTTGTGACACACGATTACTGCTGTGAGTGATACAACAATTAAGAACTTCATATTTTATTCTGAATATTTTCATTAGCTAATAAGTTACAGAATCATTTTTGAGGGAAGCACAACTCTCGAACCAAAAATCTACAGAGACTTCGAGGAACTAAGGTTAATAGAGAAAGCAGTAAAATGCATAGGTGGAAATGTATTCTACAACCAGCAAAAGAACATTGATGTCATGTACATAATTTAGTGCAGTTTAAGACTGAACTAAAATCTTTCTGTTGGGCTACTCCAATGGGAAAACCAAATCTATTAAAAATACATTTAGCCAATTTTGATACATGAATAATTGTCAGATGGAGAGAAATCTATTCAACATTTAGTTTCTACTTTAGTGCCCCATAAAATACACAAGGAAACTCTGCAAAAGAATGTTAATATGACTGTTAAATGGAATACAGATACTGATATACGTATGTTGTGACGCAACACTTGTGAGGGTGGGAGTAAGCACACAATCTCAAAATACAGTACTTCAGTGTTGACATTGATTGCCAACAGTTGATTTGAGTGTTCTATAGATGTGTACAAATATTATAACAGTGAAGAGCTCCACACAGACCTATTTATATTGTTAGTATATCCATTCAAACCTGTACACAAGTTATCATTTGCACCAATCCACTGACGGTCTGGATCTTATTTTGCAGGGGCTCCACAAATTTTAATGATTACTAAACCTGCATGCATTAGGAACTGATCTGCAAATCCTTGTGGCTATGGTACTAAGTTGTGGTTATAGGACCATACTAATGTCAATAACTTCAGTGAGCTTATTGACAACTAAACGGATTTTGTTGTTGTCATTGTTGTTGTGGTCTTCAGTCCAAAGACTGGTTTGGTGCAGCTGTCCACGCTACTCTATCCTGTGCAAGACTCTTCATGTCCAAATAGTTACTGTGACCCATATTCATTTGAACCTGCTTACTGCCATTACTCTACTTTTCTCTCTTCCCCTACACTTCCTTCCAGCACTAAGTTGGTGGTCTGTCGATGTCTCAGAAGGTGTCTTAACCAATCCTTCTTTTATTCAGGTTATGCCACAAATGTATTTTCTCCTCGATTCCATTCAGTGTTTCCTGACTGGTTACATGATCTACCCAACTAATCTCCAATATTCTTCTGTAGCACCACATCGAGTCCTGTCTTCTGCTATAGGCATATTACTGACTGCTTAACACCACATTACCTACCCTGAAATTCACCTATCACTTCGCAAAGCTACACTCGGTGCTTTGTAGTGCACATCATTCTTACCGTGGATGGATCTGCAGCTGTGGCAGCAGACGACAGACTGTGACTATAAGCCGCGCCCTCAGTTTGTCAGCGAGCAACATATGGAAATCGCTTCCTAATGCTGTACACCTCTGCATATCATCGCTGCTGCTGGATGAAGTCGGTGTTCTACCCCGCGAAAATGACGATTTTAGACCTGGCTAGCTACAGCTCACCAGAAACTTATTCCATTCAAGGAGATGCTCAAACATGAAGTGTTATCGTTAAAGAGTCTCTAACGGCATCATGATAGGAAGTGTCTCTATCGAAGTTGCGAGCCAGATGTTCCAAAATAATGACTCTGAAGTTTCCTAAAATGTTAACTGTAGCCCATGTTGTTACCTACCCACAACCAATAGCTGTGCAGATGGCAGACACAGCTCTGAATCAAAATCTTAGTAGCAATATTTAATCTCCCACCAGTGTGGCTAATATAGAAGGGCCATTCAGACTCACTGTGACCAAAAGGTAGGACAAGTGCCCGAAATTTTCCACACCTCCAACCTCACACACAAACACATATAGTTTCGTTTTACCTCCCCCATAAGACTGCAAGTCCAATATTTAACTCCCACCAGTGTGGCTAATACAGAGGGGTCAGTTAGACTCGCTCTTACCAAAAGGCAGGACAAGTGCCCTATTGCCTTTGCGTCCAAATTGCTCTCGCCTGCGCAAAGAAATTATTCACAGATCGAGAAAGAAGCATTGGCTCTCGTATTTGGTGTTACAAAGTTTCATGATTTCTTGTATGGTCGTCACTTTACCATCCTCACAGACGACAAACCTTTGACATCGCTTTTTCATCCGACCAAGCCTGTACCTCTAATAATGATCAATCCAGGGTCGTGGTCCCACGTTCGTTACAGTCCTCTGTCTTACAGCTTCTCCACCAAGGACATTGGGGTGTACTGAGAACGAAACAACTTGCTCGTCAGCACTGTATGTGGTTCGGAATCGATGCCGCGATTACGAATATGTGCTCTTCTTGCATGGTGTGTGCCGAACAACAATCAGCACCACCGCGGAAATTCTTTGCATGGCCAAAAGCCACTTCCCCTTGGCAACGCTTACACATCAATTTTGCTGGTCCATTCTGGAATGCTCGATGGTTGGTTGAGGTAGATTCATTCAGTAATTTTCCTTTTGTTGTCCGGATGTCTTCCAAGACGTCATCTGCCACCATCCAAGCGTTATCTGCTATCTTTTGCGTTGAAGGTCTTCCACAGACTAGTGTTTCCCACAATGGCGCACAATTCATGTCCGCAGAATTTCAGTCATTCTGCAAGGCCAATGGTCTTCAACATCTGACGTCCGCGCCGTTTTCGCCACAGTCAAACGGTGCCGCTGAACGTTTGGTCAGGACTTTCAAGTCACAGATGTTGAAGTTGAAAGAGTCGCATTCTCGGGAGGACGCGTTATTGCTCTTTTTGTCCTCGTATCGCTCTCAGCCCCGAGATGATCGTTCGCCGGCTGAGTTGCTTCATGGTCGCCCTCATCGAACCTTGATGTCTTTGCTACATCCACCGCATCAGGTTCCTGTGCAGCGGCAGACACCTGCTTTTGCCCCAGGCGACGTTGTCTACTACCGCCACTATCGAGGTTCACGGCGTTCGTTCGAAAGGCGCATTCTTTGCTGATTCGGCCGCGCTATGTATCTGGTTTTGGGGGCCTCTGGTGAGGTGCGTCGGCATCTCAATCAGCCGCGCCTCTGTCGTCGCACGGGATCTGCCGCTCCCCGTCTGCTTTCAGCGACGGTGCCGTCCGGTCAGCGCCCAGGGGACCCATCTACTGGCTCGCCTCAGCCCCAGGTGTTACCGACACTGCCTTCCATTTTGCCCCATGGCGACGCGCCACCGCCGCCGCCTGTTCTCCCGCCGGCGACGCCCGCAGTGGACGCGTCGCTGCAACCGCCGGGCGCCTCCCTGGGTCACGCGCCGCCGATCGCTACCCTTGACCAGTTGTCCTCCGCCATGGAACTTTTGCCCGCTCCGGACCGTATGTCGTCTTCGCCCGTCGGGTGCCCCAGCCCGATGGAGGTCGACCCTTCGACCCCTCCTGTCTCTCTGTGGGCGCATACCCCGCATGTTGGCGTGCACCCTGGAGCAGGTTTTCAGGCGTTTCCTAGCTCCCCACAGTCCGAATGGCAGGGTGTGGGTGGCACAGCCTCGCCTGTTGTTAGGCTCCCCACCTCGTCGCATACGTCAACATGGAGTCCTCCCCACGGTGGGCGGAAGCCTTATGCCACAACCGTCCGCCGATTTGCGGGGGAGGAATGTGGTGTCACCGCCAGACACCACACTTGCTAGGTGGTAGCCTTTAAATCGGCCGCGGTCCGTTAGTATACGTCGGACCCGCGTGTCGCCACTATCACTGATTGCAGACCGAGCGCCGCCACACGGCAGGTCTAGAGAGACTTCCTAGCACTCGGCCCAGTTGTACAACCGACTTTGCTAGCGATGGTTCACTGACAAAATACGCTCTCATTTGCCGAGACGATAGTTAGCATAGCCTTCAGCTACATCAATTGCTATGACCTAGCAAGGCGCCATTATCAGTTACTACTGATATTGTGAATAATGTACAGTCAAGAGCGACGTTCATCATTAATGGATTAAAGTTAAGTATTCCACCAGCTGCGTCCGTTTTTCTAAATTCTAATTTCCTTGTCCTGTTCCAGACCTCACGCCAGCCTGTGTGAGCTAAAACACGTGCCTTTCGGCTTCCTCTAATAACATGTTATTGGCTCTCTTTTCAACCCACAACAGCCCCAAAAACAGTTTTTAAGATATGGCCACCTGCATCTAACCATCCTCTTTACCTATGGATGTGCAGGATTAACTCTGCAGTTTGCCGCAACTGAGCTTGTAAGCGTGCAAAAACTGATCGTAGTAGCTGATATTCCTCCTTTTAATGAAATTTAAAAAAAAATAAATAGTTACATTTTTTAAAATTTGTTTTTAGTTAATTTGCCTTTTTCCTTCTTTTTGTACGAACTTTGTTGTAGAACCTCTTATTTACGTGTGGTAATGAAAATTCATTTAGACAGAATTAAGTACCTTTAAAATTACGTGAACTTAGTCAACCCTCTTATGCTGATAAATTCATATTAACTGATTAAGAATATTTAGTTGAGAATTAAATCTTTTACATAATTCGGCCTTGGCAGACATTTTCTAAATGCAGTGTTTTTTTTTTAAATATTTACTGAATTCTTTCCCGGCCTTAGCTATGGAACACAAGACTGTCTCTATTAGCAGAAAATGGTTAAATATTGCCAAGCCGACCTGAATGTTTAATTATCATTGATAAAACACACTTCATAATACATTTAAGTTATTTGAAAGAACCAACAAATTGTTAAATTTCAACGTTAACTATCCGCCTATGAATGCACAAATGTGAAACAAGTAATAAATTCCGTCAGTCTCAGGATCGTTGTAAAAGAAAAACATTTTCTTAATTCACTGCTAATTTTTATCTGCTCCCGATTTACGGGTTTGGTTAATTTTTCTTAGCGGAACAATTTTTTAAATGTGCCGCCGCTGCAAATCGCTCGGTCGCGGCACAGCCCAGCAATACCAGCGATAATTGCTAAAAATTCTTTAAAGAAATATTATAGATGACATGGGCAAGCTAATTTACATTAGTAATACATACTTTTGATAAATTATAATGTATTTAGACCACAACAATAATTCAACTTACATTAGTTTGTAATTTCTCCTCTAATGGCGGCTAAACCTAGATACAGACAAATGAAGTCTACCCATTCATAAAATGCTACGTCACAGGTTCCTCTCTCTCTCAGCTCTCGAGGAAGACGACAAAGAATGCACACTCTTCCTCCTTATTTATATCACTATCAACCGTTAATGTCTCTTTGCAATCTGCGGCTGTATTTTACATTTTTGTTATCGCAGATATTGACACATTTCGTAATTACATTATGAGTATAGAGATATTACAATCATAAATACATCGAGAATATTACTACAGAAAATATTACAATAATAACGAATGTCCTTTATACAAAATTAAATAATATTTTTTGTTAAATAATTACAGTATATACAAATTGCTTCATAGCGGTGTATATAGTACAATTAAATTTTAGTTTATTAATAGTGTGTGTGTTGCCAGGGAACGTTACACCCTGTGTGTCATTAAACCTTGACTGATTAGTCACCATGGAATGAAGTTCATTAAATGTATCCTCTGATTTACAGATTTCGTCTTCAACCGCCCAAATATTACAGTCCACCCTTAAGGTCCATTGATGTCCAGACATAATTACGTCCGCTTGTCGTGAGAAAAAAACACCACTTGATATAGGACGTACCTTCAAGGCTTCAGCTAAGTTGCAACAGCAAAACAGAATAATTATGCTGGGAGATAAAGCACACCTTCCCTCTTCCCTCTTCAGCGCAACCCATGACGCTAGAACTGCTGGTCTTACCAGAACGTCACGCCTCCTGAGAAACAAAATTAAAACAACTCACATTAACTCTTCCTTCTTACGAGTGGCCTAAGAGCATAATAGCATGTCTGATCGCTTCCACAATTAACTTGGTTCTCTTGTTTATCCACTCTTTTCTTATTCTTTTTCTTAGATTCATCTTTCTCTCCACCAGAAGTTACTGCAGACAATGAGGGAAGTTCCTCAAAACTTCCCTTGAAAGGCCTAATTCGGTTCACATGCACAATAGTAGAGCGAGCTGTAAGTTGTAATTTTACATTCATCGGCGATGTCATCTCGATCACATGGAAAGGACCTTGATAACGGGATACAAATTTTTTTCGTTTTGCCTTTTGGCACGTACAGATTAGTCATCATCAGTCATTGTCCTACACGATATTTGAGTAAAGCCGCCTTTCTATTGTGAACTTTGTCCTGTCTCTCCAATGCTTTAGTGTTAATTTTTTGCACCTGCCGCCAGATTGTTTTCAACTTTGTGGATAAATCCTTAACAGCCGAAATATCGGTTCCTGGTGGGGTCTTGAGCAATTCAAACGGAGATGGCGTCTTCTGACCGAACATAAATTTAAACGGAGACTATCTTGTACTTTCATGCACTTTTGAGTTATACACCGTGGTTACAAACGCCAATAGGGTATCCCAATTGTTGTGTTGCGAATTTATGTAATAACTTATCTTAGGTATTGTACAATGAACTCTCTCAGTCCGACCATTAGCCTGCGGGTGTAACGCACTCATTCTCAATTTCTTTACACGCAACAACATGCGTAACTGTTTTATCAAATCTGTCATAAAGTTTGACCCTTGATCTGTAATTATAGTTTCAGGTGTTCCTAATTTCAATATCCATTGATGTACCATGGCGTGGGCCACTGTTTCAGCTCGCTGGTCATAGACACATAGCACGAAAAATGGTCTATTATTGTTAAAACATAGCGATTACTCACTGGTGTTTGGACAAACGGTCCCAAGACGTCTGAGCAAAGTAATTGAAAAGATCTAACCGCTTCCGGTAGTCGTTGCAACACAATTTTCTGATGACCCAATTCCGCCCGTTGAGCATACGGAATGCAATTCTTTATGTACTGATCGACATCTTGCTTACACGTTGACCACCAGTAACTCTGTGCTACCCTCCTTTCCGTTGCTCTTCGAACCGAATGACCAGAAAACATTGAATCATGTGCTTGCCTTAAAATTTCGCTTCGCAATTTTTCTGGTACGACTATGTGTGGACCATTCCTAGTTTTATGGTACCATATCCCGTGTTCCACGACAAACTGTCGCTGCGAGGTAAATCGTTGACAATCTGTGTCGGCGGTTTGTGCCTCCTCCAAATCGTTCTCATTTATTCCTGTGCATTCTATGGCGCATACTTTACGACTCAGACCATGCGCGTTTCCGTGCGATTTACCTGGTTGATGAAACGCTTCAAAATCGTACTCATTATGACGCAAAGCCCACTTAGTTAATCTACTCGTTGAATCTTTAAGCTCTAACAACCACTTAAGTGCTGCATGGTCAGTAATCACCTTGAAACGTCGTCCATACAGATAACACCTGAAACAGGTTATTCCGAAAATTAATGCCAATAACTCCTTCCTGGTTGTTGAGTAATTTTTTTCGGCATTGTTTAGCTGTATGGAAGCATGTGCTATCGGGTGTTCCTGCCCATCTATTTCCTGAGATAATACAATACCCAAAGCAAGATTACTAGATTCACAAGATAATAGAAACTGTTTACTAAAATCTGGAAAAGCCAAAACCGGACTAGATGTTAACAAATTTTTTAACTTTTGAAAAGCCTCTTCGCATTCTGCTGACCAGTGAAATTTTGCTCCCTTTTTCAACAAATGCGTGAGGGGCTTTGCAATTTCCGCAAATTTTGGAATATACCTCCTGTAGAATTTGGCGAGACCTAAATAAGACTGCAACTCTTTTACTTTTGTAGGTGTCGGAAAATTCATTACTGCCTCTACAAGTTTTGGAGCCATGCAGACACCCTCCCGTCCTATAATATGACCTAAAGAACGGACTTCTTGCAACAAAAAATGACATTTTTCCATATTTAGAGTTAACCGCACTGCTTTCAGATGATCGAAAACTTCGCGCAAACAGCGCACATGTTCTTGCACGTCCTTCGAGAAAACAATTATGTCGTCCAAATATACCATACACTGATTAGGTTTCAGCCCTCATAACACGCTATCTAGAAACCGTTGGAAGATTGCCGGAGCATTTTTGAGTCCGAAAGGCATTCGCCAATGCTGAAAATGACCTGTAGGTGTTGAGAAAGCTGTCTTCGGTCAGTCTTCTGGGGCGACCTCCAACTGGTGGTACCCGTTTCGAAGATCCAAGGTCGTGAAGTACCGACATTGACCCAAATTATCCAGAGTTTCAGTGATATTAGGCATTGGGTATGCGTCCGATACAGGTTTTTGATTCAGGAAACGATAATCACAACAAAAACGGTATGCCTTGCTCCCATCATGCGATTTTTTTACCCACTATTACGATAGGAGTGGACCAGGGACTACTACTGGTTTCTGTTATCCCATCCCTAAGCTGTTGATTAATAAATTCTTCCATGACAGGCTGTAAACATTTTGGAACACGGTATGGACGTCTATACACTGGTGCTTCATTCCCAGTGGGGATGTAATGCTGAACTAACGGTGTGGCGGGCAGTGGACCATGAGAATTAAATAACTCTTTATATTCCGCCAAAAGGTTCTCCATGACTTCTCTGTCTTGCCCTTCTAAAAGTTCTACTTTACCCCTCAGTGCGGACCAGCTGACAGACTCTCCCAGCATTGTGTAATCTGCTGCGAAATTCTTATCCAGTTCATCTTCCCCTATTATCTCCAGATTCGCTATTACGGTACCCCGTGCTAACTGCACCTCTTCAAGGCCAAAATTATCAATACTGACAGGCACAACCTTTTTTCCTTCTATCTCCTGCACGTAGGACACGCTATGGCGCGTAAAACACTTCATTTTATCCAGCGGCTCATTCTCACACGAAGGTTCAACGCCACACAACGAATTTACCGGCACGCTAGCTCCAACATCTGCCCAGATTATTTTCCCTGTACCCTTCAGTATAGTATCTCGCGAGTTAACCCTAAGGGACCTTGTACGCAGTTTAGGTGGCCAACCCGACGTCTGGGCGGTTTCTTGCGACAGTAATGGTTTTTCGGCTGCAGAGCCTAGGGGAAATTGTATATACTGTACGCCGTTCCAGGTTAACTTTTGCGTGATGCACAACCATGAAATCCAATCCGAGTATGACATCATAGCTGCTGCCAACAACTGGAATAACTTCTACCTTAACCTGGAAGTTCCTCATTTCCACTCGGAAGTTTAACACCGCTGATCCGAGTGACTTCACCTGTCCCCCAATCACGCCACTTAACGCCCAGCGTGTTGGTTTTAATTCTACTTTACCGAGTACATTCCTAATCGCCATGGATACCTGAGACCTGGTATCCAATAAAAATTTGCACGGTCTGCTCCTCACCAAGCCGGTCAGAAAAAAGTCTGCCACTGATTCTGCACTAGCATTAATCCTTACTGGGGGTGTTGCACAGTGGACACACCACCCCCTGCCCCGTTTAACTGAGGTGGGTGAGGCCCACCTAGCGGTTTCCTATCATGCTTCTGCCAGGACCCATTTATTTATTTATTTATTTATTGTTCCGTGGGACCAAATTAAGGAGAAGTCTCCATGGTCATGGAACGAGTCAATACATGAAATTATAACATGATAGTAGAAACAGATTAAATGAAATATGAGAAACGTATTCAGGCGACAATTCGTAAGTTGAAATAAAGAAAATCAACAATGTAACACTGGAATTTGCTTCATTTTTCAGCTCTTCCAGAAGCTCCTCGACAGAATAGAGGGAGTGAGCCATGAGGAAACTCTTCAGTTTAGACTTAAAAGCGGTTGGGCTACTGCTAAGATTTTTGAGTTCTTGCGGTAGCTTATTGAAAATGGATACAGCGGAATAGTGCACTCCTTTCTGCACAAGAGTCAAGGAAGTGCATTCCACACGCAGATTTGATTTCTGCCTAGTATTAACTGAGTGAAAGCTGCTAACTCTTGGGAATAAGCTAATATCGCTAACAACAAACGACATTAAAGAAAATATATACTGTGAGTGCAATGTCAGAATTCCCAGACTATTGAATAGGGGTCGACAAGAGGTTCTCGAACTTTCACCACATATAGATCGAACAGCTCGTTTTTGAGTCAAAAACACCCTTTTTGAATCAGAAGAATTACCCCAAAAAATGATACCATATGACATAAGCGTATGAAAACATGCAAAGTAGACTACTTTTCGTGTTGAACTGTCACTTATTTCAGATACTGTTCTAATGGAAAAGAAAGCAGCATTTAGTTTCTTAACAAGATCCTGAACATGGGCTTTCCACAACAGCTTACTATCTATCTCGCTTATAATATGCCCATTCTGTCTGACCAAAATATCGGTTCTTGTCGAATTGTGAGTTAGAAACTGTAAAAACCGTGTCTTACTGTGATTTAGCATCAATTATTTTCCACAAGCCACAAACTTATTTCATGAACTACATTATTTGATAATGTTTCAATATTATACACAAGATCCTTCACTACCAAGCTGGTGTCATCAGCAAACAGAAATATTTTTGACTCACCTGTAATACTAGAAGGCATATCATTTATATAAATGAGAAGCAGGAGTGGCCCCAGCACCGACCCTTGGGGAATGCCCCACTTAACAGTGCCCCATTGGGACTGAACATCACTACCACTCTCAATATTGGGGAAAATTACATTCTGCTTTCTGTTCTTAAAGTAAGAGGCGAACCAATTGTAAGTTACTCCTCTTACTCCATAATGCTCCAACATCTGCAGTAATATTTTTTGGTCAACACAGTCAAAAGCCTTCGTTAAATCAAAGAAAACACCTAGCGTTCGTAACCTTTTATTTAATCTGTCCAAAACCTCACAGATAAAGGAGAATATAGCATTTTCAGTTGTTAAACCATTTCTAAAACCAAACTGTACATTTGCAGCAAATTACGTCAATTTAAATGTTCCAGTAATCTTGTATATACAACCTTCTCAATAACTTTAGCAAACACCGATGGCATAGAAACAGATCTATAATTGTCAACATTATCCCTGTCTCCCTTTTTATAAAGTGGCTTCACTACCGAGTCCTTTAATCGGTCAGGAAACCGACCACTCCTAAAGGAAAAGTTACAGATATGGCTAAGTACTGGGCTAATGTACGTAGAACAATACTTCAGTAATCTGCTGGATACCCCGTCATATCCATGAGAGTTCTTGGTCTTTAGTGATTTAATTATTAACTCAATCTCCCTCTTGTCAGTATCATGGAGGAGCATTTCAGGTAAGAGTCTCGGAACACTTTTTTCTACGAGTGCTATATGATTCCCTTTTGGGACTAGGTTTCTATTTAATTCACCTGCTATATTCAGAAAGTGATTATTAAATACTGTACATATATGCGACTTATCAGTAATACAGACATTCCCACTACGCACTGATTCTATATCCTCGACCTGTCTCTGCAGACCAGCCACTTCCTTTATGACTGACCATATGCATACCACATACTTTTTGCCTTCCTAATAACTTTTTTAAGCACCTTACAATACTGTTTGTAATGGGCTGCTGCATTTAGATTTTGACTGTTTCTAACGTTTTGATATAATTGCCACTTTGTTCTACAGGATATTCTTATCCCTCTAGTCAGCCACCCAGGCTGCCTGTTTGCGCTAGTACCCTGTTTTGAACGTTCTAACGGAAAGCAACTTTCAAAGAGCACGAGAAAAGTCTTGAGAAAAGCATTATATTTATTGTCTACTGTATCAGCACTATAAACATCTTGCCACTCTTGTTCCTTGATAAGGTTTACAATGGTCTCTACAGCAACTGGATCAGCTTTCCTAAAAAGTTGATAACTATATTTAACATGTGTTGCAGCACAAAAATATTTTAGAGTTAAAACTTGTGCATCATGATCTGAAAGGCCATTCTCTTTTTTGCTAATTGAATGCCCTTCTAGTAATGAGGAATGAACAAAAATGTTGTCTATGGTTGTTCTACTATTCCCTTGTAATCTCGTTGGAAATAATACGGTTTGCATAAGATTATATGAATTAAGGAGGTCTACCAGTATCCTTTTCCTTGCACAATCACTTATACAACTAATATTGAAGTCACCAGGTATAACTAACTTTTTGTATTTCCTATAAAGTGAACCAAGAACCTCCTCTAGCTTTAGCAAAAATGTTGTGAAATTGGAGTCTGGGGATCTATAAATAACAACAGTTAGAAGATTAACTCCACTAAATTTAACCACACCTGCACAACATTCAAACACCTTTTCAGTGCAGTACTTTGAAACATCAATTGACTCAAATGGGATACCGTTTTTCACATACATGGCTACTCCCCCACACCTCAAAGAGCTCCTAGAAAAGCTGCCAGCCAATACGTATCTTGGTAAAGGAAGCCTCTGAATTATCTCCTTATTTAAGAAGTGTTCAAATATATCAATAATTTCAGAGTCAACATCTATAAGCAGTTCACTAACTTTATCTCTAATACCTTGTATATTCTGATGAAATATACTAATTCCCTCATTACTCGGATACCTAAGCTTCATCGAAAGTGGTTTCTTTGGTAGAGAGACTTCCCTTAAGCAGGAATACCTATCAGCTGACATCTACATTTCCTGCTCTGCACTTCCATGCAATCGCGTCTAATGTGTCCCATCCGACCACATCTGAAACATTGCATTTCTGCATTAAACACTGCTTTCCTGTCCCACATCTTTGTTATTGCTTCAACTTCCTCTAACGCCACAGCGATTCCGACTGCCTGATTGAGAGTCTTAGGGAATTCCATCATAATCTTGCTTGAGGTTTTGGGTTGTATTCCCCGCAAAAGTGCGTCTAGTGCCCTCTGCTCATCTTCCTACAGAATGGCTTCATTAACCCTATCGGAATCCGTTAGCTCATAGGTATTAACATTAATTTTTCGAATTAGTTCTACAAAAGCTTCTATTGATTCCCCATTCCTTTGACACATTCTATTCAATTGTTGCCGATAATATCTAGACGTATTTTTCCTCCAATACCTTTCCAGCAACCCATTTTTGAATACTTCAAATGTCCGAGCATCCCTTAATTCTTCATGGCATGTAACGTATACTCTGGCATCCCCAGTTACCTTCATCTTAGCCACATGCAAAAGTGTTTCTGCACCCCAGTTTCCCAATTTAGTGGTCGTGCTAAGGTTCTCCCGAAAAATCATAACATCCTCCCCAGCTTTTCCCGAGAAAGGAGTGACCAAAGACACAGCGTTAGTGTCAATAATTACTGCATTAACAGGAAACCGTTCCTTGCTCGCTTCTTTAGACCGACCAAGCTCTATCTCTGATTCCGACACTCACTCAAGTAGCTGCTGAATAGCCACCTTGACTGACACAGACTGCTCCATCACTACCAGCTATCGAATCAAGACTACATTAAGCCCAGAAAGAAGAACAGGAAGGGAAGACAGACTATGCCACAGGTCCAGACAAACCACCAAACGAAAAATTGGCACTTACTTGTCATGTTGAAGCAACTGCTGATCCATTGTTGCCCTTCTCAGGTGCTACATATGCTCTTCGATTACCAGCCAAAATTTCCTCCAAATCCAGGAAGAAGGCCACTACTGTCACCAATTGTTACAGGAGTTTGTGATGTACAGGTTGCCTGACACACCACTTGTAATAGAATGACCAGAGCGGGTGATGTGGTCGGGGTTGTGCGATGTGGCTGGGTAGAAGAAGGTGGATGTATTTAGCAATTTTCCTCTTTATTGTCGGTTCTTCCAATACATTTTCTGGTAGCTCAGCCCCACCGCTCGTGTCGTGGTGGAGACATGCTGATGTGCGCAGCCTGGGGAATGCGATGCCATACTCGGTCAGTGGCTGCGCAAGCGGTAGGAGGTTAGCAGCACGAGGCCCGACGTAGCTCGCCTCCTGCACATGCTGCGGCTCGTGACGACGCCGGGAGTCGCCGGTGCAGCAGCGGGCAATGTCCTCTGCGGGCCGGTTCTCGGGCACAGCGGCACTGATGACGACGACGTAGCAGCGACCGAACGCCCAAGCGGTCGAACCGATGCCGTTGCCCACCTCTGATGCCATTAAATAATGCAGACCGCAGCTGAGTCCACCGTTTATGAGGCGCCGTGTTTATTAGAATAGTCTCGAGGAGTCGGCTAAAGCAACTGCGCCACACGCGGCCCGCGCCATCATAATTTTGTTAATGCTGCATTCTGACTGTTGATGGCTGCCACGCACGTACACACATACCGAAGCTCATTGCAAACCTGTGTCACCTGCATAAAGCACCGGCCAGCCTTTGTACCCTGTCTGCTGTGTGGCTCTGCAATACCATGTGTGACGAGAGATGTGGTACACGGGATCTTCTAACATTTGTTGAGGTACTGGATAAGCTCAACAAAGAGCACAAGGGGCAAATAGTGCTTCAGAAAATCCTGGAAGTAACTGTTACCATTCTTGATTTCAGTGGAAGAATTCAAGTAAATTCTATAATGTAAGAAAGCAAGAATCTAGTAGTAGAAATGATTAAAGAAGTAATCAGTCACAAGAGTTTGTTTCTTATAACGTTAACAGCCAGGATATGTATGAGCGAAAGAATAGGCCAATTCCGATACAGGTTAAAAATGATCATTCTACGGCCTGGGCCTTGCTTCAAGATGTGGAATTGCAAGTGTAGAGCCACATACTGAAAAGTTGGTAACAATAGTGTACTCAGTTTATAAGAGGGAATGATTGTTGGAGGAGGACAAGAAAGGGCAGAAGGAATTAATTAAACCTATAAGTCTTGGTACAGTTTTTGAAACAGAAATCATTTAGATTCAGGAGTTGAGATTTTAGTTATATCACCTAGTTAATATCGATACTAAAACGTATATATATATATATATATATATATATATATATATATATATATATATATATATGCTCCTGATTTCCTGTAAATGAAGTATTTGTGGTAAATATCAAAGGGAGTAGGGTAGATTAATTAAGGACAAAACATAATCACTGATTACTGATTCATTACATTACAGAATTACAGATTACAGATTCAGGAATTGAGATTTTAGTTATATCACCTAGTGAAAGGTGTCTGATGCATTCCTTTCACATTAATTTCTTAAACCTTTTGTCATTTACGGCATACATTCCACTTCTAAATTTGCTGTGGTGTTTCTGACTATCTGGGAGGAGACTGAGCAGTGGAACATGATACTTTTACACACAAACAAGATCGATCTGTCGCACTACTACACTTTAAAACACAGTTTATGTGTAACTCATGTCACACATTCTCATACGGAACCTACATCCGCTTTCTTTTATATAGTGTATATTATAAGATACTGTCATCCTCCTTCCCTTCTGTGTGAAAGATGAATGAGCAAATGTATTTATAGTTGCATGCTTGATGGTAGCAGACAAGCCTATCTGCTAGAGAACGATAGGACCAACGTCGGAACAGGCAGCTACGCTTTCTAAAAGCAAAGAGGTTTCTATTCTTAGTATGGTCCTGTCCGTCCCTTGTCATGTTGGTAGAGGAAGCTGCCTCTCTGGTCACTTCCGTTTGTATCTGTGAAGCACCCTCGGTAGGAGTACAAGGCAGTCAGTCCACAGCGAGCATCTGAAGTGGTAAGATCTCCGGCTAAGCGCGTCTCTGCTAAGTCCGTAGGACAATTGATTTCTTAAGTTCAGCCTAACTGAAAATTTAATCACCTTTATTTCAGGTTTAGATCTAAAATATCTTATGTTATCTTAAATTGCAACGCAGTGTAATTCGAGCATGAAGTTCAGAATATCTTCCAGTAGTTGCTTTGTCACTACTTTGTGAGTAAAGTGGGACCATGTGTTGATGACCTGTAATTCTAAGATCATCAGTCTTAAATGCGAATGTGCATGAGATTATAACGTCTCGTCTTGACAATATTTTTCAATATAGCAGCTTCTCTTTATGTTCAACCCACGTGGGGTGTACTTTGTGAGACCAGTGCCATGTGCTTATACAATTGTTTGACACATCAGGTTAATAGTAAGACGACAGTAACCAGTTCGAGGTTTTTCTTTTGTAAATTGCGTTTCGATGTAATTTATTTTAATTATCAAAATTATTGTGGAGCTACACTCTTTGTGTAAACCAAGTTGACCACGTGAAGCATGTGGTGTAAGCATCAAAGTAGCCCTCAGCTATTCTTTTTGGGAAGATTTCACAGAGAGTTAGTATGAATTTAGTATACCAGTGTGTGGTAATTTCGTGACGGACAGGATTGCGCTATGAACGTAACTTCTGTGGGTGAAAATTGAATCGGTTGGTTGTGGTTAATTTCCTCTTGAATATGTTTCAACGTTCTTTGTGTGTTATTTTATGAATGCAGTGTTGTATGCAGTCTCCCAATCTTGGCTCCATATTTGATGTGTTCTGTAAGATTACAAACTCACATGTTCACAATCCTAAATAAGGCACCAGTTTAGTTGTGAATCAGGATAATATGCTGAAATTTTAACGGATCAATGATCAATGTGAAAATAAATGTCCAAATATAAACTGATTTATTTCTTTTTATTTAAATTCTCTTGTGTATATATATATATATATATATTATATATATATATATATATATACACACACACAGAGTGACTCACCTAACGTTACCGCTGGATATATTTCGTAAACCACATCAAATACTGACGAATCGATTCCACAGACCGAACGTGAGGAGAGGGGCTAGTGAAATTGGTTAATACAAACCATAAAAAAATGCGTGGAAGTATGTTTTTTAACACAAAACTACGTTTTTTTAAATGAAACCACGTTAGTTTTGTTAGCACATCTGAACATATAAACAAATACGTAATCAGTGCCGTTTGTTGCATTGTAAAATGTTAATTACATCCGGAGATATTGTAACCTAAAGTTGACGCTTGAGTACCACTCCTCCGCTGTTCGATCGTGCGTATTGGAGAGCACCGAATTACGTAGGGATCCAAAGGGAACGGTGATGGACCTTAGGTACAGAAGAGACTGGAACAGCACATTACGTCCACATGCTAACACCTTTTATTGGTCTTTTTCACTGACGCACATGTACATTACCATGAGGGGTCAGGTACACGTACACATGTGGTTTCCGTTTTCAATTGCGGAGTGGAATAGAGTGTGTCCCGACACGTCAGGCCAATAGATGTTCAATGTGGTGGCCCTCATTTGCTGCACACAATTGCAATCTCTGGCGTAATGAATGTCGTTCACGCCGCAGTACATCTGGTGTAATGTCGCCGCAGGCTGCCACAATACGTTGTTTCATATCTTCTGGGGTTGTAGGCACATCACGGTACACATTCTCCTTTAACGTACACCACAGAAGGAAGTCCAGAGGTGTAAGACCAGGAGAACGGGATGGCCAATTTATGCGTCCTCCACGTCCTATGAGACGCCCGTCGAACATCCTGTCAAGGGTCAGCCTAGTGTTAATTGCGGAATGTGCAGGTGCACCATCATGCTGATACCACATAAGTCGACGCGTTTCCAGTGGGACATTTTCGAGCAACGTTGGCAGATCATTCTGTAGAAACGCGATGTATGTTGCAGCTGTTTGGGCCCCTGCAATGAAGTGAGGACCAATGGGGTGGTCGCCAATGATTCCGCACCATACATTTACAGTCCACGGTCGCTGTCGCTCTACCTGTCTGAGCCAGCGAGGATTGTCCACGGACCAGTAATGCATGTTCCGTAGATTCACTGCCCCATGGTTTGTGAAACCCGCTTCATCGGTAAACAGGTAGAACTGCAACGCATTCTCTGTTAATGCCCATTGCCAGAATTGCACTCGATGATTAAAGTCATCACCATGTAATTGCTGATGTAGCGACACATGAAACGGGTGAAAGCGGCGACGATGCAGTATGCGCATGACTCAGTCCACCGGCTCTCGCAATGTCCCGTGTACTCATGTGTGGGTTCATGGCAACAGCAGCTAACACATCAACTGCACCCGCTTCTCCTATGACGGGCGTGTTACGGACCCGTTTGCGTGCTACGACCATACCTGTTGCATACAGTTGGCGGTAGATGTTTTGCAATGTGCGGCACGTTGGATGCTCTCTGTCCGGGTACCGTTCTGCATACACCCTGCAGGCTTCAGCTGCATTTCGTCGACACTCGCCATAGATGAGTATCATCTCCGCCTTTTCAGAGTTCGAATACACCATGGTCACAGTTCCTACAACACTACACTATCACAGACGTCTGGTAACACGGTGTACTACAGTTGGTTTGCGTGCGGAGACGAATGCAGAATAACACTAGCAGCAAGCGCTACATGCGGACACTGCGACAGCTAGACCAAACCACAACAGTGAACTACAGCCACACTCGTAAACACGGTCGTCATCGTAAACATGCCTCTGCAGATCCTGCTCGCCGACCGTGGCCCGTGTTTGTTACAACACGCAACTGAACGTCGGAGGTTTCAAGCGTCAACTTTAGGTTACAATATCTCCGGATGTAATTAACATTTTACAATGCAACAAACGGCACTGATTACGTATTTGTTTATATGTTCAGATGTGCTAACAAAACTAGCCTGGTTCCACTTAAAAAAACGTAGGTTTGTGTTAAAAAACATACTTCTGTACATTTTTGTATGGTTTGTATTAAACAATTACACTAGCCCCTCTCCTCACGTACGGTCTGTGGAATCGGTTCGTCAGTATTTGATGTGGTTTACGAAATATATCCAGCGGTAACGTGAGGTGACTCACCCTGTATATATATATACATATACATATATATATATATATATATATCACCAGTTGTCGTAAGATGACTATTAAAATATTATAATTAATGTTAGTCTGGTTGGGAATTTGGTAAGCTGGACTGGTGAAACAGCTACTCAGTAATGCAAGGTTAACATCCCCAAATAGCTCACAGCTTTTAACCCGCTTTTATTGTCTTGAATATCAGCACTGCTTTCAGAACAACTTAATGCAGCAACATTACACATGGCGACCCTGTTCCGCGGTACAGCTAGAGCGTTGTATAATCTTAATTTTTTTTCCCTGCAGCTCTCAAACAACTTCTGCGTTGTTTCTGAGCAGACTTTCAAAAGATTCATGGCATTGTTGAGCGGCGTTGTGTTGTTTGTCTTGTTGTTTTGTTTTTTATTATTGTGTGTTTTATATGTGTGTGTTTTTTTTTCTCGCTTGTAAATTGCACTGACTTCAATCAAAAATATAAATTTGATTTGTATGGGAAAAAGTGCGTACTAAGTTGGGTACTTTACGTGTAACTGTCGTAATTTTTGGGGGATACATTTATTGTGATTAGTGTGTTGCGTACCGGATGTAAATTGAACTAATGTAGACACGTAACCAAGCTAAAAGTAGGCGGTCCAACAACTTAAGCAACATGGAGCAAGGGGATAATTTGATTTCGAATATTAACACGTCGGACGGTTCCGAAAATGCAATGGGGAATACTTCAGAGGAAATGCAAAATAGGATGAACGGGCACACAGCAGAGCCAGAAATTAATTTGCCTCCAACTAACGAAATTGATTAGGCAGAAAATAAAGAAAACGCAGAGAAATCAGAAAAATCGTTCTGAGAACAAAAAAAATCATCAAAAAAATCGATCCGCGAGCTAGGCGAACAAATAGACGAAAAACTAATCCAGCAGACAAATAAAGTCGACAAGTCGATGCAGAGAGTGTTCGATGATATCTCACAAAGAATAAACAATCTGGCAAGTGAAATAAAAAGTGATATTATGAAAGAAGTAGGCCTTACATCGATGATCGTCTGCAAGCCTTAGAATAGGGCAAGCGAAGTCGCGATGCGGAATCGAAAGAGAGCAAGGAACAGCTACTTAGGAATTTCCAAGCGCTGAGAGAAGAATGCCAAAGGAAACACGAGCAGGTACTTTCCAGGGTCCAGGAGGCGGAAACGCATTGCCCCACGTCCATTAGCAACACAGTAGCGGAAACAGTCAAGCAATTCATCCACTCGAACAGCAAGTAGAACAATTGAAGCAGACTGGGGCGGAGGACAACAGACAATTACACGATAAGATTGCGGCATTAGCGGACATCATAGCCACGATGAAGGTGATGGAGAGCGATAACAATACTACACCGGTTGCGGTCGCAGAGACTGAAGAAGTGCGTTCGGTTCTTAGATTTCAGAAGGACAGTTCGAAGTGAACAGGCGGCAAAAAACTGAAACAGGCGAATTACAAGAACGCGTGGCGCATCTGGAAAGCCGCATGGGGTGTGATTCCGAACTCGCCAATAGCACAAAAGAGAGTCGTACGAACAGTGCAGAAAGGGACTCCGGCCACGAGGGAGATTTTGACAACAGGGAAGAATGTATTTTGAGGGGCAGCCATGACAAAAATAGAAACATTCAAGGGCCTCGCCGGGAGGAAATGTGGGGATTTGATTTCAAACATTTCCTTACGGTGAGGAGGTTTGAGATATTTCGAAATTCGCATAAAGGAATACATCCACGAGCATGGCTCGAGCAATTTGAATTCTGTCTTTCCCCCGAATGGGCAAGTTCACATAAGATAGAATATATGTGTGGCTATTTGGAATGCGATCCGGCGATTCGCATGAGGTCGGCAGCGCGACACTGCAACACCACTCGGCAGTTTCGACAAGCCTTTCTGTCCGCCTATTTGTCGGAAGAGGCACAAGATAGGGTCAAGAATGGCATAATTGTGCTGCAAAATTTGAACCAGTCTGGTTTTGGCAGCCCAGCACGCCTATTCGACCAGATGTTGCAGGCGAATCAATTTCTATACGATCCATACGGACCTGCGGAACTAATTAGGATATGCATCACCAAATTACCGATGCACTTGCGCCACGTCATTCCTGCGGGACGATGAAAAGAGGACATGGAAACGTTTAAGACACTTCTCCAAGAGTTGGAATACAATACAGGAGAATGCCAGCCTAATCAGGCACAAAGTTATTACGGGGCACAGCAGCGAGACCGCAGTCGTGGCCGTAGTACTAATCAACGGCGTGACTGGTCGTCGCGACGCGAACGGGGCAATAATCGGGACCGGCCGTATAGGAACTGGGGTAACAGTCGTGAACACAGGTGGAACAACGGAAATGATCGAGGACGTGGACAAGATCGTGAACGCAACAGTTACGACAACCAGAATCGATACTACGGTGAACATGGTGGGAATAGGATTGTAGGCGGAGCACCACATGATTTTGAAATTCGGCCGGCTAACCCAAGACATAATTCAGCAAATGGAAATGAACAAAACCGGCCATGACAAATCATCAGCGCAGAAGGCGCCCAATCGGAACAAATGAGTAACATGGCAAATGAGTACATAGGGTGCATAGAGAGGAGAATGAATTGATTAGTTTACATTTGTGACATATGCATTGTGAATAATATGTTTGTAAAAATAATGATAAAGATGTTTCTATGTGATTGGTTGAAGTGATGTTTGTAGTTTTTTTTCTTTCCTTGTGCAATTAGGATTTAGGTTGGCTCAAATGTGAAGATGAAAGGTTTCTTCGTGAACGAGTGAAATGCTGTTTATGGTTTTTTTATGTAGATTGAAAAGCGTCGCTCCTGAGGGAAGCAAGATCTGTGTTGATTTAATGCAAAACTCAGGGGAATATCCGATCTGTGGGTATTATAGGTCTGGCAAACCCAGGTCCCCAGCTGTTAGTAGCCTTGTTTCCGATTTTCAGTGCTACTATCTATCTATTACTATTCTATATCTGTCAGTATAAATGAGGATCTCTTACTATAGTATGCGTGCTGTATGAATATTTTAAGATAAGAGAACTCTTGAGAAAGGAATGAGTAAGTTTAGAGTTTTGAAAACAGTATGCAATTATACGATTGTTTAACCAATGGCTTCCCAATATGCGATGATATGTTAATATTGATGGTATATGTCTTTTTGTTCTTTACAGCTGAGTACGTAAAGTGCTATCTGTGGATTTCGTAAGTGGATTGATTCCTTTCAAGGTGAAAGAAGAATTGTGGTTTGTGTAATTTACATGGCCCTGAAATATTATTGCGGTAGTCAAATGACGAGCAGTTTTCCAGCAAATGTAGAATGGAACAGAAATATGGATCCTTTATGTAGTCTTGATTGATGTTGAGCCAGAGCCTGAAAAATTATTCTGCATAAATTCTTCTCCTAGAAAAGTGAAATTTATGTGTTTTGCTGATGCTGTGAACATTACAGCTTACTGTTTTCGCTGGCGCAGGATGCACTGCCGCCTATATGAATTGAACTGAAGAAATTTCCCGCTTGAAGGTAGAGGAAAATTAAATAATTTTCATTATGGGACCGCAGGAAAGCTTGGTTTAATGTAATAAGGACGAAGCAAAACATTTGTCATTGAAACTAGAGGAGGATCAGATCTTTTGTGTCAGTTGTAAGTTCAATAAGATGTTAAGATGAAACTGTTTTACAGAATAGAGGAGACCAAAATTTTGCCATTTGCGAGAAGTGAATCCAGAATAACTACCATAGGTGAAATAACTGATTTGGAAGCGAAAGGTAACTTAAAGAAGGAACGAAATGGGAGCAAAATGGGTAAGACAATGTAGTATAACCTGTATGATGAAAGTATTTTTACCCTTCTCAGAGTCATCTGTGTGATTAATTCTTGTGATACCATAATTTTTTACTGTTTTATGTATAAACATATGAGTATGATTAGTGTATAATTGCGAGTCTCTTATCAGGTGTGTCAACTGGTATAAATGTTTCGGCGTGTAAATAACCATTGTTCTTTTTACTATGTATGTTTAAGGAAAGTTTCTCCATATTTATCATGTGACAAGACATATGCCGCGAGCGTCAAGAAGAGGACGAATTAGAACAATGTTGTAGTGGTATAAACACTGTGTTGAAGTTGCATTGAAGTAGCTTGTTGGATTAACTAGTAGTGGATTGAAGTAAAATTTTGAGTAATTCATGTATATGGGTAGTTAGTTTGTAGAACAGATAACAGGTGTGCATGTGTGTGTGTGTAAATAAAATGTGAACCCTATGCTGTCCTGACCTATACTTGCACAAGGCATAATTCTATTCATTTTAGTGTATTAATAAGTAGCATTTGATTTATTAAAAGCAGAAGTGAATTGTTTAAATTTGAAGCATACCACATTAGTGATGTGGATTTAGATATTATATTGTCAGTTCATTTAATTTTTATTTTCATACTGTCAAGTCATTTAACTTTTATTTTTTTATATTGTCAAGTCATTTAACCTTTTTTTTGTCAATTAATGTAACTTTTTTATTTGCAAAAAAAATTAAGTCTCACTTTTGTTCTTAAAAATTGTGAAAGACAATACTAAGTGGTATTATGTATGACATTTTGTAATCACATAACTATGATGAACAATTTCTGTGAATGCAGTTGAGAACGTGAAAGCGAACCGGCTAAACTCTTACGAGACATCGGGAGCAGCGAGGAGGAGGACTAGTTGTAAACAGTCGGGTTTCCGAGCAGGACACCCTGTCAGCCGGGCCACTTATGGAGTGCGCACGAGAACAAAAGAAGGGTGTGGGCTGAACACTTTCCCTTGCAGCCGGAGCTAATGGCCAGCCACACCAGTGCGACCCTTCATGGAGGTGATGACCTGAGATGGCAGAGCGGTCCACCACACGGAAATCCATCTGCTGGAAACGCACCACACGCACACGACCGTGACGAGACGGCCGCGGTGAAACGACAGAAGACAGGGGATAAAGGGGCGTGGAGCCTATTTACGTGTACTGTCCAGAGAAACTTGCAGATGTCAACGACGCCTGTCAACATTTCCCGGCGGAAGCCCATTGTCAAGTGACAGTAAATCATGGTCGGTGTTCTCTGGTTGCTAAGCGTGGCACAAAGAAGAGCCACTAAGTGTCATCCTTGCCCAGGAATATCAAACTGGCGAGTCAAATGAGGATACCGCACGAATTTGACAACACAGACATGGAACCAAATAGAGATGTACGTAACACGAGCCACTAAGAGAAACTTCATGAGAGGGCAGAGACGGCAGGATTGCACGCAACAGATGGAGAAAAATCCCTACTGACAGCTGCGGTGACGAGCCCCCCCCCCCCCCCTTATATTGTGCCTCAGAACAGTGAATCTACTGAGTGTGCCAGTGAACAGTGATTATACGGTTCTTAGTCCAATGCATATACGTATGTTTCTTCCAGAGAAACTTTGTCTCGTGTATTTTGCAGGGGCTCGATTTATTGGTGTTTTTTATTAGACTGACCCTTGTATTTTGCAAGTGTTATATATATTGTTTTTTTAGACTCTGACTTTTGTATTTTGCAGGTATTTTATTTATTGGTGTTTTTTTTAAACATTGACTATTGAACTTTCAGAGCTGTTTTATTTATCAATGTTTGTTTTTGTGTGGTGTATTAGATTTGTGATATTTTGTTTCATAAATCCATTCCTGTGGCATTGCTTCGTTTATCAGTCAGACAGCTATTCATTCTCATTGAATTGTGATCGATTAGCCTTTGCATGAGGCATATTTATAATAAGGAACCCCATAAGGGTAACAATCACATAATTAATTGTAGTTTTGGTATAACGATACAGTGATCATTGATTGCTAACTAACTGAAATATAGTAGAGTGATTAAATTACTGCCCCAAAGTTATTTTAATTTTACAAATTAGTTTCATAAGATATAGAATTTTTTTGCGGTAACCACTTTGTAAAACATGTTTTGTCTCTTATTATCATTTTTTTACTTCTGCAGATTGTACATTGTAATGTTCTGCTTTATAATACTGATGTTATTTTCATGTTTTTTTAAACTGCTGTGGCACCTTTGCTATTTTCGTAAATTTTACTAATTAATAAAGTCATAAATTTTCCTATGATCAGTTGGATCTTGCAATGAGCAAATACTGGTGAACTCCATAAGGGTAACAACCAGAAATTGTTTTCATATTAATGACACAGGGACCATTGTTTTTACTTGCTGACCGAATTAGGTCTACACTATCTTTTAAATAGGTGTCACAGATTGTTTTTTTTTCTCTTTGAAATTTGTAGATTCTAAAGATGTGTTGAAATTATTGTGTTTTAGCAAACAGCTGGTGACCTTTTGCCTTTCCTTTACATTTTTGATTTAAGTTGGGTGTGAGAAGCCTGCTTGGGAATGTCCCAGCATGGCCAGAAAATTCCCTGCACAGTCTTTTCCCGGAGCGTTGGGGTTATGAAAGGTCTCTGTTGGATTCCTTTCATGTTAATTCCTTATAACTGTTGTCATTTACGGCATACATTCCACTTCTAAATTTACTGTGGTGTTTCTGACTATCTGGGAGGAGACTGAGCAGTGGAACATGATACTTTTGCACACAAACAAGAACGATCTGTCACACTACTACACTTTAAAACACTGTCTCATAGGGAACCTACATCTGCTTTCTTTTATATACTGTATATTATAAGATACTGTCATCCTCCTTCCCTTCTGTGTGAAAGATGAACGAGCAAATGTATTTCTAATTGCGTGCTTGATGGTAGCAGACAAGCCTATCTGCTAGAGAACGATAGGACCAACGTCGGAACAGGTAGCTACGCTTTCTAAAAGCAAAGAGGTTTCTATTCTTAGTATGGTCCTGTCCGTCCCTTGTCATGTTGGTAGAGGAAGCTGCCTCTCTGGTCACTTCCGTTTGTATCTGTGAAGCACCCTCGGTAGGAGCCCACGGCAGTCAGTCCACAGCGAGCGTCTGAAGTGGTAAGATCTCCGGCTAAGTGCGTCTCTGCTAAGTCCGTAGGACAATTGATTTCTTAAGTTCAGCCTAACTGAAAATTTAATCACCTTTATTTCAGGTTTAGATCTAAAATATCTTATGTTATCTTAAATTGCAACACAGTGTAATTAAAGTGTGAAGTTCAGAATATCTTCCAGTAGTTGCTTTGTCACTACTTTGTGAGTAAAGTGGAACCACGTGTTGATGACCTGTAATTCTAACTAAGATCATCAATCTTAAATGCGAATGTGCATGAGATTATAACGTCTCGTCTTGACAATATTTTTCAATATAGCATCTTTTCTTTATGTTCAACCCACGTGGGGTGTACTTTGTGAGACCAGTACCATGTGCTTATACAATTGTTTGAGCCATCAGTTTAATAGTAAGACGATAGTAACCAGTTCGAGGTTTTTCTTTTGTAAATTGCGTTTCGATGTAATTTATTTTAATTATCAAAATTATTGTGGAGTTACACTCTTTGTGTAAACCAAGTTGACCACGTGAAGCATGTGGTGTAAGCTTCAAAGTAGCCCTCAGCTATTCTTTTCAGGAATATTTCACAGAGAGTTAGTATGGATTTAGTGTACCAGTTTGTGGTAATTTCGTGACAGACAGGAATGCGCTACGAACGTAACTTCTTTGGGAGAAAATTGAATCGGTTGGTTGTGGTTAATTTCCTCTTGAATATGTTTCAACGTTCTTTGTGTGTTATGTTATGAATGCAGTGTTGAATGCAGTCTCCCAATCTTGGCTCCATATTTGATGTGTTCCGTAAGACTGCAAACTCACATGTTCACAATCCTAAATAAGGCACCAGTTTAGTTGTGAATCAAGTTTAATATGCTGGAATTTTAACGGAACAATGATCAATGTTAAAATAAATGTCCAAATATAAACTGATTTATTTCTTTTTATTTAAATTCTCTTATATATATATATATATATATATATATATATATATATATATATATATATATATATATATCACCAGTTGTCGTAAGATGACTATCAAAAGATTATAATTAATGTTAGTCTGGTTGGGAATTTGGTAAGCTAGACTGGATACCTGGTGAAACAGCTACTCAGTAATGCAAGGCTAACTTCCCCAGAGAGCTCATAGCTTTTAACCCGCTTTTATTGTCTTGAATATCAGCACCGCTTTCAGAACAACTTAATGCAGCAACATTACACTAGTTAATGTCGATACTAAAACGTAAATATATGCTCCTGATTTCCTGTAAATGGAGTTTTTGTGGTAGATATCAAAGTGAGTAAGGCAGATTAATTAAGGTTTTCACTTAAACTTTACTAGTGTTGCGTGATTTAAAGTTAAACATATTGTTGGGACAGGACAGGTTGTTGAACTAAAAGCCTTCTTCGGATTTCGACGTGAATAGAATTTCATTGGAATTTGCCAATGTCTCTTATAAAAAAGTATAAACAGGTCTTTACAGACAAACCAGGGGTAAATGGTGATTATGTTTCTAAGTTTAAAGTTAAACATGACAAGCCTCTTACTTTCAAATCGACCAGAGATCCTATGAGTCTACACATAGACGTCCATGAAGAAATCTATAAGATGACTGAAAAAGGTATCACTGAAGGTAGCAGAAGGGTATAATAGTAAGAAAATCGATGGGTGGAATCTGCATAGGATTACAAGTGAGAAATTTAAACAAGCATATTGAGACACAAAGGGATCGCTCAGTAGCTACTGGGGAGCAGTTACCATGGTTTGAACAACCACAATTTTTCAGTTCAATGAACCTTACAGCCACGTACTGGCAGCTTCCACTGCATGAAGAATCTAGAACCTATATGGTCTTCTTGTTTGACAGCAAGTCATATCAGTTTAGGGTGCTACCATTCAGATTAAAGATATCAATAGCTATTTTTACACAAGCCGTACACAATTATTTGGGGCCAGGAATTAATAATGTATGCAGATGACATCTTATTGGTTTCAAAGAACTGGCCGAAATATTGTGCACTACTAATAAAAATATTACAGAATCTGCTGAAGAAGGGATTGACTATGAATTTAGCCAAATCACCTTTTGGGCGATGTGAGTTGAAATCTTTTGCACATGTGTTAGGAGTAGAAGGAGTACAGCCTGACCCAGACCGAGTTCGACCAATCAAAGAAAGTAACCACGTAACATAAAGCAGATAGGTTCATTCCTAGGCATAGTGGGCTTCTACAGGCGATTAATAAAAAGTCAATCAATGAATTATTCATGTCTTCTAGCCCTATTACAGGAATGATCAAAGTGGGCTCGGTGAGGTGGACTGTAAAACACACCCTGGTAAAAGCAAAAATTTTAGGTCATGCCAGGATGCACAAACTGTTTAAATTGGTCACAGATGTGTCTGAGTAAGACCTAGGGGCAGAATTGTTCCAAGCAGAGTAGGACCCAGAAAAAAGGGTAACATATTACCACAAGGTTTGCTGCCAGAAGTCTTCAACAAGCATACTACTGCACAGCAAGTTAATGTGACAGTTCCTTTTCTTACAAGAATTTGAAACAGAAATAAATTACATGAAGGTCACACAGAATGTAGTACCAGATGATTTATCCAGGCTAACATTAGGTATGAATGTAATAACCAAAACAGAATATCCCTTATTTATATTTGCAATTGATTTTCTGCCAGTTACTTACATTAGGAATGAAATATGTGTTTTAGAAAGAAAAGTATATGGAGAAACAAAGATGGACAGTAAATTTACTAACATATTTATCTCATGTAAGCAACGTACACTTTCTTAGAAGGATATGATGCGTTTTGCCATGGAGACTGAGGGGTCACACAGCTTTGATCTTTGGAACTTAATTATTGGCTGAAAGCCACTTTAATTTAAAAATGGCTGAGGCCAATAACTTAAAACACAAGCACAATCAGAAATGTAAAAGTTAAGCCTTATCTTACAACACTTCTTTATTTAGGCTGGAGGACCAAAGAATCTGAATTTTCAGAGCAAACAATTTGAATTCAAAAGCCCAACACTTAAGGCTAAGCAATATTAACTTTTTTTAAAAAAAAAGGCCTTATGTAAAACAGTTCTTAAGTACGCAAAACTCAACCAAAACAGAAATTTAAAAGGCAAAGCCTTATCTTCAAACAGTTGTTTAGTTAGGCTGAAGGCCCAAGAATCAGATACTTCAAGAGCAAACAAGTTAAATTCAAATCAGCCGAAGTCCTAACACTTAAAACCCCATAACATTAATTTTTTAAATACCAAAGGCCTTATGTGAAACAGTTCTTTGATCTAGGCTGAACACCGTAAGAGCAAAACAATTAAAACCCAAAACCGGCTGAAGGCCCAACACTTAAAATCCAAAAACATTACAACCTTTAAAATACCAAAGGTCTTACGTGAAACAGTTCTTAGGCAAAACAACCTTAATTTTTAAAAAAATCGGCCACACATGTACAAACAACAAGAAAAAATAAGGAAAAGGGGTAGTACACTCAAGGGCACTCAGAAGTTCGGGGGTCGACCTGGAATTCAAACACTAACGCTGGCGTAGGTGGGACAGGCAGTCAGGCCAACAATTCTCAATCCAACGACAGCCCAACCGACAAACAGTCAACAGACCAATGATCAAGATCAGTTCCGCTCCACACTTGCACCAAAACTCAAACGATGATAACAGTGGATACTGGAACAACAAGAAAAATGGATCACAGACAATCCATAAGCGGTGGACGACCCAAATACACGTCGTCTAATCAGACGACCGACCAAACGGCCAAGCAAGGTCGTTGCCACTCAAATGTGTCTATCGGCAATCATTGGGTGAGTGATGCCTATCCTGTCCTACCTTGCTACTCCATGCCAACCGACCATTACAGAGCCAGTACGCCGACAACATTTAAATTAACTTGTCAGTCAAATCCATATGAACTACATACAGTTTCACGAACGTTTGCACGAACTAGACGATCATAGCGGCAGTGACAGTGCAATAACAAGGACAAATCACGAGTCGGCACACACAACCAACCCATATGCTATCGCCGGTCAAATACATGTCGTCCAACAAGACGACCGACTGACGATCAACCAAAGTCGTCCCCACTCAAATCATGTGTGTCGGCAATCATCGGCTAGTGACGGCTATCCGCACCTCCCTGACGCTGCATGCCCCACTGGTGCTACTACTAGAGATGGGCAAAACTGTTCTTTTCAGAGATCGGATCAGAACTGTTCACTCCCTGAAATGAATTAGCTCTTTTTCATGACTCACCACTCATTTACAATAGAAAATAAATGGAAGGCACATTGCCCTTTAAACTTGGTTTATTCCACTACTATACCTGTATTTTGATCTTATTTGATCCTATTTTGAACTAGCACAGATAATGAGTAAGAATTTTGTATTGTTTATTGAAATTTCCACGATATGACAAAGTTTTTGATTATTGATTTATTTTGTACTATCGTGGTTTTTTGGGTGATCGGAAAATGTTGTAACTTCAGATTTACATTAACAATATATTTGGCTACAATGTATTAAAATTTCATTAACCTCATACAAATACATCGCAAGCCATATATTTTTAAAGTGAACGTTTCCTTCCGAAGACGCCTAAAATCGCAAAATCCGTACCAGAATAAGAAAAAAACTATAAATTTGACTGTAAAACGAAAGTGCTGCATATAGCCTTACGCAGAATAAAACTAGGAAAATATTGGTGTATCACATTTTGCGATACGTTTATCGGTTCGCTCGTAATTAAAGCGTAAATTCGATTGTCCATAATAAAAATCCTATAGTAAGAGGAGTCGTCAGGAACCTAATCTAATCAGTTTAAACAAGTAAAAATAAAATAAAAACAAATGATGTATACATAACAATGTAATATACGTAGCGGTATTACTACGAAGAACAATATCCAGTAGAGACGAACGCCGATGCAGAGCCGCTGAGTCGAGCAGGTCGAGCCGCGAGCTGTATTACTGCGTGAGCCGAGACCGCAGAGACCAGAGTGACACCTGAGTCGCTTTGCTCAACGCTCTGGCTAGAGTCGAGACGGTGGAGTGAGCGTTGAGCGGGCGAGTTCCGAGGGTGGGGGGAGCGGTGAGCTCACCCGCTCCGAGTCAAATCGTCTGTTCTCTTGCGAGCAGGTTGTTGCAAGTAGTTCCTATGTTATCCGCTAGGTGGCACTCTGTCCTGTTGCTCGCATCAACTGCCCAGAGGGCAGGACGTGCGACTGAAACGATCGCCGACAGAGTGCGATGCGAAGTCAAGCTGCGCCAGACACTGCGCGCGGCAGACGACGCACAGAGACGGCACGGCATATGTGAAACACAAAATCCAATGGGGCACTGCACAATGCAGGCAGCCAAGGTAGAAGCAGGGCAGAGGCCGGCGCTGGCTGTGTTGTGTGGCGTGCACACTGTGCTGTGACCAGCAGAGGCGCCGCTGATATGCTCCGTCTCTCTCTCTCTCTCTCTCTCTCTCTCTCTCTCTCTCTCTCTGCCGTCGGAAACGTTTGGAGCTACCGTTCTTTTTTTCTGAATCACTGATTGTTCACTCCTTTGAAAGATTCAACTCTATGAATTAGTTCAAGAGTGCATCCCCCATCTCTAGCTACTACGCGACCGCGCCAACTGACCAACTGCTACATATCAGCACGGAGACAGCACTAAAATAATTGGGCAGTCAACATCACAGGCTACACACAATTTCACAAACACTTGGACGAAGAACGCGACCAATGCTAAAGCAGTGACTGTGCAATCACAAAGACGAACCATGAATTGAGACACACACCGCCCTTCCATAAGCGATCGGTGAGCAAATACACGTTGTCCGGTAAGACGATCAACCGACGATCAACCAAGACCATCCCCACTCAAGCCGTGTGTGCCGGCAACGGTCGGGCGAGTCATGGCTATCGGAACGTCACTGCCGCTCCAACCCGACAGAACTTCTGCCATGTCCCAGCTGTCCGACTGCCAGGTACGAACTCCACTGCTGGCGCGTTGCAACTCCCTCGACGACAAACAATGACTGGGAAGTAATAGCAGTCCAGCAAAGATAAAACAGCAGGGCCTATATCGATAAGCGCTGCTGCTGCCGCTCTTGGGCAGGCAAGGCAGGAACTCAGTGACATCAGTAATTGAAATTAACATAACGAGGTGGTAGTACAGTAAAAATAGGATGTTAAATAAGAGATGGCACGAACACGAGCCACACACGGCTCACACATGACTAAATGTTATTATTTTAAACACTTAGGTGGCAGTGTCAAGAGCATTGTGTGAATATGTGACTTATGCTGTAAGTTAAACAAGAGAACAGTCAAATAACATATAAATTTTACCCTGTTATATCAAAAACATTGCTAGTCCAAACACATAAAACTGTACACAATAAAGTCAGCAAATCCTCACACCATTATTAATTGATTAAGAGAATATTTTTAGTATGTGGGAAAACCAGATTGCTTACATGCTAACAATTGAACTTAGTTTGTAATTCACGACTTTAGAGAATTTTTAGCATTGTAAGATGCTCATTTTGAAATACCACCCACAATGTCATCTCTCTGGTGGCCTCCCCGGTTCTTCTGATGAATAAGTTGTGGGGACTGTCTGAGGCTAACAAAGATCCTGAGCCAGATGCAGTCATTCGCCCTGCTCCAGAGAAAGCCTCTTGGCCTGCAAGGTCTGGACTCCACAGAGGATGGGATTACTGATAGCTGGGAGCTACAGCGTTATAAGAGTAATGGGGCCCCTTAGGAATATGAATGCCAAGGAGAGGAAGGAATCTAGTGTGCACTCTGTGTTCATACCAGGAGAAGTCATTCTAGATGTCGAATTGTTGCTCCCAGATGCAACGAACAGCACAGGGTGCCGCCAACTGCAGATGATGTTTCATGTTAGTAAGATGATATGTGTCACATTGGATCAGAAGAGATTCTCTCCAGTTTTGGGAGACTAGCTGAAGTGATAAAGACTGTCAGTCTTTATTGCGAGATGAAGATCTATCTGTAGCATCGTTAACAGAACTGAATGTGGTTGTTAGCATGAAATAAATTACACAGCTACAGGAAGAGCATAGTTAGCGATAGTGTGGAGCACCCTAAACAAAACTGAGTGGATAGACTGAATCAGAGGCTCAGATGGTTGCGCAACCATGTAGGCTGCAGATTTGATGGACTTGCGCCATAATGTGGTGGGTTTCAGGATTCTCCTTGATATGTCAGGCGTCCACTAGGCAGTGGAAGCGTCTACACAGGCAGCGGGGGCTGTGTGGCAGGGACTGGTCGTATTTTTAGGTTACACTGTCTTGGAAAACTACAGAAAAGGCGTCAGTCTAAAAGGGTGCAGGGAAACACAGAATGAAGGTGGATCTACCAAGAATAGGTATTGTAACTGTGAAATGTCGTAGCTGTGTCTGCAAAGAACTGGAGCTCCAAGCGCTAATAGAAAGCACTGAAGCTCAAATCGTTACAGGAGAGGAAAGCTAGCTAAAGCAGGCAACAAGTTAAGCTGAAATGCTTAGAAAGAACCCAACCGTGTTCAGAAACGACAGATTAAATACAGTTTGTGATGGGGGGGGGGGGCTTATTGCGGCCACAAATAGTTTACCTTGTAGTGATATCTAAGTAAGTCGTTCCTATGAGGTAGTATGGGTGTAGATTATACCTGAGAACCAGAATAAAATAATAATTGGTTTCTTTTACCAAACCGCAAGTCAGATTATGCAAGTAGAGGGACAAAGACAGCGTGTTGCATTGTTGCCAAATTTATTTAAGATGACAATGTTGCAGTGATGTCATGGCAGGAAGTTCAAATTTTGTCAGGAAAATAGGTCAATTGGGCTACCTCCACTAACCTAGCCCCCTCCCATCCCCCTTCCCCGCCCCTTCCCCATCAGGATATTGGCGGGAAAAAGACCTAGTCTGTACTGGGCTGCCATACAGGGAAGACATATTCTTCATTTTGTATGTATTATTTAATCGACCTTGAGGTCTGGAGTGCAACTGATCTAGTTGACAATACTGCCACCAGTTGGTGCTGTCACCCCCTCCTGTCTCCTCCCTCTCCCCTACCGTGACCTAATCAGAGATGGTGGTCTGGGCAAAAAATGGCAGGAAATGGATCAATCTGCCTATAGCTGCTGGACTGAGAGGATGGACGTAATTGTTTACTGTGTTCAGTGGATGAGATGTCTGTGCTGGAGAAGGAGTATTTTAACTGTAACCATGCATGTGAGAATTGTGTTGTTAGCAGTGATATTTTATGAAGAAGAATATGTTTCATGAAGTAGTGGATATCCAGTAGGATGGGACTAAGCTATACTTTGTAGCTCTTAATGATAAATGTGTGTGCTGTAACTGTAGAGTCCTGTCAGTCAGTGGAAAGAAAAGATAATGGACGAGTGTGTAGCAAATACTCTTCAACAAACAATGACAGTGCAGTGGGATGGGGTGAACACTCAATTCAGTACTCCCACAGATAGATGCTTGTGCTTTTGAAATTTCCTAACAACCCACATCAACTTTCCCTATTCCACAATGAGCCATAGGTGTTCACCTTGAGGCTTGGAGACCAACTGTCCTTGTCCATACCACCGCCAACAGAGTGCATTTGTCGGCCCTCCACCACTCCCCTCCTGTGATGTAGTCCAAGATAGCAGTCCAGAAAAAAAAGCGTGGGAACCAATGGAAAATCTGAAGCAGGTTAGGCTCCAGCCAATAGGATGGCAGTATCTGGTGACTGCATCAGAGGGGATATAGCAGCAGCAGAAGAAGAAGAAGAAGAAGAAGAAGCAGCTTGATGTGTCGACAGCAGTTGTGATCCATCACAGCCCTGCGAAACAGAAAGAAATGCTCAAGAAAATGTCTCATATCACATCTGTAGCTGTAGTTAGCACATTATTATTTGTTGTTCTCGTGTTTTGGTCCGTGTGTAACGCTTGCTCCTCTTTGTTCAGCAGTAGGCTTTGATACATCCAAGCCTGCAGGGACGAGCGCCAACATGTCGGCCTCTACTACATCAGGACCTGCAGCAACCTCAGCCACCATCTTGTCGAGACCTGCACCGACCTCTAGACCTGTGGCAGCAATAACCTCCAGCGTGTCTGAACCTGTAGCGACCACGTGGGATCCTATAGTGCACATAGCCCACTTGCTGGAGCTGGACATGGAGCTGTGTTTTGTCTGTCACACCCATCAATTTGTGTGGCGAGGACAAGCAGCCTGCTCCCAACAAATCAAATGCTGCTGGCGGTCCTAAACAACACCAACATGGAGAACAGTACTGGTTACCAACGTATGACCCATCCCAGCAGAACATTCCTATGCTAGTGCAGGCTCAGAGTGCACATGCTGTGGATAAAAAGGTATCAAGTGTACCTATGCTTTTCAGTTCTATATTAAATTTAACTCCTACTGGAATGAAATGTGTAAGTGTGGGTATAGAAGCACATCATGACTGGGGTTTGCATGAGGAAAATGAATCAAAGGATGTTAAAGCGCTTATTTCTGAGGTTCCCTGGGACGAAATATGTTTCACAGAGTGCTACATCAATTAGCAGATGACTATATAGTATTATCCAACTCGTATCCCCCTGGACTAGTGTGTGATGACTCTGCATTATGTGTGAAATCAGGTGACAAGAGTGTTAATCTATGTCAAGCCTCAGTTATGAACTTATACAATGTGGACGCTGCATTACATCTTACATTGGAGAGAATGAGTCACTGGTTCCTGAGCATAGACTCCACATGCAGTGATATTGTAAACTTTCTACATTAGCATAGTGTACATGTTGATGATTTGGACCAATACCTTTGTTTGCACATGAGCGCAGAATGAAAAGAGAAACAGGTTAAATGTGCATGTAAAAAATCAAAGTATGAATTATGAGGCACCCATCAGTTTGAAGGAGGTATGTGCGGCATTTATTGCAAGCAAAAGGCTTTGTTTGGGAAATACTGTATGCGTGTGAAGGAGAAGATAAAGAGTCTGATGATTTTTTTTAATGCTGCATCTGACGTATGGAATTTAAGTAAATAATGTGTGTATATTGAAATGGGACACACTCCTCTAACATAAGCTTTCTTTAACAGAAATAATCGATACCAGGAATATTTTCGATAATCTTAGCTGTTTAACTAAATGAATTTCATATGATGTATTATATTTTCGGTTAAAATGTATAAAAAGAAATTGCTTTATTACAATCGGTATGTATTAACTCTGTATGTACAGTTAAAATTACTCTTCTTTTAGAAACATTTGAAATTACGAAATATCTGGCATACTTAAGATACCTATTGTTAATTGCACGATCTGATGATATTTATTAAATTTTCTTCTGGACTCATTTATAAAATAATGATATAACTTGGTGATGATTCTTCTTTTGTCAAGAAAGTTTGTAATCTCTTTTTGTTTTGTAAACTCTTTGGAATATTGTCAGTATCACAGAAGTAGTAGTGAGCATGACATTGATGGAATCGGATGTGTTTTGATGTTTGACAATAACAATGTAAATTTTCGTTTTAATGTGGGGATTGTAAAGACAGTGTGACATAGAAAAATGGGATGAAATAAAAAAATTCATAGAAACAGAAATTACGCAGCAGACTTACTTAACTGTTATCATCGTTAGGAACCCACAAAGGCAAAAATTTCAGCATCAAGAATCTACCCCCAGATGTGGCAAACTGCAGCCAACAACTAGAAAATGAAGATAAGTAAAAAAAGTTATTTGTACATGTTACTCATCTCGAAGCTTATGAAACGAATCCATTATTTAGGAGAATGAAAATCTACTGGTGATGTGAGGGAGGATAAGATTACAATATATAATCTCAAACTGCGTGTGTGTGTTTTATTTCATATCTCGGTCATTATAATCCAAGTATTACATTTATTAATATCATAATTTTCAATTCTGCACCTATAATTATGCAGCAGCAGACAGTTGCCTCAGACACCTCCTCACCAGTCATCAACAAAATTAATGATGATGTTACTATTCATGGGTAAAATATATGGTTGAATTCTCTATGTATCCAATATAGTTCAGCTGGTTAAGTGATGGAGCTGTAGTGGCTACATTTTCTATTACCATCCTTACAAGTGTATCTTTCTATATATGCCAACTACTTTGTCAGTTCCTGACGTAGTTGGTATCACAGCAGGGTGGGGAAACATCCTCATCACAAGGACATTGTTGTCGGTGACTGGTCCTGTGAAGATGCATAAGAAGACCTGAAGAAGAAGATGGAATACTCCTTCCTGATAGTATACCAGCAATTATTGTAGGTCCTTGGCAAGACTAATATCCTCATGATACTGCTAACACATGTAGATGGAGTCCGATTTGAACAGTTTTGTGTATTCTCAAAAACACTGCTTCAGCCCAAGTATCAGCTATTAGAGGAGATATTGAGTGGTGTAAAAGGCTTTACATACATGACTTTCAGTGAAAGCAGGGATATCCGCCCAGCTGAAAAAACAAAGGCAAACACTGTCTTTATATTTGATGATGCTGCTGTGCAAAACCAAGAGAAAATTCGAAAACATTCTGTTTCGCAAGTCATATGGGTGCTGACGTATTTTATCTAAGCCAAACACATTCCAGAATCCCGAAACAGTTGGTTAGGGATAACGCAAACCTCGTTATACCCTTCAAGCCAGACAGTCTGAATTTCAAACACATTTACCAGGCACAGGTAGGAACTGAGTCGTTTAATGATTTTTTAAAGATGTGTGCCGATTGGTACCATTCACAGTATGGATTTCTCGTTATTGATAACACAAGAAAAGTGAATGATGGTAGGTACAGGCGAAACGTCCCAGAGTTTCTGTATATATAGCGTCGTAAGAGAGGTGAGTACATCAGTATACGCTGCACCATGGACAAACTTGCGCGTGTGTCTAGCTCTCAACCTGAGAGATGGGGGTACATGGAAAGAACGTTTGGATCTACATTGATGCGAAAATTCAGGCCATCATGCATAAAGTTGGAGGTGTGTGGAGGGAGCTGAAGATGTATTACCAGACTCTTCTGAGAGTTAGTTAATGAAATCGGTAAGAAAGTAACCAACTTATACAAAACCAATACTTGATGGTAAAAACAAAAACAACAGCAGCAGTGGCGATGGTATTGACACTGAACATAAAGCAGTGAACAATCAAATCCTGCAGTATATATATTATGACGACCCCAGCAAGCTAATATAATAGACCGACAATGTCTGCTCCAGGTAATACAGCTAATTCGAATGAGGCTGTTTCAATAATCTCTGAGCTTAGAGAGAGAAGTACCATCGAATAAGTATGCAGACAGTAGTTCAAGGATTGTTCAAGGATAGTTCAAGGATAGTTCAAGGATTGTTCAAAGCAGCACACAAAACATATCCTCGTAGGCATGCTATAAATAAAGGTTTGGATGACTTATGGCAAATGTTCAAATGTGTGTGAAATCTTATGGGACTTAACTGCTAAGGTCATCAGTCCCTAATTTTACACACTACTTAAACTAAATTATCCTAAGGACAAACACAAACACCCATGCCCAAGGGAGGACTCGAACCTCCGCTGGGACCAGCCGGGACTTGTGGCAGGCTGATCTTATAGATGTGGGGGAATATTCACATGTGACTAATGGATTCAAATATATTTTATCGGTTATTGATAAATACTCCAAATTTTTCCTGGGCATTACCTGTTGAAACAAAAATGGTAGAAATGTTGCAGATGTGTTTGAGCATTTGCTACAGACAGGGACGAATCGATGCCTGGAAAAACCCCCCAACCGACACAGTGGTGAGTTTTACAATAGATATTTCAAGATCATGATGTAGCGGTGTGGAATACATCACTACTCAACAATCACCCACCTGAAGGCAAGTATCACAGAGTGTCTGAACAGAACAATAAAAGCTCTAATGGGGATGTGTTTTAACCTTGAGACTAATACAAATGGACAGACATCCTCCCAGAAGTAGCTGCTCAGTATAACTGAACCAAACATAGCACAATAAAAATGAGGCCAATCGATGTTCGTGCTAATGGACTCATAGATACGGTATACCGTCACACAAAAATGCTGGATCCACGTAAACAGAAATTTAATGCAGGTGATTTGGTATGTATCTTAAAACTCAAGACAGCATTTGCGAAATCATACCTACCGAATTGGTCAACACAGATGTTTACAGTTTCAAATGTGCAATGAATGAATCGTGAATGTAGAACTTATATCTTGAAGGGTAGTAAAGATGAAGAAGGGGCAGGTTGCTGCTACACTGAGGAGTTGCAGAAAAGATCAGAACCGGATGTATTTCTTGTGGAGACAACCATAAGACGTCAGGGAAATAAAGCGCTAGTCAAATCGATGATTCATGCTAACGATTTGCTGCGTAATGGGGTGCGCAGTCCCCAACCACCGCAGTAGCGTAACATGCATTCTAGGAGACAAATTAGTGGAGGTGGACAAACTGCCAGTGGGGTATAGCAACTGTGGACCTGGAACAAAGCTTCAGAAACACTTGGCATGAGGTGATAAGGGGTCCAATTTGCTCGACAAAGTGTGTATGGAACACGACATTGCATACACTGTTAATAAAGATCTCCAAAATCATCATACTGCAGATAGGATATTGCCTAAGGCGAAGGTGATTTGCAGAAGAAAGAATATTGGTTTCGGTCATTGAATTGCAGCATTTGTAGCTGATATAACCATGTGTGGAAAAAATAAGTTCGGTTTAGGAGTAATGAATTTAAAGAGAGTTGTGACTGCTGCACATTGTGTTCTAAACAAGAAGAACAAGGGCGGGAAGCAGAGATGATCGAAGAACTGTATGCTGATAGCGATGTACACAGCTAAAAACGCTTTGAAGCAGAAGGGTGCAAGAAGAAGAAGATCGGTTAAAGCACCTCGAGTTCTACCAGTATCCAAGATGTCTGGTGGTTTTCTTCCATTCCTCATCCCTGCCCTGTCCGCTATCTCAGCGGTAATGTCCCTTGGTGGTGGTGCTGCAGCTATTGCTCGAACAGTGAAGAACGCGTAAAACTGTCAAGCTCAGTTTGAAAAAGCAAGAAGACATAACTGCATGATGGAAGCCACAGCCATCGGAAAAGGACTGTATTTGAAACTGTACAGGAAAGGGCTTGGTATATTCATAAAGAAAAAATAAGGCCATTAGCAGTCCAACCAGATCGGTCACTCACAAATAATGATCTTCTTAAGTTTGCTGGAAACAATTTCAACATTCCAAGATTCTGTGGTGTGGTTAAGTGGGATACATTACTGAAGACTACGTAGGAAATTGGTGTATGTGGTACTACTGATTTAGATGTTACTGGAGGTCCCAGCACCCTCTGGGTGTCACATGTTGTCAAAAATTCAGACACTGTCTACTACTTCGACTCATTTGGTGAATTGCAACCACAAGAGGAATTACAACAATATTTCACTCGCAGAAGACGTGTGTTCTAAAATTTTCGGCGCTATCAGGGCTTTAATACACACCTCTGAAGAGATCTATGCATCGTGTTTCTCTTGACGTTTACAAAGAAGAATATATAAGGAAGAGCTTTAAACATTCCTTCATCAGTTGAGGTTCAGATGCAATGTCGTATACTTTGACTGTAAAAGAGCTATCATCTGTATTACATGCAAATTACTTCATGCTAATTCATTTGAGCATTGATGAATGGAGTATTGCATTGAGTGGACTGGAGACGTAAAACAGCATTCCGAATGTCACTGAGGCTAACAAAAAACTGCATCCAGATGTTAATTGTGAAAAAGATATTGTGGAAATAGAACCTGGTGCATATGAGAGGTATTGAGCTATGTGCAAACATCAATACACTTAAATCTCAAATAACGACTGTGAATGCAACGATTGACTTTAACCAGAAAGGTTCAATAGGATGCCTACTGTGTTTCACAAAAGGACTAGTTTTGAAGAAGGATCCTAGTAAATTTTACGAGTCAGATCAGACTGTGGGCATACTGTCTGTCAGCACATTCCGAGTCGAGTGTAATACTGCAACGAACTCCTATTTCAACAACAGTCTAACTCATACTATTTACGGATTCTTCCCCTCATCTGCAACAGGGGTAAGATTGTTGAGACTCCCACAAGTGCAATATATCTTCCGGTGACAGTTCAGACATTACACTATTTGGAGTTGTGTATTGTAGACCAGAGTAATCAAACTGTTGACTTTCGTGGTGAGGAAATAACTGAATGATTACATATGAAGCAGGATGGGCATACAGTAAAAAACGAGTGCATGCAGCCCACATTACATCACTTTGCTGCCAAACGGCAAAGTGATAACACGTGCAAACTATGAGTTTCTTAAATCAGTTGGCTTGAAACCTCGAAAAGACGTCCATACTCAATATAACCAGTCCAATAGAGGATGATGAGCGATTTATACGTCAGGAATACTTTTCACATAAACCATATGCTTCAACCACATTTAACAAGAATGACGAAATTAGGATTGTCACCCAGCACCAAAATTCACTGACATTCCATGCAAGGGTTTCAGATATTTGAAGGGATAATTCAAGAAAACCGTCAGCGCTATAGTGGGATCGAAGCTTACACGTAACACTTTAGCATATAACGAAGGCGATGTTGGCCTGATATATTCGACTATGCCCTTTGGCTACACTGACTAAAGGATACTTCTAAGAAATGTCAAATTAAGGTATTTGGTCTTTCAATATTTGATATGCTTATACATGCTTATAGGTTATCCAAGTCTGCACAACGCGATCGCGATTCTTAAATAGATGTATTTGTTCTCTGTTTTCTATGTAGATAACCTGAAGATACCTAAATAAGGCGAAACGCGTCGCTGAAAAATAAAAAACTAAAATTGCAACCAAGACTGTTTTTAACCAATACTCTTAAATTCCAGTACATTTCTGTCACTAACATTTTCATCTTGGTAGGTTTTGGAATACCCAGTGCTACCTGTTGTGGATTGGCAAGAGGGCCAACCCACCATGAGAGGAAGCCGAAAGGCACGCGTTTTAGCTCACGCAGGCTGGCGTGAGGTCTGGAACAGGTCAAGGAAATGAGACTAGCAAAAAAGGACGTAGCTGTGGAATACTTAACTTTAATCCATAAATGGTGAACATCGCTCTTGATGGCACATGTTTTACAGCGTCAATAGTAACTGGTAATGGCGCCTTGCTAGGTCGTAGCAATTGACGTAGCTGAAGGCTATGCAAACTATCGTCTCGGCAAATGAGAGGGTATTTTGTGAGTGAACCATCGCTAGCAAAGTCGGCTGTACAACTGGGGCGAGTGCTAGGAAGTCTCTCTAGACCTGCCGTGTGGCGGCGATCGGTCTGCAATCACTGATAGTGGCGACACGCGGGTCCGACGTATACTAACGGACCGCGGCCGATTTAAAGGCTACCACCTAGCAAGTGTGGTGTCTGGCGGTGACACCACATTCCTCCCCCGCAAATCGGCGGATGGTTGTGGCATAAGGCTTCCGCCCGCCGTGGGGAGGACCCCATGTTGACGTATGCGACGAGGTGGGGAGCCTAACTACAGGCGAGGCTGTGCCACCCGCACCCTGCCATTCGGACCGAGGGGAGCTAGGAAACGACTGAAAACCTGCTCCAGGGTGCACGCCAACATGCGGTGTACGCGCCCGTAGAGAGTCAGGAGGAGCCGAAGGGTCGACCTCCATCGGGCCGGGGCACCCGACGGGCGAAGACGACATACGGTCCGGAGCGGGCAAGAGTTCCATGGAGGAGGACAACTGGTCACGGGAAGCGATCGGCGGCGCGTGACCCAGGGAGGCGCCCGGCGGTTGCAGCGACGCGTACACTGCGGGTGTCGCCGGCGGGAGAACAGGCGGCGGCGGCGGCGCGTCGCCATGGGGCAAAATGGAAGGTAGCGTCGGTAACACCTGGGGCTGAGGCGAGCCAGTAGATGGGTCCCCAGGGCTCTGACCGGACAGCACCGTCACTGAAAGCAGACGGGGAGCGGCAGATCCCGTGCGACGACAGAGGCGCAGCTGATTGAGATGCCGACAAACCTCACCAGAGGCCCCCAAAACCAGATACATAGCGCGGCCGAGGCAGCGAAGAATGCGCCCTTCGAGCCAACGCCGTGAGCCTCGATTGTTGCGGTAGTAGACAACGTCGCCTGGGGCAAGAGCAAGTGTCTGCCGCTGCACAGGAACCTGATGCGGCGGATGTAGCAAAGACAGCAAGGTGCGATGAGGACGACTGTGGAGCAATTCAGCCGGCGAGCGACCATCTCGGGGCTGAGAGCGATACGAGGACAAAAAGAGCAATAACGCGTCCTCCCGAGAATGCGACTCTTTCAACTTCAACATCTGTGACTTGAAAGTCCTGACCAAACGTTCAGCGGCACCGTTTGACTGTGGCGAAAACGGCGCGGACGTCAGATGTTGAAGACCATTGGCCTTGCAGAATGACTGAAATTCTGCGGACATGAATTGTGCGCCATTGTGGGACACAACAGTCTGTGGAAGACCTTCAATGCAAAAGATAGCGGATAACGCTTGGATGGTGGCAGATGACGTCGTGGAAGACGTCCGGACAACAAAAGGAATATTACTGAATGAATCTACCACAACCAACCATCGAGCATTCCAGAATGGACCAGCAAAATCGATGTGTAAGCGTTGCCAAGGGGAAGTGGCTTTTGGCCATGCAAAGAATTTCCGCGGTGGTGCGGATTGTTGTTCGGCACACGCCATGCAAGAAGAGCACATATTCGTAATCGCGGCATCGATTCCGAACCAAGTACAGTGCTGACGAGCAAGTTGTTTCGTTCTCACTATACCCCAATGTCCTTGGTGGAGAAGCCGTAAGACAGAGGACTGTAACGAACGTGGGACCACGACCCTGGACTGATTATCAGAACGCAACAGCAAAACACCACGTTGTACAAAAAGTCTCTGCTTGTGAGCAAAAAATCGGCGAACCAACGGATCCCCGATCCGTGACTTTGACAAGGGCCATTGCGTAGCAACAAAACGCAGAACGGTAGCAAGGACAGGGTCGGCAGCTGTGGCCGTAGCTACCCGACGAAAATCAATCGGAAACGATTCGACCACGTCATCGGTTTCCGAAACAATGAACATGCAAGCAAGTTCGGAGGAATCGAATGCTCTATCCTCAACAACAGGCAAATGGGATAACGCCTCGGCGTTTCCGTACTTAGCAGTGGACCAATACAAGATATCGTAGCGGTACTGCGAGAGGAAAATAGACCAGCGAATGAACTTCTGCGCTGTACGTGGAGGTACAGGCTTGGTCGGATGAAAAAGCGGTGTCAAAGGTTTGTGGTCGGTGATGATGGTAAAGTGACGACCATACAAGAAATCACGAAACTTTGTAACACCAAATACGAGATCTGTGAATAAAATATTTGCGCAGACGAGAGCAATTTGGACGCAAAGGCAATAGGGCGATCGTGCGAACCATCTTTGTGCGCAAGCACAGCACCGATCCCGAAATCCGATGCATCCACCATCAACAAAAGGGTCTTCCGGGGATCGAATGGTGTAAGACAAGTATTGGAAAGCTACGCCGATTTCAACTGGCGAAAGGCGCGTTCGCATTCCGTCGTCCAGACGAACGGAACACCTTTATGGCGTAAGCAATGAAGCGAAGCTGAAATGGAAGAGGCATGGGGAACATATTTGTTATAGTAATTTATTTTTCCCAGCACACTCTGTAGCTGCTTCAAATTCTGCGGCGAGGGCAAGTCTTGTATGGCACGGAGGTGCTCTGGACTGGGATGTATGCCTTGAGCATTGAGTACATGTCCCAGATAGGGTAAGTCACGAGCAAAAAACACACATTTGTCCTTCCGCAGGCGAAGACCATTTTGTCGTAAGACCTGAAATAATGTACTGAGATTGGCTAAATGTTCTTCTTCCGTCTTTCCGGAGATCACAATATTGTCCAGATAGTTTGCTGCAATAGGGACCGACGCACAGTCTGTAGATATTGCTGAAACAATGCAGGGGCGGATGCACACCCGAATGGCAGACGTTGGAATCGATACAAACCAAGATGCGCGTTAACCACCAAAACGCGCTGGGGTTCTTCGTCCACCGGTATTTGCAAGTACGCATCTGCTAGGTCCAACTTCGAGAAATATTTACCTGGGCACAGTTTGTCAAAATGATCTTCCGGGTGGGGTAAAGGAAAAGTTGCAGTCACTAGTTGTGGATTCACTGTTGCCTTGAAGTCCACACAAAGTCTCAATTTTCCGGAAGGTTTTGGCAAAATGACTAAGGCTGATGCCCAGAGAGAAGCCTGCACCCGTTCAATTACACCTTGTGATTCCAAATCGTGTAATGTTCTTGCGACCTCATCACACAATGCGTGGGGAACATTGCGCGCTCTGAAAAATTTCGGTTGCCCGTTGACTTCCAGTTCCAATTGTGATTTATAGTTCTTAGCGCAACCGAGGCCCGATGCAAAATTGTCTGCAAATTCGTCACATAGACGAGAAACACTGTCTGAAGGCACAGTCTGGTTCACTGATTGGACCTGATTTACTATAGACAAGTTAAACAACTGAAATAAATCGAAACCAAACAAGTTCACTGCAGCAGAAGAACGAAGGACGTAAAATGACACAAGTTTTGTTTGTCCTTTGTATGTTGCAAGAAGGCTGCACTGTCCTAACACAGGGATCTCTTGACCTAAATAGGTACTTAACATTTGCGGCACGCAACGGAGGTGTGCCCAGCTGTTTGTACATGTCTTGATTGATCAGTGAAACTGCAGCTCCGGTATCGAGCTGGAATGGTATCACTTTGCCGACAAGAGCGACTGTCTCGTACATCGTGAAGTGACACTGGTACAAAATCACTTGCGACTTGATGGGAGTGCCTGCGATGTCGACGCACACTTTTTGCGGGACGAACACAGTCACTGTTAGAGAGAGTAGCACTGGGCGGAGTGGAATGAACTACATGAATTTCCATGGGCGAAGTGTCACGAGCCTGAGTATCCTTGGTTCGATTCCGATTCCGGCGCGAAGCAAAGGGCCTGGAATGGTTTTGAGCTTCCGAGCTGAGCTTTTTCTGGCAAACACTTTGAACATGTCCTTTTTTATTACAGAAAAAGCAAATGGCTTGACGTGATGGGCAATTCTCATGCGAATGTTTAGTAGCACACCGCGGGCATGATTTTAGCACTGCATTTGCTTGCTGGCGCGGTACACGTGGCCGAGAGCCAGGCGGCTTTGGTGCGGCCGGGCGCGAGGACTGTTTACCGTTCCGTGCAGCTCGGACGGCGGGCCGGTTAACCTGACACACGCGTGGCGAAGTTTCAAATGATTCCTGAGCAAAGTCAGGTGTGTCCTACTGATCCAATATATCCATCACTTGTTGAAGGGAAGGACTGACTAGTTTCAAAATCTGTTCCTGTATACGAACATCAGAAACGTTCTGTGCAATTGCATCACGCACCATAGTATCTGAATAAGGGAGTCCACATTCACACTCAAAAGCACAATCCCTAGTAAGGCCTTGCAAGGTTGCAACCCACTCCCGATTAGTCTGACCTGCCGTACGTTTTGTACGAAAGAAGGTATACCGTTTCGCAACTACATTGACTGATTCTTTGAAATAGGCATCTAATGCAGACAAAATTTCGTCGTAGGACAGAGTTGCTACGTCGCGTCGGGGAAATAATTTGACTATCACACGGTATGTGTGGACGCCGACGGACGAAAGGAGATAAGGCTACCGCTCATTACCTTGAATTCTGTAGGCGGCGAGATGGAATCCAAATTGGCGTGACCACTCCGTCCAGCATTCCAGTGCCGCATCAAAAGGACGAAAAGTTGGTGCAACTGCGTGTTGTGGCTGCGGTAGCGGTGAAGCGGCGGCTGCCGCATCGTTTTGCATTGCACGTTGACCCTGGACGAGCTGTCCAAGGGCATCCAGTAAGGCCTGCGTCTGCTGATTCTGTAAGCGATAAAATTCGGACAGTACATCTGGAGATGGTGGCGAAGCCATTACACAAGTAAATCAGGGATATATCGATACGAACGCGAATTGGCCTCGTCGCCAAATGTTGTGGATTGGCAAGAGAGCCAACCCACTATGAGAGGAAGCCAAAAGGCATGCGTTTTAGCTCACGCAGGCTGGCGTGAGGTCTGGAATAGGTCAAGGAAATGAGACTAGCAAAAAAGGACGTAGCTGTGGAATACTTAACTTTAATCCATAAATGGTGAACATCGCTCTTGACGGTACATGTTTTACAGCGTCAATAGTAACTGGTAATGGCGCCTTGCTAGGTCGTAGCAAATGACGTAGCTGAAGGCTATGCAAACTATCGTCTCGGCAAATGAGAGGGTATTTTGTGAGTGAACCATCGCTAGCAAAGTCGGCTGTACAACTGGGGCGAGTGCTAGGAAGTCTCTCTAGACCTGCCGTGTGGCGGCGATCGGTCTGCAATCACTGATAGTGGCGACACGCGGGTCCGACGTATACTAACGGACCGCGGCCGATTTAAAGGCTACCACCTAGCAAGTGTGGTGTCTGGCGGTGACACCACACTACCGACTGCAAGCAGACAAACACGGGCTATTGAAACCTTTTCATAGCCAGAGACACCTAGATTCATCGTACTTACGTTTCAGACAGATAGAAGAGGGAATATAGCAAATGATTTCACTGAATTCAACTGCAAGTTAACTAATGTCAGTCTACCTGAATTCAGAATTCTACCCATGTGACGATTTACACCTGTAGAGGGATGAAAATGTAAACAGTCTAGCATATGACACATATGTGACGTTTCGTGTTTCTTGATATGGAAGTGCAGAAGAAAATGGAGGAGGTAGCTACTCAGTCCATGGTAATCGAAGGAGCTATCACCAATCATCGTAACAGACTGCTCAAAACAGAACGAGATAATTAAGTCTGGACCAATAGATGTAGGAACTGGATTTGAATCTTCAGCAAATTCCCCAGAACACACTGCACTGTATACTCCAGTTCTATGCGACTATATGATCAACTACTGCCTGCTAACTGCTGATGTGTAACGAGATGTATAAATGAATAGGTGCTGCGTCATACCTAGAGCACTTCACAATGGCATCTCAAGGTGTGAACATCATTGTAGACACTCAGTGTTTCTATGACGATGAGTGTAGGCAGCTCATATTTAAAGATGCATTCGTAGTGTACACAGAAAATGCAGGAATAAGAGGGACATTCTCAGCAAACATTGCGTCACTGAGGTCTTTCAAGCATCTGAAGTGCAGTAGAACACGGAAGAGTACAAAGTGGTTAACACATTTCTACCATGAAATTCACTGGCATTATCCTGGCATACCCTATAAATATATGGTGAACACAGGTACCATCATCTGCACGAAGAGGAAGAATATCTCATGGATGAATCGAATCCTTAAGTTTGCTGCAAAACAAAACCTGGAATTCTACTGGTGTCCTGCTCTCCATCGATTCAGGAAGCAGAGCGTATATGAAAACAGTGTTGCTGTGTCTGCTTATGAAAATGTAAAATTACGTTTAAGCTGGATAAGAAATAAATGGATTTTTACCTCATAACCCTGTGTAACTTTTTCAACCCTTTTCCCACTTTGACAATGGACTGTTTTACCGAGATACAATGTCTGTTGTTTTGTTCAATCACAGGAGCTATAGTCCATTAAATGTCGTGCATGCAGCAGCGCAAAAAAAATTTTCTCCACTGATATTTCGGCCGCGTATCTTTCGGCCACCCTCAGACTGAGTCACAGGACTGACGACAAGATGCCAAGCGCGGACTTACATGATCCACCGAGGCGGTACTGCGCATGTGGGTCACACATGCTGATCGGCGGCAAAGAAATGATGCGCCGCCTGTGGCAAAGGCGTACAGACATTCGATTCGCTTATCGATGTATGATCGTCAGCTTCTCTGTAGTTTAATTACCCCAGGAGCAGGATTACATGCTTTGTCCGAATTAAAACCATTATCTCCATTTATTAAATTATTAGCTAAAGTAATTTCTCTAGCGTCCTTGAAGACAGATTCCCACAAAGAAGAGGTGGATGTTGAAATCTTCACATCACTGTAATTAATGGAATGCCCTGTATCAATAGAATGTTGGGCCGCAGCTGACTTGTCTGGCTGTAAGAAGTGTGTGTATCTTCGATGCTCAACACATCTCTCACGAACGGTGTGTGTTGTTTGACCTGTGTACGACTTCTCATAATTTCCGCAACGAATCTGATACACACCATCGTTACGAAGCTGTAAATCGTCCTTCACAGAGCAGAGTAAAGATGCAATCTTCGTGGGGGGCCGGAAGATCACCGTAGCACAATGTTTCTCAAGAATACTGCCTATCTTCGAGGAATGAGCACCCACATAGAGCAAAAATGTACTAGGCCTGAAGGAATTACTATCTCCTTCCCCATCACATACCTGCATTCTAGGTTTTGCATTGAATGCTCTATGAATTTGTTGCGGGGAAAATCCATTTGATTTAAAAATGCTCTTGATGTATGTGAGCTCTTCTTACAAATTATCTTTATCCGGTATACAGTGTGCCCTATTCACTAAAGTCTTAAGGACACCTATGGTCTGTGAAGGGTGATGGCAGCTACTGGCATGTAGATATAGAACTGTGTGTGTTGGTTTCCGATATACGGCATGTCCTAATGTGCCATCAACTTTATGGCGAACGACAACATACAAAAAGGGGAGGCAGCCATCTTCTTCTATTTTCATAGTAAATTTGATACTAGCATCGATAGAATTCAAATGCTCAAGAAATCGATGTAATTCATCCATCCAGTGTGGCCATACGACAAATGTGTCGTCCACGTACCTCCAGAAGACCATTAGTTTAAAACTTGCTGAGTCCAGTGCCTTGTCCTTGAAGTCTTCTATGAATAAATTAGCCACCACAGGTTACATGCCCAAAATTTAAAGGACTGTTCATTACGCCACGAGATGTTGAAAATGCACAACAGGAGATATGATTTTAGGTACGTTTATTATACGACTTTGGAAGCCACACAGTCACATGCCTTCTCCTCCCATAACCCAATCCGTGCTGCACGATAGGTGTAATTCCATGCAACCATTCTATATATTTTTTTACCTTCCATCTTCAACTTTGCCTCCTTAATAGTGCTCATCTTCAGAAAAAATAATTTCATTTGGGACCTGCACAGCCTTTATATATACACATACATAATGAATACGGGATACGTTTTCTTTTTTATAAGTAACAACGAAGACATATGGTAAGGATTTTTTTTCGTTTATTCAGTTCACACAAACACATTTTAGTTCTTGAGATTACAGTATTGTTCTTGAGGTACAATTTGACTCTGCTGTTCCAGTGCAGAGATACTTCTAACTTGCATACTACAGCAGTAACACTGGTTGAGAAATATTTTTTTTTTATATGCAGTAGCACTGGATGAGAATGTTTACAATTTTTCCATATATATATACGCTTAAAAAGTAATCTGACTTGAATGGCTTTTGGCAGGTGAAAACTTAAAAACTATTCTATTTACGAAATGTACATGTTGCATAGATATATATTTACAGGGCACACATACATTAAGTGAGAATAAACAGATATACATATATTTTTGTCTGTTTATGGTTTTATAATGAATATATTTTTTATTTATTCTTTTTTTAACTTTTTTCAACTTTTTTCACAATTATGCTGCACACATATATACATTTTTCTTTTTTTTTCTTTTTTTCCCACACATTGTCTGTGTGTGTGTTTGTATACACATGTACAATTTACAGCGCACTCTCTCTCTCTCTCTCTTTCACACACACACACACGCACACACACACACACACACACACACACACACACACACACACACACACACATACACAAAATTACTTGCCCTATGATAACAGGGTCAGACTACTACACTGCAGACGTACCCTCTCTCTCTCTCTCTCTCTCTCTCTCTCTCTTTCTCTTTCTCTCATTCTCTCCCTCAATCAGAATACCCCACTCCCTCTGTCGCTGCAAGTGAGTGTGTGAGTATGGAAGAGTTTTACTCCTGTCACCACAAATGACCTTTTTATCATCATGAGGCAAAAGGCCGATTTTAGATTGCAGTACAGTGTACACCTCGTGTCCTCTCAATCGATTATTTGTTTGCCATACCATATGTGGCGGCTGTGCTGCAGCACCGCGAACACCTCTGTACAGGCACCACAGATAGTCTTCGATAGCCATACAGTGAACACCCTTAACCCACACCTGGGTGGCACCTTCTAGTGTGCGATACGCATACATTTTTGATCACAGACCTACAAACTCCACAATTGCCAATCCATTCGCCTAGTCCTTCATGAGGCTGATAATCTTCTTTTTCTGTGGAACAATAACATAAAGATTATCAGCTGTCTATGAGGATGGGTCAAATTCATTACCATTGTACCTCATTACTTCATATGTATCGCATTTTTCTCCCAGTAGATGAAGCTATCAGTATCTATATAAATTAATTTATGATCTGCGAAACGAGTTTTCACAAAGTTATAATCAAATGTGGAGTTTGGATAGGTCTAGTACGCACATCCCCACATAAATAAGTTTCTTAAACTGTACTGCAGTCTCCGCCATCTCCACAGCAACACAATTCTTATTGAATATGCTGTCCCACTTAAAATTTGGCCTGACAATGCATTTTCTTACGTCAGAACGCCCATCCCATTCTGTTCTAATCAAAATTTTACGTCGTTCTCTCAAATTCCTCATTGTCTTACCGAAAATTGAATTATTCATAAATTTATAAAAATCTTTCTCAAAGTCGCATGACGTGGAAGCTCTCTGTCTCGTATTCAAATCAATATACTCCTTCAACCAGGGGTACTGCTTGAAGGAGACAGCCCAGATGATTCTAACCAGCTGCATCCCAAGCTGAGACACTGCTGGAGATTACGATAATGAATAACATATCTCCGTTTATTCCCCAATGTTGTCATCAATTTTAGGTTGGAGCCTCCTCATGTGAAACAAGCCTCTGGTTGATAATAAATGAATGCTATATTTGCATTGTGTGCACGATCCCACTCAGCACTCATAACACAATTTGAACCCGACCTGTAAGGAAACATGCTACTACTCACAAAGGTTTTAGAGTTCAGAAGAACAGCTGTCATCAAGTTCCTAAAATACTGCAATGAGGTGGGAAGGGTACCTCTGTCTTAGAGTAAACAACAACTACTCCCTCTAATTGTATTTATTGAAATAACGTTTGCAGATGTTGGGTCATTACAATACACAAGAGCAATTTCAGGTATCGCCTGTTCCGACTAGGGGATCCTGGTATTAAATTTCTCAAATAATGAAATATAAAAGATCAATAGTATCACAAAATTCAGTATAGTAAATTATTTTAACTGAGAGAAAGACTCTTTGGTGGAAGACTATCCTAATGTCGAGCTGAACAATGTTACTGGCTCCAACAAATTTTATTCTTTCCCCACAAATGTTAACCAAACGTGGCCAGCGATTGCATGAAGGAAATATGTTAATTTCGGGAAATAGTTCAAGGAGGACAGTTCTTCCTACTTTGAGCTTCGTATCACTGGAGTAAAAACTTGCTTGTGACATAACATTTACATTTAATGGTATACTGCCTTCTTTACCTTGTTTTCCAGAGCATCGTCGGCTTGGCTGCTGCTGTGTACCATTTAGATATATATGTAAATCTATCAGAATCCTATACTGAGCCTGGCAGATTCGATATCAGCAGACTTGCCCTACAGCGAAAAACCTTAACTTCACCCCAATCTGCTTTTAATGGCTAAGCACATGCGCAAGGCTGGCGCGCCATGTGTTCCCCTGTCCTCGCTGTTCTTGCAAGAACTTTGTTGGCTATCTTCGTTCTCTGCTCAGGAGATTTAGGAAAAGAATTCATTAGCTCTTGACTGAATTTTGGAGCCAGGTGAACAAAGTATTCACACCAAGATATCGCCTTTGCCTGTTGTCACGTCAGAGAGGGATGCCCTCCGACCACACTTGACGACGTCTAAAGGGAAAGTGCCTGTCATGTTGGGCAGTTGTGCATCTTCTCAGCCTAGCTTCCATTTCTTCTACAGTGGGGTTGGACACTGGATGGAACAGCCAATGGCAGTTGCTCTTTCATTTCTAGTAGCCATGGTTGCCCAATCTGCAAATGGCTTAATAAGTATAGTGTCATATAATTGGTTGGCTTTCAAGCGAACAGCCAGGTGTTTTACTCCCGTTTATTAACACTCCATCACCCACAAGAGTGATAAGTTACGTCTTCACGCACTGTTCATGTGATATACTACTCTTCTCCCAGTTCTGTGTCGTGCCCATCATCTGCGCTTGACCTTGACTAGGCTGTGGCTCTGTGGGCTATTGTGTCACAGCATGAAACTGGCTTCCCCTCCAGTGACGCTTCCACCCTGTTTCTACCTAATTTAAACATGCAAATTTATGCAAGGGAGTTACTCTCGTCACTCTCAATGGCACGTGTATTAAATCTCAAACAAGTGAAATATACAAACGAAAACCCATGTTGGAAAATCAGTGTCTTGCAACTCTATAAACGACACATAAAACTGAAACACACAACATGCAAGGTGTCCAAAATCCCGACACCTTATATATCCGCCCCCTTCTGCTTCAGTTTCGTCCTGGTATCAAGTGTCTACTCATGTATTGTCCAGAGTGATTCTAAATATCTACACTTAATCTCATTGCTTCTAAAATTAAGTCTTTGACTGATTTTATATTTATAAATTTAAATTCCTTTACAATCCTTCTACAAAATTTACTCCTTGCAAGACTTTCGATTTAAAAAATTAAAATTCTTGAAAAACCATTCTGCATACTTAACTTCTTGAATATCTTTACATTTACCTAATATAAGTTAACTGGAAATGAAATAGAAAATGCTGAATTCTATTAGCTTGAATCTCTTTCAATTAACGATGTAGGAGGAGGAGGAGATTAGTGTTTAACGTCCCGTCGACAACGAGGTCATTAGAGACGGAATTAACGATGTAATTTCAAGTATTGTGTGTATATATATATATATATATATATATATATATATATATATATGTGTGTGTGTGTGTGTGTGTGTGTGTGTGTATGTAGAAATTATTTAAATTATGTTTATCAAGATGACATAAACAGTTTTAATGTTTTTGCCCATCGGTTTTCCCATGAGTGGGTTTCAGTTTGTTTGTATTTATATGAATTGTTCTTAATTCTTTTGTGGACTAGTCACATGTCTTTCTTCACAACCCTGCTGTGACATTGCAAAGATGTCACATAGTTTCATTGAAGTCGTGTTTGTGATGAAATTGACACACACTGATGAGGTGCAGAGAATGTGAGAGATTATTTACTCCATTGACTCTGTGCGTATTAGTGTGTGTTGGTTAGCTCTAGTGTGGGACTGGTTCTCGCCAATATAATGGTTCGGTGCAGTGCTTGTTCACATCAGTGATGCTCAAATCAACTGCTGATCAGTAATTAACTGCTTTCTTGCTTGCCGTATATAGACATTGCGTTCGTAACAGTGATATGATAATGCAGATTGCGAATTTTATTTTCATTGAAAGTGATTATAAAATTCTTGGTCATTCTAGGATGGAATAGGAAGGTAGTCTAACACTTCAGGCCCATCTTGTCTCATCCACGATATTCTGCTTATTTCCTTCTAGTTTGACTATCTTGTTCTCTTCTCTGGATCGGGTATGAGAAGGATTATGATTTAATTTATCAGGAATGTATTGGTAAGAATATTAAATTAAATTTCATCAATGCTGGTTTCCCGTTTCTCGTCTAATTATTTTTGTGGAGCACTATGCAGCATGAGCACTTTCATCCATAGACAGCCAATTCTTGGGCCTGTGACAGCCTCAACTCAAAACTTCCATCTGCTTTGTCTCCTTGTTCATTGCCTGCAGGGGCGGTGGCAAAGGGGGGGGGGTCTATGGGGACTATAGCCCCCCCGTGGAGTATCATATTGCATTGGATAAAATGACTTCAGAAATCAGCGAATATATTACTCCAACAGATTCAATAATTTCTTAAATCAATAAATATCATTTAACTTAAAATAGGCGTCTTATTATTTATTGATACACATTTTCCGCTGAACTCTAAAACACTTACTAAAAACTACTTTAAGCAACACCAAATTTTACAGGTTTGTCAGTAGAGGACCTCAACTCTCCTTTTGGTAAGCCATATTCCATTCCCCAAAACCATCTACCCTTCATTAGCTCCCCCCCCCCCCCCTTGATCGACTTCTAGAATGGGCCCTGATTGCCTGTGAGTTAGCCAATGCGCGCGACCTTCAACAGTGGTCCGTTTGCTCGTTTTTTGCTCACTCGCCTGTTGTGCCATGTTGTGTTCTGTTACCCGAAACAACCTTTTCTTTCTCTGCCAGACTGGTCAGCTGGAAGTACAGCAGAAACGCCTGCTTTCTTCTGCTCTCGAAGTTCACACTGCAACAGTGTGGTTGCTCTGCCCATTAAAATCATTGTTAGCTGTAGCATACACAATCTTCCCTCAGTTCTCAGCCATACCCATCACCTGCGCTTGACCTGGACTAGGCTGCAGCTCTGCAGGCCATTGTGTCACAGTGTGGCTAACTAAAACTTGCTTCCCCTCCAGTGATGCTTCCACCATATTTCTAACTAACTTAAACAATCAAATTTATGTAAAGCAGTTATCTCGTCACCCTCAATGCCATGTGTATTAAATCTCAAACAAGTGAAATATATACAAAAAAACTGTCCCATGTTGCAAAACCAGTGTCTTGCAACACTATGAACGACACATGGAACTGAGGCGCCCAACATGTAAGGTGCCCAAAATCCCGACACTTTACATGTGAAAGTAGTTGCCCCAGACAAAATGGCAAATCAGCGTTGAATAGGTATGTGTGGAGATGGAAATGTATTAATAATTGCTTGCATAATTGGAAAACTTGATTAGAAAGAATAGTTGAAAGAAATTTCAACATAATTTATGGACCTGCGCACAAATCTGTGTGAAATTTAACTGTTACCAGTATCAACAGACCTTTAATATCAATAAATTCTAGGTCAATAAACAATATTTGGATTGCATATCGTTACATTAATTCCATTGTGTTTAGTCTCGGCTGTGACAATGTCGACGCAGGAACGCTCCTCTAGATACTGTGTAAATTTTTCTTGTCTGCACTGAACAACTTGATGCAGAATCTCTGTGGCGAGTGAAATGATGAACAGAGGATTTGAACTCTTAACTGTGCAAATAAATATTCCTTTTCTAATAACTTACTATAATATTTTTAATTAACAGTTAAAATACACATTTTTAATAATGCTGGTATGATGGATTCAACATATGTCCATGTGATAACTCTTCTCAAAACAAAACTGCGAAGATACATGAATTAATAAACTGAAGAGCATATTTCTTACTCACTCAGTTTACATACAGCTAATATATAAGAAAAGAAAAGAATGAAAAATAATATTATTCAATACAATTGCCCCCCCCCCCCCCCCCCCCCCCACTGTGCACTGACGGCATATGGAGGTGCACAGTGTCTGAGCTTATTTCCCTTTATGAGGTTTGATAATCCTGACCAGTATGGACATAGCCTTTATTTTCGGCCATTGGAGTTATCCTGAAAGGTTAAGGGCATGTCAGCTTCTTTTAACACATACTTATATACATTTTCTCTCCTAAAAAATTAAAGCTGTAACCATGTAGTCCCAATATTGTCAGTCAGCATCTGCACAGTGTTTAACTTGCAACGTATGGGAGAGCAACCCAACGTCCATTATCACCACAGATCACGCTCACGTGTTCAGTACGAGGCCAGAGTGTCTGTGTCGTGCATTTATAGTGGCTGTCACTGCATAAATTCGTGAAGCTCGTGTTCAGCGGCGTGATCCTTTGTGAAATCTTCAATGTGGTGACAACTGGTTACCATATCACCGGCCCATGGAATTTATTTCATCTCGTCGTTCTCACTTGTTCAGTGGGGAGAACAGCCGTACATCTGACATGTGTCAACAAGTTTCGTGCTGCCCTTACGACGCTGTCGATCACGGAAAATTCTTGTAACACGAATCGTCATTTTTAGTTTATCACTCGCACAAGCACGTTTTGTTTTAGCATACGTACACTTAACAATTTGCAGTCAGGTTTCATGTTTTTGCTCTTTGTTTCTGAGCGTCTTTCATGCAGTTGCATTACTTTTCTGTAGTGTCCTTTCCACATACTGTACACATAACATAATAAAATACAAATACAATTACAAAATACACTTATCTTAAGCATTTGCTGACATGCCGTTATCGACTCTCATATACATTATTGTATGTTACATTTTCTCTTCTGTTTTTACATATATATGGGATCATTATTCGTCATTTGGTTTTAGTACGTTTTGTCACATTACAATTTCGTTACATTATTCGATTACAATAATATGAGTACACATTTTACTTTCGTTTGGTTATACATGCTTCATATAAAATTCATACAATAACAGATTTTGTTTTTCATTTATGTCACGTAGAAGAAGGTGTAATTAGACGAATGACGAACACTAACTTCACTTAACGAAGGTTTTTTGGCCACCTGCACATAAATGAGTGCGGAGAGAACTGCCTCCGGGCAGAACACATACAGTATGTACACAGCTACAGAACATTCCAGTACAATGATTCTTGACATTTGTGGATACTTCTAGAATGTACTCGAACCGAATACAGAAATTAAAACTGTACAGTGCAGATGAGGTTTGAACTCAAGACCCTCCATGCAACAATTTAGTATCATCACCACTACACCACAGACCTACACAGCTTCTTCCACAACATTGCTCCTTCCTGATGAGAACAGCGTCTCGGTGTACGTCCTAGTCCAGGAACGAGTCACTGGTTCTGCATACTCCGACTCCTGATGACTGATTCTCGCCCTGGTGGTGATCTTCTTATAACGTCTTTTGCCGCTACGCTCTTCGTCACCTTTCCGCTTGTTGCCTGCCACTGTAGCTTCGAATTTACCTTGGGTGCAGGATCCCTTATAGGGCTTCATTTGAAGGACGTGTACCGTATCTCTGATCTTTCCTCTTCTTGTGTCGGGGTCGAAATCTTCAACTTCATAAGTAACATCAGACAACTGTCTTACAACCTTATAAGGTCCAAAGTAGCGCCTGAGGAGTTTCTCAGAGAGACCAACCTTCCGAACAGGAGTGAAGATCCAGACTAGGTCACCAGGCTGGTAGACAAAAGGGCGGCGGCTCGCGTTATATCTTCGGCGATCGCTTTCTTGAGCCTGCAGCGTGCGCAGTCGAGCTAACTGCCGAGCTTCCTCAGCTCTGTTTAACACCTAGCCGATGTAGTCGTCGTCCACGTCATCAGGATGTAACGGAAACACAGTGTCCATCTTCGTAGTCACCTCAAGCCCATGCACAAGTAAAAATGGCGTAAATCCCGTGGTATCTTGTCTGGCGGTGTTGTAGGCAAACGTCACGAAAGATAGCACCTCATCCAAGTTGCCCTGCTTAACATTGACGAACATTGATAGCATGTCGGCTAAGGTCTTATTGAGGCGTTCAGTAAGCCCGTTAGTTTGCGGATGGTAGGCAGTCGTCTTCTGATGAGTAATGTTGCACAGACGGTTTATCTCTGTCAAAAGATGCGACTGAAAAACTTTCCCTCGATCCGCAATTAACGACCTTGGGGCACCGTGTTTTAATACAATGTCTTCCACGATGAATTTGGCTACCTCGGATGCTTCCGCTGTTTTCACGGCTTTTGTAATGCTATAGCGTGTCAGACAATCAGAGCAAACAATAATCCATCTATTGCCACTGGCAGACGTTGGAAATCGTCTGAGGAGGTCAATCCCAACACGGAAAGGCGTTTCGGCTGGTGGAATTGGTATGAGTTGGCCAGGTGGTTTCTGAGGAACTGCCTTTCTCCTCTGGCACTCTGGGCAGTGCGACACATAGTGACGGACACTCCTAAATAAACCTGGCCAGAATAATCTCTTGCGGATTCTATCATATGTCTTAATTAATCCTAGATGTCCGGCCTGAGGTGTGTCATGGAATTTCTGTAGAACATCTAAGCACATGTCTTTAGGAATCATTGGTAGCCACCTCTTTCCAAACAGATCAAAGTTTTTCTTGCAAAGTAATCCATTAACAACCTTAAATTGTCCTTTCACATCCTCTAATCGATTTAAGGCAAGCTTAATTTGAGATATCTTGGCTTCCTTCTATTCAGCAGAGAAATCCTCGAGTGCAGAGAGACAGTCACCATCTTCATCAAAGTCTTGATGGTCTTGCACAGGGTTTCTTGAGAGACAGCTGGCATCTTGGTGTTTTCTTCCACTTTTGGACACTATGGTAATGTCATACTCTTGAAGACGTAGTGCCCACCTGGCGAGTCGTCCTGTTGGATCCTTAAGACCTGTCAACCAACAAAGTGAATGATGGTCTGTAACAACTCTGAATGGCCTTCCATAGAGGTACTGTCGAAATTTGCACATGGCCCAGATCACAGCAAGAAATTCTCTTTCTATATACTTGTATGGACATGTTCGGAAGAACAGACACCATTGGAGACCTGCAGCCTTCTGGAACGAAATTGGAATTATATATTAATACCTTCAACTGCTGATGGGCGTTGATATATATCAAGGAGGACAGGCGAAAATGTGTGCCCTGACCAGGACTCAAACCTGGGATCTCCTGCTTACATGGCAGACACTCTATCCATCTGAACCACAGAGGGCACAGAGGATAGTGTGACTGAAGGGACTATCTCACGCATGTCTCCCGCGAGACCCATATTCTCACCTGATACGTCCTCACACTACATTTGTAGTGTCCCTACCCAACCCACTCATTACTCATTACTCAAGGAAGAGATTCTTACCAAGTGCCGCAAGATAGAAGAAGAAAGTCATGGCTAGTATTGGCAGAACTATATACTTATATGAATATCATGTCTGTTCTTTCGACTCCGGTAGCAGGTTCGAATACTGCCTCAGACATGGATGTATGTGATGTCCTTAGGTTAGTTAGGTTTAATTAGTTCTAAGTTCTAGGCGTCTGATGACCTCAGAAGTTAAGTCGCATAGTGCTCAGAGCCATTTGAACCACTTTTTTGTTCTTTCGGACATGTCTGAAAGAACAGACACCATTGATGACCTTCAGCTGTCTAGAACAAAATTAGAATTATATAATACCTTCAGCTGCTGGCGGGCATTGATGTATATCAATGGGGACAGGTGAAAATGTGTGTCCCGACTGGGACTCGAACCCGGGATCTCCTGCTTACATGGTGGACACTCTATCCATCTGAGCCACAGAGGGCACAGATGATAGTGCAACTGAAGGGACTATCTCGCGCATGCCTCCTGCGAGACTCACATCCTCACCTGATATGTCCACACACTACATTCGTAGTGTCCCTACCCAACACACTCATTACTCGTGGACGACATTCTTACCAAGTCCCATAAGAGTTCGGGTAATATGTGTGCATCTGCACGGAAGAAGAAGGTCATGGCCGGTATAGCCAGAACTATATACTTATATGGTTATGGTGTCTGTTTTTTGGCACATAATCCGAGGAAGCTTCTCACATCTCTAATACTTTTAGGGATATGAAATTCCGTTATAGATCTCACCTTTTCTGGGTCTGGCCGCACAACTTCGTTCGACACAAGGTGCCCAATTACTTTGATTTCTTTTGCTCCAAAGACACTTCCTTGGATTAAGTTTCAGTCCGCCTTGTTGGAGACACTTACGAAAGGCCCTCAGTCTTTTTATATGTTCATGAAACGTCTCTGAGAACACTATAATGTCATCTAAATAACAAAGGGACATCTTCCACTTCAGGTGCCTTAGAAGATTATCCATCATCCTTTCAAAAGTTGCTGGTGCATTACACAAACCAAATGGCATTACCGTAAACTCATACAGGACATCAGGGGTGATGAATGTACTTTTCTCACGATCAGCCTCATCTACTTCGATTTGCCAGTATCCCAAGTACATATCCATGGTTGAGAAAAACTTTACCCCCTTCAGCCAATCTAGTGTATCGTCATTTTGTGGAAGAGGATTAACGTCCTTTTTAGTTATCTTATTAAGCTTCCTGTAATCAACACAAAAACGCCAACTGCTATCCATCTTCTTGATGAGGACCACTGGTGACGACCATGGGCTCTGAGAAGGCTGAATTAAGTCATTCTTCTTCATTTTCTCTACCTCGTCGCGAATTATTCGACGTTCCGTTGCTGACACACGGTATGCTCTCTGGCTTATTGGTTGATGGTCTCGAGTGCTAATCCATTGCTTCACCGTTGATTTGTCTGATTTGCTCTTCACCTGTGGATTGAAGCATTCAGAGAACTATTGAAGAATGGCAAGTAGCTACTTCTGTTGTTCCTTAGTGAGGTCTGGTGATAGTCCAGATAGAAGATCTTGTCTCGTAGTGGTAGCACTAATTTCGCCCACAGACTCGGCAAGGGATGTTTCTATGATGCTCAGCTGTTCTTCACTTAACAGCTCAGTGTTTGCTATGCACATGAGTCTTAGAAGGATGTGCGGTTCTTGGCGACAGTTAACTATCCACAATTCACCGAATCCGTTCTTAAACGAGACGACAGAGGCTGGGATGAACAAGTTATTCTTCAGTGGTATGCTTCTCTTACATTCCACTACAAGATCCATGGGCGATGCAGGGCATGACACTTGACAGTTACCTTTCTAGCGCTGACTGCAGGAATGATCACTTCCTCCAGCACACATAGTCTCTGCACACTCGGGTGCTTATCTTCCTGTCCACAGTATCTCATCTCATCTAGCATAATCTCCGAGCGACCACGATCTATAACTGCCGGAGAAGCTTTCAAAAAGTCCCATTCCAGAATGATGCCATGAGTATACTCTTGCCAGACGATGAATTCTAAGGCTTTGTAAGGCCACATATACCCACACGAATGGTACATCTCGGTGTAGGTTTTATATATTTCCCATCAGCCACCTTCAGCAGAGATGTTTTGTTGTCGACGAATACGGTTTTCTGCAGTTGGCGACAGTACTTCTCCAAAATGACTGAATATGATGCAAGAGCTTGGGCTGTTCGGCCATTCATGAGGATATCGACGTAGTTTCATATCATATTTGTAGTGATCGACGGCGAAGTATTTTTCTCTTTGGCGGCCTCACCTCCAAGGAAGTCGCACCATTTAACTTTCCAGGTTGTGGCGGCTAGGTGATCGGCTGGAGCTTCCAAATGGCGATGGAGACCTTGATCGGCTTGTTGGGGAGCGTCCTCTCGAGCGCCTGGCTTGCGGCGATGGTGGCCTACGTCGTCCTGCATCCAAATCTTCTTGTTCATCTTCGTCGTTCCGGAACTGGCGTCGGATAAGATCAATCTGCTGTCTTCTGGCGCGGGCGTCATCAAATATCCGCCGCCCTTCTCGACAATAGCGCACCACACGTCCTGGTCGTCCACAGTGGAAACATACACGTTGGTTATCCTGGGTCCTCCAGGCGTCAGTCTTCCTTGGAGCCCAAACAGGTTTCTCATGCGGTATTGCAGGAACAAAACTCCGCCTGGTTCGCGACTTTTTCACCGTTTTAAAGGGAAATAGAGGACGAGAGATTGGGTTCAATGTTTTTTCCACTTCCTCCCTTATGACCTCTTGAAGTGTCTCGGTTTTTTGCTCGCCGCGCAATCCAAGTGCCTTCTGAATTTCCTCTCTCACTATTTGACGAAGAACGCTTGTGAAATCAGTTGCTTCCTCCATCACAGACATCGATACGACGTTTGGAAGCCGTTCAAACTTCTTACATATAATTCTTTTTTGATGCATTGTCTCGATATACTGGCACCATTTTATGAGGTTGTCTGCTTTCGAAACCTCCTTCAGGAGTAGGGAGTAGGGCTTGATACATGTCCTCAGCAACACCCTTCATCAAATGTGCAACCTTATCTTTCTCCTTCATTCTAGGCTCCACTATTTTACACAGTTCCAAGACCTCTTGAATGTAGGATGTTGTAGTTTCCCCTGGACGCTGTGCCCTGCACTTTAATTTCAGCCTTGCACTTCTGTCGTTGTGTGTCGCCGAAATACCTTCGAAGTTCCGTCTGGAATACTTCCCAGTTTGTGAACTTTTCCTCGTTGTTCTCATACCATTGCCTCCAAGTAGAAAAATACGTTAGCCAAACACACGGTGTAATCGCATTTGTTAAATTTGACTATACGCTCATATACGAGTGCAGTTCAATAAGTAATGCAACACATTTTTTTTCTCGGCCAATTTTGGTTGAAAAAACCGGAAATTTCTTGTGGAATATTTTCAAACATTCCCGCTTCGTCTCGTATAGTTTCATTGACTTCCGACAGGTGGCAGCGCTGTACGGAGCTGTTAAAATGGCGTCTGTAACGGATGTGCGTTGCAAACAACGAGCAGTGATCGAGTTTCTTTTGGCGGAAAACCAGGGCATCTCAGATATTCATAGGCGCTTGCAGAATGTCTACGGTGATCTGGCAGTGGACAAAAGCACGGTGAGTCGTTGGGCAAAGCGTGTGTCATCATCGCCGCAAGGTCAAGCAAGACTGTCTGATCTCCCGCGTGCGTGCCGGCCGTGCACAGCTGTGACTCCTGCAATGGCGGAGCGTGCGAACACACTCGTTCGAGATGATCGACGGATCACCATCAAACAACTCAGTGCTCAACTTGACATCTCTGTTGGTAGTGCTGTCACAATTGTTCACCAGTTGGGATATTCAAAGGTTTGTTCCCGCTGGGTCCCTCGTTGTCTAACCGAACACCATAAAGAGCAAAGGAGAACCATCTGTGCGGAATTGCTTGCTCGTCATGTGGCTGAGCGTGACAATTTCTTGTCAAAGATTGTTACAGGCGATGAAACATGGGTTCAACACTTCCAACCTGAAACAAAACGACAATCAATGGAGTGGCGCCACACCCACTCCCCTACCAAGAAAAAGTTTAAAGCCATACCCTCAGCCGGTAAAGTCATGGTTACAGTCTTCTGGGACGCTGAAGGGGTTATTCTGTTCGATGTCCTTCCCCATGGTCAAACGATCAACTCTGAAGTGTATTGTGCTACTCTTCAGAAATTGAAGAAACAACTTCAGCGTGTTCGTAGGCACAAACATCTGAACGAACTTCTCCTTCTTCATGACAACGCAAGACCTCACACAAGTCTTCGCACCCGAGATGAGCTCACAAAACTTCAGTGGACTGTTCTTCCTCATGCACCCTACAGCCCCGATCTCGCACCGTCGGATTTCCATATGTTTGGCCCAATGAAGGACGCAATCCGTGAGAGGCACTACGCGGATGATGAAGAAGTTATTGATGCAGTACGACGTTGGCTCCGACATCGACCAGTGGAATGGTACCGTGCAGGCATACAAGCCCTCATTTCAAGGTGGCGTAAGGCCGTAGCATTGAATGGAGATTACGTTGAAAAATAGTGTTGTGTAGCTAAAAGATTGGGGAATAACCTGGTGTATTTCAATGCTGAATAAAACAAGCCCTGTTTCAGAAAAAAAATGTGTTGCATTACTTATTGAACTGCCCTCGTACCTTCAGCCACTTGTTTGGATCTTGGCCATCGTCACCAGAGAACCCGGAAAGATGTCTCATGTGGTGGTACACAGCTGCAGTCATCGTATGGTCCTCTTCTTCTTCTGTCTCCTATACATTGCGATCTGTTGAATATGGCTCGAACTCGGGTTTCTCGCCACATAAATGGCGGCTCTGTCGTGGCCTGATGGGAGCCACTGTATGACAAGTTCCAATACCCAACGTCTCTACCAGAATAATACCACGCAGAAGAAGGTGTAATTAGTTGAATGACGAACACTAACTTCACTTAACGAAGGTTTATTCAGCACTTGCAAGTACAAGAGCGCGGAGCGAACTGCCTCTGGCCAGAACACATATAGCATATATACAGTTACAGAACATTCCAGTACAATGACTCTTGTAAAATTTGAAATTTTCTCGGCGAATCAATTGTTCAAAATGATTTCGGGCATGCAGCCGGTCGTCGTAAACTTCATTGCACGATATTTCGGCTGGACAACTGCCAGCCATCTTCACTTGAGTCGAACGAGGACTAACGAAGACGACGCAGACGCACTTGACTGAGGGTTGTGCCATCTGCAGTTGGCGAAGTTCTAGCGCAACTAAGGCGCTTCTCCTTCTTACATGAAGATTGGTGTGGGATGTCATGGCGGTTAGATGTTTGCTTGACTTTTGTGCTGGTTTTTTTTTTTTTTTTAATAAAAGAAAGATGAAAGGATAGTCAGAGAGACAGTAAGAGACGCTGAAAACGAACGGCCTAAATGGCTGGCCGGTAGGTTTAGAATGACTCACGCCAAGTTATGATGATCTCTCACTGCTTTGCTACCTAGGTTCAGGGACTATACATGTCGGTAGGTATATTGCCCGTCACGTGTAGTTCTGCTAGGCATGCCAATAAGCGCCAGTCGTTTGGCGTAAAGACGGGATATTTGTTAATTAGGGTTAACTCCTTCTTTGTCATGAAATTTAGGCACCTGAGCTGAGACTGGTTAAAGCGGTTGGGGCGATGGGGGAGGGGAGGCCTAGCACATGGTACTGAGAAGAGGTACGGTTGTTCAGAGAATGGGTAGGACCCGTCCTGTAGCGACGCCGCAATGTTCTTAAGGAACGGCTGCAACTCGTGTGAATCTGGTATTTCCAGGTGCTGCAACTTCTTTGCGATAGACTTCTCTACATGGGAGGAGTCGGTCGTTGCCACAGCACCTTTGCTTGCAGCTGCCTTGGCGGAGTGTGACGACTGTGGCGTCACATCGTCGATTTCCATAGGCGCCACCTCCTGCATTGCTGCAGGGGGCGGAGCGGCGGTTGTCTGCGTGGCTGCATCGACCCCCACCGGTCGACTCACGGGAGAGGGGAGGGGGGGGGGGGGGCGACGACGGCAACCGGCGGCTTCTTCTTGATAGCTCGCAGCTCATCGCGCAGCTGCTGGAGCTGGCGATGCACAGCTGCGAGCTCCTCCTTCAGTGCGGCCCTTTCGGCCGCAAAGGCGGCTTGGAAGCCGGCCATAGCATGGTCGGTGGCGGCTTCAAGGCGGCGCGGCTCGCAACCCTCGCCGGACCGGGGGGGTGGGGGGGGAGGCAGGGCGGCCGTCGTGGCGCTTGATGCCGCCGCAGGGCGTGGTGCGGCGGGCAGACGGCGTGACTCTCTGAGTTAGCTGCAGCTACGCGAGTTGGCGGCGTGTCGCGCAGCTGCTGGCCACCCCACGAGGCTTCGTGCAACTGCGGGTGTCATGAGCCGCCGCGCACTTCAAGCACGCGACGGCGTTCTTGCACTCGCGCGCAGTATGCCCCAGCTGCTGGCTATTGTAGCACTGCAGGCTCTTGCTGTTCTGCTGCTTGCGCTTGCGCTTTGGCGGCCGCCGTTGAACCCCATCGCAGGGATGAGAGCATCCAGTGCCGCGGCAATCTGCTTCCCTTTCCGTACAGCCATGGCGTTGCGTGCGCCGTGACAGTGACGAAGTGAGTCGCAGCGAGTCGAGCAGCGGAATCTCACTAATGAAGACGTTCTCCAGTCCGTCTTATATAGTGCGCTAATAGTAGTGCCTCGCATGCGTTGCAGTAGCGGAGACAGAAGGGCCACACCACCCATCAACAGCGCCCTCGCTGGTGGAACTGCAATACTCAGCTGCCGTCGGTATTGTCTCTGGCCGGAACTATCGAAGTCTTCTGGCTTCTTCGTCTCGAGAAAATTTCGGAGATGACGGGATTCCATGCGTTATTCAATTGGTAACCACTGGCACGGTTCATTTGATTTCCCGCAATGCGTATTTCAACGGGTTCTTTGATAATGGAGGCCCAAAAAGTTGTTTCTGTGGCCAAAATCGAAGTTTTGTCGTACCCCATTGAAAGTCCGTTAGTAATACAATGTTCCGCAACTGCAGACTTACTGGGTTGCATTAGGTCAATACAACGTTGATGTACAGGACAGACAATGCGTACAGTGGAAGGGCGTTGTACAGAACATCACCGTTGCATTCGCCTACTGCAACCCAGTAAGTCTGCAGTTGCGGAACATTGTATTACTAACGGACTTTCAATGGAATACGACAAAACTTCGATTTTGGATCCCAAGGACAAAAGAGTTTGTTGCTTCTAAGCACAATTCAAATCTGATGAGACAAATTGTATCAAATACTTATTCAGTGTTTAAATTGCATCTCAATATTTCCTTGTTGTGTTCACTATATAAAGGATGACCATTTAATTTGCTGAGGTTTACAGAGTTGTATCTTTCAGATGACGTGTTACAATGACACTTTCATGGGTAGTCGATGCTCACAGAAGTTAGGTTTCTACCCCTTGATTGTTTTGCAGTACTCAACCTTATTTCAGCATTGTGATATGTAACACATTGCATTTTCACATACTTTCACACTATCACATTCATACACATCATAAACTTGCAACTACGTTCACTTGTAGTGCAGTCCTTTTTTATGTTTATATGGTATTTAACACTCTTCACTTTAGGACATGTCGATGCATCATTCCCTGGAAAAAAGACTTAGTACTAATTTAAAACTAAATCTTCACAGATAAGTGTATAGTGGCTCCATGGCTACTAATACTTTCTTCATATATTCAACTATGTATTCATTCACTTCAGTGTGCAGCTGTGTTATCACAAAATGTATTTCATATCATGTGTGCGTTTCTACTTACCTTATAAATCTGAAAGATAGTGTGTATTTGAGGAGTGGTGCGACCTCTTATTCAGTTTGACACTTATACTGTACTTGCTTGTTTACCTTCAGTAAGACTTTTCTTGTTTATCAAGTATGATTAGTGTGTGCACTTTCACTACTTTTGTATGTATATGGATATAATGTATACAGTAGCTTAGCTGAAGTTAATATCGCGCATTTTAGCGTTCCTTTCTTATGTATATAATCCCTTAGCTTGTTTCTGTGCATGTGTATTGTGTAGACAGTCGTAGTTGTTGTATAGACTCTCCTTAATTTTCTGTGTCTCTGTTTATTCAATAGGCTTTACAAATGCTAGTGCAGGCTGTAGCTCATCAGGTTTGTTTGTTTTGGGTGCTCCAACACTTCCAGCTGTACCTGTCTGGCACACACGCACTTGTGGTTTGTTGGCTAGCTTGCTCCCCAACGCACATGCATTGTGTCACTCTGATACTACTTGTGTCGCGATGAGTTGTGTATTGCATTGCACGCTACTGCGCATTTCACAAGTTCATTTATTTGCTACAACTGGGCTACACGCAAGGTGAAGCATCGTATTTAGAGTATCGTCGTCTCCAGACACATAAAAATAAAATTCTCCCTTGCTACAAACACCCATCTTATTGTTTACACATTTGACATATAAAAAAAACACAGTCAAAATTTTCCATAACAACGAACAACATAAATTCCGGAATGTGGCTTTTCAGCAGCCTAAATGTAATATTATGCATATATATAAATTAGAGGATATACAGCCCTTCTTCATTATATAAATGTTCTCAAGTCTTTGTGTGGGTAAAGGCTCTTGTCTTTACCTGTGATCATGTGTACCAATCTGTATGCTCCTGGGTAAGGGATTTTAGCGATTGTCTATGGTACAGTAATTGACACTTGAAACACCCCAGTTTATGCCCTTTATTGGGTTTTGTGTGATTTACTGAAGCTGTCAAACAGTTAATTATTATGATTATATGACCATGTGCTTTCAGGGATATTTCAACCGAGTGTGGCTGTTCTGAGACTGTGTAGTGGAATGATTGAAAGTTTGTCTATTATTAAGGACCACAAAGGTTGCGATGTACATGTATTTTCTACTAACACACAAATTCTGAGGCAGTTGCTACCTTCGCCTTACACGTCTAATTACGGTTATATCTTTTATTGGTTGCTGATTTTAGATACTTCGTCACATGCAATGATGGTTAACATTCTCAACAATCTTCACTGCAATCCATGGTTGTTGCTGGCCGACGCGGTTGACGCGAAACACGTATTTCAGCACTTGTCACTTTTGGTTTCATATCACTCGTGAATCGGTATCGATGAGGGACAACCCCACGACGATCAAGGGGATGCGCTCATTTGTCACACTCCGGTGAATTTACCATTTACTACTCACTCGACAACCATTCGAGCCCGTCTCTCCAGCACTACTGCTCACTCGACACTAGTTTCACTGCCTCTTGCAGCGCTTGACCATCGACTCATGTCTGCTATCGACCTGGGTGTCGGATACTAGCATCTATGTTCGTGGGATCACGGATCCCTTACACACTTACAGTTCAGTTTTCCAATTTATGTGGATTTGGGAAGTGTTCTAAGTAACACCTTTTGTCCTATGTAAAATTGTGTTGTACATATCAGCTTTTTGTCGTAAATTCCTTTCCTGTATATAGCCCAGCTTTCAAGGTTGATTACTGCCTGCCGCATTTTATCATCCAGTGAAAATTCCTGTATTCGTATCTTGTTCAAAGGTTTCTCCGACTAGTCTACTTGTTTGCAATTGAACATCAGCTCATTTAGTGGCTCTGAGCACTGTGCGACTTAACTTCTGAGGTCATCAGTCGCCTAGAATTTAGAACTAATTAAACCTAACTAACCTAAGGACATCACACACATCCATGCGCGAGGCAGGATTCGAACCTGCGACCAGAGCGGTCGCTCGGCTCCAGACTGTAGCGCCTAGACCCGCACGGCCACTCTGGACGCCAGGTCATTTAGTGTAAGTCCAATTGATGTATCGGGAATGTTGTTAACAACTTGTAAGAAGGAAGTGACATTTCCAATCCACTTGGTATGTTTAGGAGGTATATAAATCCTCACAAACTTGTTGAATTCCCTAAACATCCTTTCTGTAGGGGATGCTTCAGGATGACATTTGGATAGCAAAATGTATTTGACTTGGTTAGAATCGACAAACCCTTTCCATTTACATGCAACAAAATTTGAGACATTTTCTGTCAACATTACTTCTGGTTTTCCTACTCTTGCAAAATAATCCTCTTTGTTTCGTCTTTTAATTGAACTGCTTGTAACGTTCTGTACAGTATACAATTTTATGTATTTGGTGAAAATATCATACAGACCTATTATGTACTTTATAGCTCCCTTACCTCTGGAATAGTGTCCACCCACATCCAAAGATACCTTTTCTAGAGGTTTTTTTTAGCCACAATGAATTGTAGTTCAATCTGTTTGGAGAAATTAGAATATTGTGTTTTCGAGCAGACAATGCACTTTCTTACCACTTGTAGTACTCTTTGTCTAAGATTGCGGAAATAACAATATTTATCTATTTTCTTTGTGCACTTTGCATTGTCATAATGACCACAAATATTGTGTATGTATAAGATAAAATCGTCCACATATTTCTCTAGCAAACACACGCCCCATTGTTCTTGTTCGGGGTGGTTTCTATGGAACAGAACACCTTTGTGAATAGTGAAAAACCTTTATGACTTTCCATCATAGATTTGCATAAGTTACACTCTTATCTTACTCCATCGAGTGTCTTTCTGCTGTAATTACACCACGTGTTTACACATGTGGACATAATGTGGTTGGAGTGTTTTGACTACCATCAACATAGCTCTTATTTCAACTTCCTCCTCTAAAAGATCGTTCAATTGCTCTAAGCCTTGTGGTAATCGAGGAATAGCACCAGCTATTACGTTCTGGTTTCACTTTATGTACACTATTTCAAAGTCGAATTCTTGAAGATACATACACTACCTGCCTATCTGTTGGTGTAGCAATTTACGAACCAACAAAAACGATAGGGACTGATGGTCTCAGAATACTTTTTAAAGGTCAAAATTACAGTCAAACCCTCCAACTCCATAAATGAATATGAACATTCAGCTTCGGACAAGGTGCGGCTGGCAAAGCCAATTACCTTAGGGATGAGTTTTCCCCCTTCTTCTACCATTTGAAAAAGGCATACACCTAGACCTTGAGAAGACATGTCGGTGCATAAATAAAAATCCTTCTTCATGTCTGGTTGACATAAAGTATTAGCATTTAATATGACTTGCTTGATGTTTTCGAAATTGGTTTCACATTGCTTGCCCATACCAAGGTCTGTTTTTCTTAAGAAAATCGAGTAAAGCATCACTGTTCATAAGTTCCCGAAAAATGAGACTAGGCCTAAGTATGTCTTTAAATGCCTCTTGTTTTAGGGAACAGGACAGTTGCTAATGGCATCTTGTTTTTTAGGATTTGGCAGTAAGCCTTCCGAAGAGATTATGTGTCCTAAAAATTTTACCTTTTCGTGTCTGAAATTAGATTTCTTGAGATTTGCTGTTACTCCATGTTCAGAAAAGTGGGTCAATACTTGTTCAACTAATCTTAAGTGTTCTACCCAAGTGGGTGTGGCGACTAACAGGTCGTCCACGTATACTGTTATCTTACTCAAAAGTCTGGACCCTAGCACTCTGTCCAGAACAGAGATAAATACATCTGCACTTATGTTTAATTCAGGCAGCAATACTTGAAATTCGAATTCCTGCCCCCACATACGAAGGAGATACACTTCTTCATAGCTGGTGCCATTATTACACCTCATTTTAATTCAGCACTCTGACAGGTCAGAGATGGTGAGAAGGTGGGGAAGGAGAATGGCTTGATGTATAAGTAAAAATCTCTTTAGGTAATCATCTAATTTTACACCATTTTTGTACTCCATTTTAATACTAGTCTGTGACTGGCTGGAGATAGCGAGAAGGGAGCGGCGAGGCAAGTGGGAGGGGGATGGGGAGGGGGGAGGGATTTTAATTTCCCAATAGCTTAACTGGGTTAGTTCCGCCACCTTCTGCTTTGTGATTTTTAATGCTTCACTGTGACTGACTGGAGATAGAAGGGATGGGAGAGCAGGAGGAGGGGGAGGGAAGGTAACATAAAGCATAATTGAGCTACTTGTAGTTTCTAATTCATTTTATTTTATAATTTCATTGATTGGTGACACCACTGATAAGGACTATGATTCCGTGTGTTCAGTCATTGATAATGTAATACATGAACTTTGTCATCATTTGGGAGTCACATGATGAACTTGAAGGTCAGTGACTATGTTCAAGTCCACTTTTGGTCCAGAGTCGCCATTGTATTCGTACTCACATCATCTTCGTTGTGAACTGAAACTTGTTGACTCCAAACTTTTTTGGGATTTGAGTTTTTGCAGCTTATTGAAAGAGAGTCCAACCAAAGAATACTACAAGGTTTTCGCTCTGCCATCATCTGCTTTCCCACTTGCAACTTTCTTAACTTGGGAACACTACAGTCACCTATTCTCTGGGGGTACTTTTTAAGGGTTCAACACCATATGTTGGCCAAGCTGTCCTACAATGCCCAGATTCTTTCTGGAGTCAAATCAATACAATCCTTATTTGCCCCTAAAAGCCATAAACAGGGACATCTTCAAGCTAGCCTTTAACCAGGTCAGTTTCTTTTCACTACTACTCAGGAGGAGAGCCAGAATGTTTGTTCGAGACACGTGTTCCATCCCACGTCCTCTCTGCCCCTCTGTTACACTGGTCCATCCACTAAACGCCTACACAGGTACGATAACAAAAAAAATGGTTCAAGAAGACCAGTATCAGTTGCAAAGCGATTTAGAAAAGATTGCTATATGGTGTGGCAGGTGGCAGTTGACGCTAAATAACGAAAAGTGTGAGGTGATCCACATGAGTTCCAAAAGAAATCCGTTGGAATTCGATTACTCGATAAATAGTACAATTCTCAAGGCTGTCAATTCAACTAAGTACCTGGGTGTTAAAATCACGAACAACTTCAGTTGGAAAGACCACATAGATAATATTGTCGGGAAGGCGAGCCAAAGGTTGCGTTTCATTGGCAGGACACTTAGAAGATGCAACAAGTCCGCTAAAGAGGCAGCTTACACTACACTCGTTCGTCCTCTGTTAGAATGTTGCTGTGCGGTGTGGGATCCTTACCAGGTGGGATTGACGGAGGACATCGAAAGGGTGCAAAAAAGGGCAGCTCGTTTTGTATTATCACGTAATAGGGGAGAGAGTGTGGCAGATATGATACGCGAATTGGGATGGAAGTCATTACAGCAAAGACGTTTTTCATCGCGGCGAAATCTACTTACGAAATATCAGTCAGCAACTTTCTCTTCCGAATGCGGAAATATTTTGTTGAGCCCAACCTACATAGGTAGGAATGATCATCAAAATAAAATAAGAGAAATCAGAGCTAGAACAGAAAGGTTTAGGTGTTCGTTTTTCCCGCGCGCTGTTCGGGAGTGGAATGGTAGAGAGATAGTATGATTGTGGTTCGATGAACCCTCTGCCAAGCACTTAAATGTGAATTGCAGAGTAGTCATGTAGATGTAGATGTAGAAATGGCTCTGAGCACTATGGGACTTAACATCTGCGGTCATCAGTCCGCTAGAACTTAGAACTACTTAAACCTAACTAACCTAAGGACATCACAGACATCCATGCCCGAGGCAGGATTCGAACCTGCGACTGTAGCAGTCGCGCGGTTCCGGACTGAAGCGCCTAGAACCACTCGGCCACCTCGGCCGGCGGTAAGATAACAAATGATCCCACTTTCTGTAAAACTTTTCCAGGAATTTTTTTGCACTCGTATATAACACATCTTTTAAGTAGTGTAAGATCACACAGTATCTTGCTTCTTTAATGTTTCCATTTCAGGCTTTGCATGCGTCCTCGGTTGCTAATTTGATGCACATTTCCTCATTAGTGTCTACTCCCATCAAACCACTGATTTGACAGCCCACTAGTATACTTCACATACAGCTAACTTTCTGATGTATTGTAACAGTATTCTTACAACACTGTTCATATTACCAACCCTAAATACTTGTAGCTCAATAAACCATGTACTGGTATGTTTTTCAGTAGACGACTGAATGAAGCCTGAATTCTCTCCCTAGATTCACACAAATTACCATCCTATTTCCAAGAACTGCAGAACGTTTAGCGGAAATGTAAAGTTGGAGATGAAGAACTCTTTTGAAGTGTCATCTAGCATTTATCAAGTGTCACGAATTCTATCTCGTACTATTGCCAGACTTTCGTGGCACTTAATGCTGTTTTCTGCTGATGTATTAATGTGATGTTTGATTTTGGCGAATGTACGTCCAACCTATTCATCTCGTCACCTTTAGAAATGTCAGCACACTTTGAAGTCAACCTTTCTTCTGGAGGAGCTTATCCAACTTACATATACTGTGCAATATCTCCTCTCCTTAGAGTGAGATGATGTGGTTTAGGTTTCAATTTAAACATGACTTGCGATCCGACACTCAATTTACACACATCAAGAAAAGCTTTGTATCACCTCTGATCCGAGAGTTCCAGAACCTGTACAGAAAACTGGAATTGAGATCAACATAAATATCATTTCCGATCTTTTTATTGCTCATGAAAACCGCACATTGCATGTTGTACCACCATACAGCGAGACCTTCAGAGGTCGTGGTGCATATTGCTGTACACACTGGTACCTCTAATACCCAGTAGGACGTCTTCTTTCACTGATGCATGCCTGTATTCGTTTTGGCATACTATCCACAAATACATCAAGACACAGTTGGTCCAATTTTGCCCCACTCCTCAATGGTGATTCGACGTAGATCCCTCAGAGTGGTTGGTGGGTCACATCGTCCATAAACAGGCCTTTTTAATCGATCCAAGACATGTTCGATAGGATTCATGTCTGGGAACATGGTGGCCACTCTAGTCGAGCGATATCGTTATCCTGAAGGAAGTCATTCACAGGATGTGCACGATGGGGGCGCGAATTGTCGTCCATGAAGACGAATGCCTCGCCAATATGCCACCGACATGGTTGCACTATAGGTCAGAGGATGGGATTTATGTATTGTACAGCCATTACAGCGCCTTCCATGACCAACAGCGACGTCGGCCCCACATAATGCCACCCCAAAACAGCAGGGAGCCTCCACCTTGCTGCACTTACTGGACAGTGTGTCTAAGGCGTTCAGCCTGACTGGATTGCCTCCAAACACGTCACTGACGATTGGTTGCAGGCATATGCGACACTCATCAGTGAAGAGAACGTGATTCCAATTCTGAGCGGTTCATTTGGCATGTTGTTGGGTCCATCTGTACCGCGCTGCATGGTATCCTGGTTTCTAAGATGGATCTTGCCATGGACGTTGGGAGTGAAATTGCGCATCATGCAGCCTATTGCACACAGTTTGAGTCGTAACACGACGTCCTGTGGCTGCACGAAAAGCATATAAACATAGTGACTTTGCTTTTAGGTTTCCTCCGAGCCATAATCTGTAGGTAGTGGTCATCCACTGCCATTCCTTGTGCAGCCTGAGTGAGGCATGTCATCTACAGTTACTGTCTCTCTGTATCTTCTCCATGTCTGAACCACATCACTTTGGTTCACTCCAAGGTGCCTGGACACTTCCCTTGTTGAGAGCCCTTCCTGGCACAAAGTAACAATGCGGACGCGATTGAATGGCGGTATTGACCGTCTAGGCATGGTTGAACTACAGACAACACGAGCTGTGTACCTCCTTCCTGATGGAATGACTGGAATTGATCGGCTGTCGGACCCCCTCCGTCTAATAGACGCTGCTCATGCATGGTTGTTTGCATCTTTGGTCGGCTTTAGTGATACAATATAGAGAGTCAACGTCTATCTTCAGGAGTTGTGGAAACCGGGGTGATGCAAAACTTTACTTGATGTGTGTATTAACAACTCTCCGACCTCCAAGTCGACCTGAACTGGAGGGCACTGAGAGAATTTTGGATTCCACGGAAAACCAGCACTAGCTCTGAAAAACAAAAGAGCATCAAGGGGCATAGTGGATATAAGAAACCAAACTCTGTTGTAGACTGCAGCCTGAGACCAACAATAATTCAAAGTCTCGTTGGAATCCAGGCAGCGAAATCACATAACAGCAAAATTCGCAGCACCTGAACAAGGCAGCTGGGTTGGTCGCCGAAATATTGTCTATAAGAAGGAAACCACAGTTCTACAGAACACCTGGAAACATACTGTTAATCAAATGCGCATACAAAGCCACAGAGATTACTCCATGGGATTACTTAGCTTGCATTTCGTATGAATCACTTGCCCAGCGCAAAGTCCCAAGAGAATAGGAAAAGTGCAGGTTGTAACCTCCCCCTCACTTATCAACCTTAATGACAGTGAAAAATTAAACCACCTGCCCCTAATGGAAATTTGGGAAAAGCAATCGTCACCGAAGCTAATTTGTCGGTAAAGAGGGAGGAAAGGTTTACATCTAAATGAAAGGAAAAATGCAAATGAAATTGGTGAAAATTAATTTTGAGTAAAGGGTAAAATTAATAAAGAAAGTAAATATGCGGTCATTACGTTAAAAATTAATTGGCGTTAATTAGATATTTGAGATTTGGGGAAAATTATGGTCGCCAGTCCTATGGACAACTTCTATAATAACTGAAAATGAAAGATTAATGCACATATAATTACCACTGAAGGTTGACACGTGTTGTGTGAAAACTGAATGTTTGTCAGAAGTAATAAATTTCGATACACTTTGACTTAATTTAGCAAAAGAATTAATAAAACTAGAAAATTGAAAGTTAATTTAGTGACTGGAATTAATAGTGAACTTTATTTCTGAAGCACTACGAAATTCAATAAAATAAGATTAGTCTTGGGCTACCTCAACAATCATTTCAAAAGCTGCTTGAATCTACGCAATTTAGAAATAAGAGATTTAACTTTGAACTTGAATTAAATGATTCTGAACAATTAACAATAGTAAAATTTAGTATGTACCAAGCTGAGCTGCAGTCACAGGTAAGCTAAAATATGGTAACAAAACTCTCACTCTTAATTTCTGCTTGTGTAATCTAAATATTGTAGCCAGCTATGAATACTTTAACTGAACTTTGAAATTAAAGCAGTGAAATGGAATGATATTATTTTAATGCTAGCGTATGAATTTCAACGAGACTCGTGTTCAATCCAGAAAAGGAAGGGACCCTGCTTGGTAATGCAATTGGGACAATGAGCAACAAAGGTTCATGCTAAGTTGCTGTACTTTTGTGATGCAACAGTTTGAAAAGCTGAGGTCTGCCATACAGTTCTAAAACTTTATGTGGTTTTAGTCTTCATTGTTGGGTGATCGAAGGTTTGCAGTTGTCGATCGGGGAGGTGGCGACAGTAACTCATTGTCGGCCGTCACTGTTGCAGAAGCTGGATGTTGGCGCGCCTTCTTCTCGACACGGTCACCAGGCGAAATGGGCTCTTGATGTGCGTCAGCTAATGCATCCCGTCTGCGACACCATGTCAGAAACTATCATTGCAAGTCGAGCGCAATTACATGCTGCCAAACCCTGAAAGTGCGGCAGCTTGCGGGAACGTCACACAACACACCTGCTCCACTGCCCTACTCCTGCCAGACTCTCTCTGCCCGCGCTCCATGCGGCAGACTTAACACTACCAAAGATCCTAAACACTTTGGTTCTCCACACGACCTATCGATGTAATCGTTCGATAGCATAGTTTTCCCTAGGCAAGACCCAGCGTAAAAATACAAATAGTATTCACAAAACAAACCAATTATACATCGACATAAATGCATATATATATATATATATATATATATATATATATATATACATATATATATATATATATATATATATATGTGTGTGTGTGTGTGTGTGTGTGTGTGTGTGTGTGTGTGTGTGTGTGTGTGTGTACAAGTAGTAAAACAATTACAATATATAAATACACAGAAATGTCATATCTTCTGGTAACAAAATAAAGAAAAAAATTTATAGTACAATAGATGGAAATAGGAGGATATGCATTTCCGGCGTTACAAGGTGACTCCTGTATGTAAGAGGTGTAAAAGTATGGGCGTGCTAAAGTACAGATCAATGTCCTTAACATTAGCATGATGCAGAACATTTGAACTTTTTCTAAGTTTGAATATTATAAAGTTCCTTGAGATATAAAAGTTACTGTTCACAGAACAGAATGAATTTAGAAAGCATAATTCGTGTGAAGCTCATCTTGCCCTTTTCTTGAACACTATCCTGCAAATCATGGAGCAGGGCAACAGGCAAGTTTCTAGATTCAGAGAAAGAGTTTGATACTGTGTCTCATTGCCAACAGTTAATGAAGATATGAGCATAGAGAATTGGTTCACAGATACGTGCGTGGCTCAAAGACTTCTTAAGTACTACAACCCAGTACATTGTCCTCAATGGCGAGATAAGAGTGTCGTCAGGAGTGCTCCAGGCAAGTGTGGAAGGATCACTCTTGTTCTTTATATATGTAAATGATCTGATGGATATGGTGAATAGAAGTTCACAGCTGTTTGGTGATGATGCTGTAGTGTATGGGAAAGAATCATTATTCACTGACTGGAGGAAGATACAAGATGACTTAGACAGAATTTTTAGTTGATGTTATGAATGGCAGGTTTTTCTAAACGCAGAAAAATGAAGTTAATGCGGATGAGTAGGAAAAACAATCCTGTACCGCTCGAATATAATATTAGTGCTATGCTGCTTGACACAGTGGTGCCGATGAAATATCTGGGCATAACGTTGCAAAGCAATATGGAATGGAATTGCTGTTGCAATCACTGAGGTAAGGCTTGTTGCATTATTGACCAACAGGGACTTGCCAGAACTATGAAGTTTGTTTATAAGGGTACTACTAGTTCCATGTACTATATTTGTGTTTATGTTCATGTCTCCACTCAAAAAAAATTATGTTGACTGTCATAGTTGAGATTTTATCCAGAACTGTCCACAGCTCGTGGTCGTGCGGTAGCGTTCTCGCTTGCCGCGCCCGGGTTCGATTCCCGGCGGGGTCAGGGATTTTCCTTGCCTCGTGATGACTGGGTGTTGTGTGATGTCCTTAGGTTAGTTAGGTTTAAGTAGTTCTAAGTTCTAGGGGACTGATGACCATAGATGATAAGTCCCATAGTGCTCAGAGCCATTTGAATATCCAGAACTTCCATTCATAATTGAAAAAAGAGTTTGTCTATAGTTACTAAACTGTCGTGTCTTGATGTCAACTGTATTCCTTTTTTAACATAAATGGACGATCTCCCAACCTATAAAATAGTCTTGTGAAAAGACTCTATCCTTTCATATAAAAATAGCACCACTTGTTAGATGTCTGTGCTTTCACATCAGTGCTCAATAACACAAAGTAGTGTGCAATTCAAAGACTGGAGCTCAACTTCAAATCATAGCGTTTTATTTTTTATTGGCTGCGTGTTTTGATGAAGGATTTTTAAGTCTGTGAAATATCCCATATTACTTTTTCCAGTGGTTTCTGTTTCATTGAAGCTTGTAATATGTCTGTCATTTGATGTATCAAAATCTGTCTTGGGAGTGCATATTGTACAGTTCTTTGAACTTCTGGAGACTTTGTCTGGATTTACCCTAAAGAAAGATCTACTTCTCCCACCCACGACAACAAGTATTTGACCAAGCATGGCCTACAATCCAACCACTGTACATTGATGAATCAGCTAAATCAATCTAATGTTCCCAGTCATGTTTTGGTGTTGGCCTTGTCTAGTGAAACTACTTCTACTGACAGTCCTGACTGGTACCAGAGCAACATGCACAATATTGTCTGTCATCAGTGCCATCTCTAACTCTACATTAATCTGCTACACAACTTCATTAAGGATCATGATGCCAAAACAACTCAGCAAAGTATATATTGGTATCATGAGTTAGAAAAGCTATCTTGGTTCCGTCACCACATTTGTCATATGTATCATCCCTGTCCTAACTGTTTCCCACCCCATCCATTATCGCTAATAGCCCTGGTTTGAAAAATCCTTATATAAAGACACAAAGTCCTCTCTTCTTTGATTTAACCCTGGATTTGGCCAGAAAACACTGGTGTCCTGGTATGTTGCCTCCTAAATTTCTTGGATCTGAGGGCTTACACCTCGCCTATGGCTACTGCTTTCTTCTTCCCAATACTTCACATATTTCACGACTTCCTGATTTCAGCTTAAGTGTGCTGGACATTACATGCTTGTAGTTCTACCTGAGGCTCTTCTCCACTGCACCCTAGTGATAGTACATACCAGTTGTTGTGTTGATGTTGAAACTGTCATTTTACAGTCTATTTCTCCCTGTCTTCCTGCCAGCCACGTTCTCAATCACCCTTCTCCCATGTGTCTCCCATTGGCCTGACCAGTGCCTTCCTTACTTCCTCCATCTGTGTCTGAAGGGCGCAAATTTTCCCTTTTGGCTACCAAATCAAAATGTTCCTGCTGTATATTCTGCAATAACAGGCGAGAGTCGTTCTCACCAAATTTTATTACTTACAAGTTTGGCAACCTTTACACCTCCACAAATTCCACTCACGATCAATTTCGAAAGAAGGTGTAAGTTTAAATTTAAAGAATGTATTTACTTTGTCAAGGACATGAGTTTGACTTATGTAACCGAAAACCATACTAAAGTGTCTTGTACTTTGCCGCTGTTTTTGAGCTGATTTAGGGATATAACGACAGAAGAAAGAATTAGTAGTTCCTATGTTTTGAGAGAGTGGATGTTACCGGTATTGTTTTGTTAAGTTTTTCAAAATTTATAGCTCAGAGAATTTAGGCCTTGATTGCATCTATCCAACTGGTAAGTAATTTAAAATGTGTCCATAAAAGCGTTTAATTGACTTTTATGAAGAGAGCAGGGACTACTGAAACTATTAGCTGTCTTCTTTTAAAGAATTTTACACACTTAAGAAAAATTTAAACAGAATGTTAAATTTTTCTATCATGCAAAATTTCGACCTGTTATCATGGCTATTGGGATTTTAAATGATTCATGTTTTTCTAAAGAGCACTACAGGAACGCTAAATCTTCACTTGTGTAACAAGAATAGACGCTACAGTAAGACCACAAAGTAAAATAAATTTTAAATGAAGCATGTTTACTCTTAAATAGCTACATTTTGAGGACAAAACATACCTGTCTATTTCTGTTGGCAGCCCTCTAGTAAGACCAGGTTTTCTCTAATTTTGTCCCAAAACATTTCAATTATTCAGCTATTACAGATGATATTAAGGGTCCCTCACACATTCAATAATATTGTCAAACTGTCAATATATTGAATGTCTGTAGTGCCTATTCACATATTGCCAATACCAGAAATTTTGATGAGCAGTGCTGATGGCTCCATAAACATTCTCAGAATTGTAAGTAACTGCTAAGCATGTGAGCTTGAGAGTTGATGGTTTGACAATATTAGCCATTTTTATGTTGACAAAGTTTTATGAACCAGCCACATAAAATTAGTGAGCACTGTTCATGTTTTTAGTTCATATTTATATACACATTACTCAGATTCAATTTTTATGCAGATTTGAACATGTAACATGTTTAATATGACTACAGAGGGGTAGTCGTTCTGTACCATTTTAGGGTGGTCAATGGAGGATTTACTAGGGCATTACTTTCTTTATTAATTTTAAAATGTAGCAGTCCTATTTGCTTTCTGAATTACACATCAATGTATGAAAAGTCTGGCATCATACTTCGATAAATATGTGCTATGTATGAAATTATCAGCAAGAGGTCTGCAAAATACATGTCAGCGTTACCACATTATAAAAAAATATACAAAGATATTTTTCAGAAGTTATCTGAATATATCATTTTGGGACACATACGGAAATGGAAATGAGCATTTGGCATCATTGGCCAGGAGGCCCCTTGCGGAGCAGGTCTGGCCGCATTGGTGCAGGTCTTATTACATTCGATGCCACATTGGGCGATCTGCACTCCAGTTGGGGATGAAATAATGATGAAGACAACACAACACCCAGTCCCTGAGTGGAGAAAATCTCCAACCCAGCCGGGAATCGAACCCAGGCCTGTCAGATGGCAGTCCATCACGTTGACCACTCAACTATTGGGGGCAGACATGGGACACACGTAATTGTTACATAACAGTTTTGATAATTGTGTTTACTGATATTACAGCACTAAACATCAAACATAGAATGGTTTGTCTGTTGCTAAAAATCTCAAAGTTAGAACTAATCTGTCAATGACTATGATAGACTCTCTTAATAAATTATGATACTCTCTTTCCCCTTGTATGAACATTAACAGTAGTAGTAGCAATAATAATAACTACAGTTTGATGCATTCGATTGGAAAGAAATAGCATTGTATACTTTTATAAAGTTTATCATTTTGTATTTATTTAATGATTACTAGTGAGGAGTAATTAATATTTGTTTACGCAGATGTACATTGCTGAGGACTCCATGATTACACTCATGTCTAAGACTACCGTTTGAAAATAGATATGACTGTCTGAAAATAGTCACTACAGAGAAACGACTATTATCACATCTGTGATAGATTTTGGAAGAAATTGTAAGAAACACAAGACATTTTAATTTTCAATACACTAAGCTGCATATTATAATTCTTAGGCTATTGTAGCTGTGCATAATCAAATAGAAAAATCGTTTTACAGCTCTGATTTACAATGAATGCATTGGATTTTCAGACAAGTCCGATTGTATGTAATGCTCACATTACGACCATATATATATCAGTTAGTTCTCCTAAAAAATCCATCAATGAAGTAGAAGATGTTGGACATAAATTAATCGTTTGGGTTCTTCTTAAAGTGAACTTTATTAGCAGTTAAACTGTTTCTAGCTGCAGGCAGTGTCCTGAATAATGGACACCTTTCTGGACTAAAGTAAGTGACTTTATCTTTGTGAAGGTTATTTTTATTTCTAGCACTGGTTCCATGAACTGGAAAAGGGAGGTAGGAGACGGATACTGGCAGAAGTAAAGCTGTGAGTACCAGGCGTGAGTCGTGCTTCGGTAGCTCAGATGGTAGAGCACTTGCCCGCAAAAGGCAAAGGTCCCGAGTTCGAGTCTCGGTCGGGCACACAGTTTTAATCTGCCAGGAAGTTTCATATCAGCGCACACTCCGCTGCAGAGTGAAAATCTCATTCTAGAATTTGAACTATTTGTAGCATTTTCTGTCACTCAGTAATATTCTATTTTCCAGTTGTAACAAGGATATTGTCACAATCAAATGTCTTTGACAGATCTCTGAATACAGGGTGTTACAAAAAGGTACGGCCAAACTTTCAGGAAACATTCCTCACACACAAATAAAGAAAAGGTGTTATGTGGACATGTGTCCGGAAACGCTTAATTTCCATGTTAGAGCTCATTTTAGTTTCGTTAGTTGGTAGAGGCGGTCCAATTCAAAAATGGCTCTGAGCACTATGGGACTCAACTGCTGAGGTCATTAGTCCCCTAGAACTTAGAACTAGTTAAACCTAACTAACCTAAGGACATCACAAAAATCCATGCCCGAGGCAGGATTCGAACCTGCGACCATAGCGGTCTTGCGGTTCCAGACTGCAGCGCCTTTAACCACACGGCCACTTCGGCCGGCGCCAATTCCATGGCCTCCACGCTCTCCTGACCTCAACCCTCTTGACTTTCATTTATGGGGGCATTTGAAAGCTCTTGTCTACGCAACCCCGATACCAAATGTAGAGACTCTTCGTGCTCATGTTGTGGACAGCTGTGATACAATACGCCATTCTCCAGGGCTGCATCAGCACATCAGGGATTCCATGCAACAGAGGGTGGATGCATGTATCCTCGCTAACGGAGGACACTTTGAACATTTCCTGTAACAAAGTTTTTGAAGTCACGCTGGTACGTTCTGTTGCTGTGTGTTTCCATTCCATGATTAATGTGATTTGAAGAGAAGTATTAAAATGAGCTCTAACATGGAAAGTAAGCGTTTCCGGACACATGTCCACATAACATATTTTCTTTCTTTGTGTGTGAGGAATGTTTCCTGAAAGTCTGGCAGTACCTTTTTGTAACACCCTGTATATCAGTAGCCTGTCATTTATCGTATAATGAATGAAGTACGTTCTCGCTGTGTGTGTAGATAGCCTTCTCAGTATCACATCCCTTTAGAATTCCTTACTGTGACTTTGACAATATATTATTTGTTGTCAGATGGTTAAGTATCGACTGAATGCTACCTTTACTAAAATTTTCAAGAGTGCTGGGAATTGTGAAATTGGTTGGAAAGTTGATGGTATTCACTTATCTTCTCTCTTAAATAAAGTTTTAACTTCAGCATATTTCAGCTACTCAGGAAATGTTTCACTGACAAATGGCAGACTACACAAATAACTTACTAAGCCTGATTCACTGTAGAGCGTCACGTCACGTCTCGTCACACTACGTCACGTCAACTTCAGGGTGTATTCCCATTGGACGTCACGTCACATCAGTTTGCTTACCCTAGTACTGAGTCTTGAAAGCGAGGTTATGAGTTACCGTTCCTGATACTAAATATCAGAATACAGTATCGGAATTGAGGAACTTGATCGGTCTTCTGTGGTAAAGTGCTGAGAAGTGAAACAACATTTCAAAACAATGGATTTATTTGATAGCTAAAATACATACACACAAACACATCAAACAATAAAACTAAGGGAATAAAAAGAAACACTTTACCTTATTCATTATGTTTTTCTTTTCTCACGTAATTAATAATGTGATAAACAAATATATTCTTCTCCTTCATTAGAGACGAATTTTTCGTTTACTTTGCTATTTAATGAAAACCACTTCATCAAACTATGTTCGTATTTATCTACAGAGTAGGCTTCAGCTGATTGTATGTTATTTGTAAAACCTAAATAATTTTTCGTTTTCAGATATCTGACCTCACTTGTGAAAGAACAATCAATGGAAAGAATATCCAAGTCGTCACGGAAAATTTGCAATTTACCACAAAAAAGGCTTAAAAACAAAGTATTATTTAACAAGGGACGAAAGTATAAAATCCACTACTATAGCACAAGTGACTTTCGCGAAAATAAGTTCACTTCCGATGCTAACAGACGTCGTCACCGTCAAAATTTTCTTCCTTAGAAGCCATGACGTGACGTAACGGTCCGTTGAGTGAGTGAGTGAATGCTGACATTTAAAATGTATTGCGATATGTCCTGAAGTGACGTTACGTGACGCGTCGGTCAGTGCGAATTGGACTTCATTAACTTTCTGCCATTTGTAGTGTCAGTTGAAGCGTTGTGTTTCTATTAACTCTGATTCATGATCGTAGTTTGGTATCTGTGCTTTTGTAATGGTTGATGAGCTTTGCAACGTGCTTTGATAGTTGTGGTGGTGGATGAATGTTTTGGGAAATTTTATAAACACGTGTACAAATGTTGTAATAATTTTTCGTAGTTTTGAATTATAATGTTAGACGATGATGATCCGGTTATGCAGGAGGTTTGTTACTCTTTATGAATGTTGATTTTGTAGTGATACTAAAACTTGTTTACTTTCGGCATGTGTGTGGTAAAAATATGGTTTGTGTGTGTATACAACGAATGTCAGGAAAGCAAGTAAATTGTTTTGAAAAGAAAAGAGTGAATATCTCCTTTATGACCATTTATAACACAGCCACATTTGTTTAGGTCGTTTTTTTGAAGACGCAAGCATCGGAAAATCCTCACGATAAGTGTTTAAGTGTAGTTTGTACACGCTTTATTTAATGCTCTTGCAAATTGTAGAGAAAACACAATGCCAATGTAGAGCGTCACTTCTATAGTAGCACTCCTGCATGGGAAATGTGCATTCAGAAGTTTTGTAGTCTCTAGAGTGTTAACTTAATTTCAAAGCTCTCAAGCAAGTTGGCACTTGCCAACCTAATCTAGACCTCGGACTACATTACTGACCAGTCTTACCACAGCCAATATTACGGTGGTAGACAATGTCGCTTCACACATTAACCAATCTGTAATTGTATCAGCTACCAACCTAATGTTTCTATTGTCAGAGTATCTCTGTGGTATGGTATGGTTGTTGTTGGCCACAGTCTTGAAAGGAATTGAAATTATACTTATTAGTCCCTTAAATGTAGCTATAGCCACCCTATTCATTGATTGCATTACAGAAACAGTTTGATGTGATGGCTACATTGACATTTTAAACACGATAATGAAAAGTTTGTGGCTAGGAATATTATCAAGGTGGTTGAAAATTCTGAAAACATTTTTCTCTTTCTCGCATTTAGACTTCATCTCATTATTCAGTTCTCAGACCGGATAATCATTGATATCCGATGATGTTAGTAGCCACTTAAGTGTAAGGAGGCGATATTAGAGGCTACTGTGATTGCCAAGGAGTCTGTGATGTGTGATGGCTAGATTACACTATTGTCTTGGCTGCCAGCATATAGTTTGTCAATGTTTGAAAATCTGCCCCCCCCCCCCCCCCCATCAAGTATAGTAGTAAACATACTGGCTAAAAGCATATATTAATCTACACTTATTTATTTATTTATTTTTTTTAGCCACCACCAGGCGTTGTTGCTCTAACAGCTTGCTTCTCATTCACTAATGCCAGGCAATAGAAAGTTAAATAAAAGCTGCAGTCCCCTCATACTCCAATCACATATTGAGTTCTGTAACATTTTTTACAGTGCAAAACATCTGTATAAAATTTACTAGTTACACAAGCCTTAGAATAAGCCATTGTGATGAGGGCCATGTGCAAGGCTGAAATGTTGGTCAAGATATCATGATAAGCCCATTAAAGGTGGCAATGGTTAGAATGCCTATGTTCTCGGTTTTTCCCCAAATGAGATTCATCACCATTCTTATCAAACTACTATAGTCGTATACTGGCATTAGAGCATTGATAAGAGCTAACTTGAAAATTTGAGGCTTTGTGTAGGAGAGATGACCTTTTTCAAGAAGGTCACTAAAGCAGGCTAGTGCGTTGAGGATAACTTGGAGATTGCGATTGAACTGGAGACATAGATGGGATTTTAATAACTATTTTCTAGCCACCAAGAGGAAGAGAGGTGAATTCATGTGGTGCTTTGCCTGTCAAATGGGGATGTTAAACTCTGTGAACTACATTGTGTGATTTGAGTGGAATAGGCTGTAAGTTGGCACTGAATTTCAGCATCTCTTTTTCTTTCTAGTCCATACTCATAACAAAATTTTCACAAGCACTCTTCAAATGAACCGGATTATACAGCTATGTGCCTTGCAAAAGACTGAAAGAAGATAATGACAAAATCACCTCTATTAGGAAAGTGCCCAGGAGTCAATCCATACCAAGTGGTCCAAGAAAAAAATAATTGGTTGCTTGACCATCTCAGAAAAATTTTATACTTGCTGTGTGAATTCTCCAATGTTTAGTAGTCACAAAAATATTATTTTAAAAAAATTCTTTATAATTTTGAAGTGGTGGCCATATTTATTTCAGGCCGCATGCGTGTTTTTTGTATTTGCAACCATCTACATTTTTTACGGTTATTCAGTAGTGGGTTGTCCTAAGCCTCTCAGATAAAATGCATTTAGTTCAACATGCTGTGGGCTAGCAAATTAACATCATTATTACTTAACTGAATGTATTCTTTAATATATTCTTAATAGTTCAAAGTTATCAGCCACAAATTAAAAAAAAAAAAAAAAAAAAAAAAAAAAATCGTCAATTTTTGAACAGTAGTTTTCCTAAGAAAGATTAATTTCTCAGCTTTAATATTTTTTGTGCTATTACACTGTATAGTAGTATAATTACTTTTTATAGAATATAGCTTACACTAAAAAATACACTATTTTAAAAAATTAATTTTTTTTAATATTTTCATTTTGTGGGGCCTGCCATATCTTTGTTAGGGAACCAGATAAAAAATCTGAAAATTTCACAGTTAATAGACCTTTATGATATCAATCTTCGGTATAAATTTCAACTTTGAGAGATTCGATTGGAAGTTATGGAAAAAAATTCCAAATGTGAGTCAAAAATACGTTTTTTAACTTCTGTGATATCTAGGCTTATGGAGTAAAATATATTCGTTACAATATGTAATTTAATCATATCTATGATTACTTAATTTTTTATTCAAAATAAGCCTACTAATTACATTATATTGTTCTCTTGTCATTTGTTTTTAGTATATCGCTTCCAGCTTCTCCATCACACAATCTCTCATCCTTTGGCCTGGACCTTCACACATGTGTGATTAGCTGATTGTCAAATTAATTTAACTCAGTATCCTTGGACATGCTATATACCTTATGTATTGCATCATATGTCCTCTATCCAAATTAGATCTGTCCTTTCTCATGCTGATAGGCTGGTCGTTATTATCACAATGGACACAGGTACCTTTTGTTGCTTGTTATCTGTAACTTACGTATATTAGCTCACTTAAGACCCCCCTCCCGCAAAAAAAAGACACCTTCTTGGCTTGGTTTATGAAATTTCTGGTCTGACTGAGTGGTTTACTTGATTTTTAATGATAGGAAGCAAGGCGTCATGAGCTGTAACAGTGGAAAGAGCAGTGAATGAAATATCCAAACTTATAATTATTTGGTTCTTTGAAGTGGTCTCTCTATAATAATACAGGAAGGGGTGGGGTTGGGTTGTTAGTACCCCTATCGGGCGCCTCCCCAGGTGGCGGATAGGGGAATGCCTCCTAGATATAGGTGGTACTGGGGAAATCAAATACCCAGGGCGGACCAAAAACTAACGAAAGGTAGCGTCTGAACTCCTAGAGGAGCGGCTACAAACAGCGTCTGTTCTCCATGTTAGGAGCGGCTGAACACACACTCTGGAGCTTACAATCCCAGTTTTAACCTCGGAATGGCCCAAAAAGCCATCTCCCCCCTGAATTTCGAATAACTATGCATGATGTCAATTTCTCTAGATAGAACTACTCCAGGAGGTAACCAATCCTCCGCCGCTAACAGCAGCGCAATCAGGCCTAAGGATTCTGGAGAGCCTGAAGCACCATGTCGTTCAAGAAATTCAAAATCCTCTAAACTGAAGAAAAACAACGTACATTTCTTTGGAACCCTAAATATTAACTCGCTCTTGAAGCCGGGAAAACTGAAGCAGCTCACCAAAGTCTTGAAGGTATATAAAATCCAAATATGTGCACTGCAGGAAACCAGATTTACAGATGAAGATTTAATGGATTATGAAGGATACAGGATATTTAAAGGAAAGAAAGGCTGGAACCCATGTGGAAGAGGCCTTCCCCACCTTGGAACAGGCTTCATCGTGAAATCTAACTGGGTAAACTCAATAACCGACTTCCAGTCACCTAACGAACGCTTGTCTTTTCTCACATTCCGCACCGTAAATGAAACCTATACACTTATTAATTGCCACGCACCCATCAACAATGACAATAAGAAAAACCCTCAGAAAGTAGATACATATTGGGAATCTCTAGACCACGAACTTTCTAAAATCCCAACATCAAATGTGAAAATACTGTCTGGGGACCTCAATGCACAAATAGGCCAAGAAAAAAAATACAAAAAAACAGTAGGAAACTACCCGGCTCACAAAAGGACAAACAGAAATGGAGAAGGATTAATAGAACTATGCAAGGGTCATAACTTAAAATTAATGTCTACAAATTTCAAAAAACCTCCTAAGAAACAGAAAACATGGAAATCACCAAACACAAGTATTGGAGAGTTCCAGATAGATCACATAGCCATCACACACTATAATCAAAAAGAAATAATGAATGTGAGAGTTCGGAAAGGGGGAAACATTGTAACTGACCACTACTTATCGACAATCAAATTAAATTTCATACCACAAAGAAAGAAACAAATACAAAACAGGAAAACTCAAAAGATAGACGCAAACATCTTGAAAGAGAAAAGAGAAGAATTCTGTCAAAACATAGTTATATGTTCTGATAAATGGGAAGATATAAAAGAAGGAATGATAAGATCTGCTCAAGAAGTCGCAAAAATGAAAAAGAGAAAGAAACACGAATGGTGGGATGAGATATGTGAGGAAGCAATAGAACAAAGGATGAAGGCATGGAAGAAATGGCACTCAACCAAAAGTGATAAGGACTACCTGGAGTTCAAACAGCAAAGATCTTCTACAGCAAAACTCATTAGATCAGTAAAAAGACTATTTGAAAAGAACCAACTTACACAAATGGATAAAGATTTTAAGAGAAACAATAACAGATCCTTTTACAGCACATTCAGACAGAAACTACAAAAATATGTAGCACCAAATCTGTGTTTTAAAGATACCAGTGGAAAACTGGCAATGAATAATGAAGAAAACTGTGAAATATTAGCAAAATATTTTGAACAACTCCTCAACTGTCAGGAACCTATTGAAAAATTACCAGCCAACACCCCAAACACAGTAAACAATAATTCTGAACCCCCATGCCTCATAGAAATCAGAGAAATCATTAAAAACCTTAAGAACAATAAAGCACCAGGGGAAGACATGATAATTGCAGAAATGTGGAAAAGTGTGGATAATACAACTCAAGAAAAACTACTGGGAATAATCAATGACATTTGGAGAACGGAACGTATACCGAAAGAATGGAAAACTGCATTAATCCACCCCATCTTCAAGAAAGGGGATAAAACCGATGCAAATATCTACAGAGGGATATCTTTACTTCCAGTAACGTATAAAATTCTATCTAAGGCCCTACAAAACAGATTGGAGAAACAACTTGATCAAGAAATTGGTGAATACCAAGCAGGCTTTAGGAAGGGAAGATCTTGTGTGGAGCAAATTTTAAACTTGAAGTTAATTATTAAATATAGACGATTAAGAGGAAAAGACATCTTTATCACGTTTGTTGACTTCAAGAAGGCGTACAACTCCGTTGACAGAACAACCTTGGTTAACATCCTTAGTGAGTTTGGAGCAGACAAGAAAACAGTCGCAATCGTCAAAGAAACACACACGGATACCTATGCAAAAGTAAAGTTCCGTGGTGAGGTATCCAGACCATTCAAAATCAGAACAGGATTAAGACAAGGAGATGGGTTGTCACCTACCCTATTCAACTGTGTGTTAGAAAAAGTTATTAGAGAGTGGAGGAAGAAAACGACTGAAGAAGGAATACAAAAAATCAGATTAGGAAGAATAAAGGATGGATTAGAAGTAGATTGCCTCGCTTTTGCTGATGACTTAGCGATTCTGGCAGGAAGTTTGGAAGAAGCAGTCAAAGAGATCAATATTCTGAATGAAACAGCAGAAAAAGCAGGACTGAAAATCTCCTTTGAAAAGACAGAGTACCTAACCAATGTAAAAGAGGCACCGAACAATATAATTACAAAGTATGGCCAGATAAAGAAGGTTTTTAATTTCAAATATTTAGGGGAAATCATCCAGCCCAATGCTTCAGATAAAGAAGGAAATAAAACAAGAACAAGAAAAATGGAAATGGCATTCCAGCTAGCAAAGAATGTGTACAACAAGAAGTCAGTATCAATTAACGCAAAAATAAGGCACTACAACACTGTGATTAAGCCAGAGTGTCTGTATGCATTTAAATGTTTAGCAATGAACACTAACAAGGAAATGGAAGCTATAGCAAAAAAGGAGCGAAAAATCATTAGAAGAGTACTTGGGCCGAGGTTTGAGAATGGGACTTGGAAGCTTAGAAGTAATACAGAAGTGTATGACAAAATTGAGAAAGTGGGAGATACTATGAGGAAGAGAAGAGTAAGCTTTTACGCCCATTTGAAAAGAATGAATGATGAAAGGCTGACAAAGAAAATATTCATGTTTTTTGACAAGAACCCCAGAACCCAAATTACCTGGTTCAAAGAAGTCAAAGCAGACTTAGAGGAGATGGGTATAGGAGAAGATGATATAACCAACAGAGACTTAATGAGAGACAAAATTCAACATTTTGAAGGATTTGAAGTGAAGAAGAGAAGAACTGGAGGAACAGTGTGGACAGAAGACCGAAGGGAGCAGCACAGAGAGAGATTGAAGACATATTGGCAGAAGAGAAAAGAGGAGGAGCGCAATAGGAGAAATGTACATTGAAAAATAGTTGTTTAACGCGGTCCCTAGACGGCCAAAATCGGAATTAAAAAAAATAAAAAAAATACAGGAAGGGAAGAGGGTGTGATAGTGATTGTTCAAAACTCCTGGGTGTGTGTATTAATCAGAAATATAATTAGAAACCAAATATTGCAAGTGCGTAATACATTCAAGAACATAATGCATTAATTCAGCAACACTCACTCTACTTGTAATTAGGAAATGAACTTATATTACATATTTTCATTCATTGATGTTTATTAAATAATTTACTGGGGCAGTTCCACACACACACACACACACACACACACACACACACACACACAAAGTATTCATTGCATATTGTTGTGCTGAAATTATAGTATCTGGTATATGTGCGCGCACAAACTGGGTCAATGGAAGCGTCCGATTCCACATGTCGGCTTTGACCCATGACATAAGGCTGTTGTGGTGTGTGACATCACGACGGCGTGGAGTTTAGTTTGTGAAAGTGGCTTGTTTGTAGGTGTCGTTTTGATGTGATCGGTGGTGCTCTCTGGTGGTGCGTGTATGTGTTGTGTGTTAGCTGATGTTTTTGGTTTAGTTTGCGTGTATGGCGTGTTTATAGGTGGCGTATTGTTGCAGTCGGTGGTTCTCTCTGGTGGTGTGTGTATGGGTAGTGTGTTATGTGGCATATGGGGTTCATTTGCATGGTAGCATTGCATGTGTGTGGTATTGGTGGTGACTGTGCTTTCAGCGGAATATTTTGGTTTTGTTATGTTGACGTTATTGTAGTTTTTTTTCTGTTCTTCGTATGTGAATTTTGGTAAATTGCTTTGTTTATGTCTGTGGTGGGTGTGGATATGCCTGACAAAGTCAACAGTTTTTGGTTGTCGGCAATGATGGGGGACAGTGCGTTCTCTCTAAGTAGGATTAAGTGTGGTGGTGGTGGTGGTGGTGGTGGTGGTGAAAGATTTGATTGTGTGATATCAGTTGTTTCGGTTGACTTATATGAGTCAAGGGAAGTGTTCGATTCCAATTTTGATTTTGTAGGTTTTTTGTGTTAAGAATTAGTGTGTTGGTGATGAAATTTTTGAGATTTATAGTGTTGTATCGGTTGTTCCTGTTGACCTATACAGGTTAAGGGTAGTGATCGATTCCACTGGATTTTGTGTGTAGTGGAATTTGGAAAGGTTGTGGGGTCTTGTTATTTTAGTGTTTTTTTGTCGTTTGGTGTACTGGCGTGTGTTTATATTTAGTTTGTCCCCACCCAGAAACCTCCAATTTCCCCCACTTGTCCCGTTAGTTTCATGATTGTTTTGATCCTTTTTCATGTTTGTTGTCATGTTTACATGATGGCGTCATAAGAGTGGTATGGGATTTGTTGTGAATGGTCGTTTCCACCATATTGGTGACGTCATTGGTCAAAGCAGAGGGGTGGAATTGGGCACTTCCATGTTTTAGGCAATTCACTTTAAAGAATTAGATATACTAAAAACAGCTTCTCAGTACATTCAGAGTTCCCTCTTACGAAGATTGTAATGAAGCATCAGGCATGGTTTGAAATTAGTAGTACATAGCATTCATAAATATAGGACTAGGAGCAAAAATAGGCTCCATTGTCCACAACTTAATCTTACTAATGCACAGAAAGGAGCTAAGTATGCAGCCATAAAAATATTTGAACACCACACTCGTACTGGCAGTTATTGGGGGTTTTGAAAACAGATTTAAATCATTTCTACTTGACAACTCATAGGCTTACTCCATAGATGAATAAATAGTATTATGTAAATGCCTTCACAGAGGAAATGTGTGTCATTTCTAAACCTACTAACATGACTCAAATCAAAATAATGTAGCACCCGCACTAATTATAATAATAATAATAAATCTGTTTAGTTATTCTTCTTGTTCCACTTGTTTTGGTAGTGTCTAATTGCCGAGTGGTATATGTACAATAGATATAAAATTCTAGTTAAATTTATGGTGTCACATGTGGTGATGTGCTGTTCATATTTATTACATGTGGAGGAAAGGTGGGGTGTGATGTCATTAGTATATACATTAATACTAACTGAGGTATACTGACATTAGCACACTACTACTTTTCATGGTGATATGATTCTTAGGAGCTACAGTGTTCATTCGCAGAATGTGTTATTTATCTATGACTTTATTTCCAGTGGATGAGTGGCATTTTTCAGGCTGCAGGAACATGTTTGTACTGCATGTATGATCTTATCTGTGTATGAATTGGGACATATATTTAATGAAACTGGGTTTATTAAATTATTGATTAGTATTTGGGGACTGGCATTTTGGATGTGGCTAGCATTGAATGCACTTGCCATTCTCCTCTTATGAAGGTGTGAAATTCTCTGTTTCAGTTGATCATGGCTATTACCAGTCCTCAGCTATAGAGTAGATAGACAAGACACAAACTAAAAATAATGTTCAAGGATACAGAAATTGACCTGAAACACTGAAAATATGTTATTTACCAGGTTACACATTTCAAGTTAAACACCTAATGATCAGTGTTGTATCCACGCAAAGAAGAAGGGCGACTGAAAATATCAAATTAAACATTTTAAGCTAATTTCATTGAACAACTTCCAGCAGAAAAAGATTATTTGTGTTATGGTGAACACATTGAAACTGTGTAACTACCTACCAATGATGGTAATAAAAGTATAAAAGAGAGCTTGATGATTCCAGGAGAGGTGATGGGGGGAGGGGCCGGGGGAGAGAGGGAGGCGAGTCCAAGCTTGAAAAAACTTTACTTTGTATTTACTCTGACCATACAGAGAATCATATCAGCATACTGAAGGACTGCACATCTCTCACATACAAGAGCTGTATGTGTCACTTTAAATTTAGTACTCATACGGTTGGCAGAACTGCATCCTTATGCGGTCAGCGGAGGCGTCTGATCCCACCCTTCAGCTTTGACCTGTAACGTGAGAGTGTTGTGGTGTGGACATCACGACGGCACGGAGTTTAGTTTATGAGTTGTTTGTGTTTGTAGCTGTCGTCTTGTTGTGTTACTGCATGGATTTTAGTTTGAGTTTGTTGTGTTTGTAGATGTCGTCTTGTTGCGGTGGGTGGTGTGTGTATGGGGTGCGTGTTATGTGGTGTATTGGGTTCATTTGATTGTCATTGTTTGTAGTGTGAATTAATTTGTATTGACTGTGATTGAAGAATGGAACTTGGTTTTAGTGAGTTACCAGTAAATTTTTTGTTTGTTTATGTGACTGTGATGTCACTTGGTGTTATTGGTTTGTTGTTTGTCGTGCAGTAAGACATTTAATTTATTTTGTGGCTTCTTTTGCACACATGAGACTGGTGTGAGTGAGAGGACGGTTTTAGATGGCTTTCTTTTTGTAGGGTAGTTTGTTCAGAATATGTTAAGTATAGGAGTAAGTTGGGTGGACTGGTGGTGGTTGTTGAGATAGATGAGTGGCAGTTTGGGAAGAGAAAATATGGGAAGGGTAAGTCTCCGGTCGGTTTATGGGTGTGGAGGGCCGTTATTTCGGGTGAGGGGGGGGGGGGGGGGGTATGGAGATAGGTTGTGGGTGGGTTTGGAGTTTTTTTGTTTTTGGGTTTTTTTTGGGGGGGTTGTGGCTGTGGCTTTGTTTGTTTGATTGGGGTGGCTGACCTAGTGTGTAGTGCCGGAATTTTTTTATGTCTATCATTCACGAGTTATGATGTTTTGTGTGTTTTTTCATGTGTTGCTGGTTTGGTGTCATTTATCGCAGGTGTAGGTGTTTGATGTTTTGGCATTGTCACTTGTGGTTGATTTATGTAATGTAAGGGAAGTTTCCCATTCCAATTTTTTAGTTGTAGATGCATTTTGGTATTGTGAGCTGTTGTTGACCTATATAGGTCGAGGGAAGTGTCCGATTCCAATGTGTAGTAACTCAGTGTGGTTTGATATTGTCAGTTGTAGTTGACCTATATAGGTCAAGGGAAGTGTCTGATTCCAAGTTTTGTTGGTTTTGGAGTTAGTTTTGTGGTATCAATAGTTGCGGTCTGATTATAGTTTTTAGGTATTGTTGGTTTTTATTTTGTTGTATCAACAATTTTGGTTGAGCTATCTAGGCGAAGGAAAGTGACCGATTCCTGTGGATATTATGAGTGTAGCGGAATGTGGAAATTTTGTGTTGTTTTTATGTCATCGTTTTGTTGATCGCCGTGTCTTTGTGTGTTTATATTTGGTTTGTCCCCACCCCAAAAAAAAAAAAAAAATTCCCAGGCTGATCCCATTAGTTTGATTATATTTTTGGAGGGAGATGTGTTTGTTTTTGTATGTATTTTCATTTTTGTTGCTGTGTTTATGTAATGACGTCATAGGCGCCATGTTGGAGACTGAGAATGGTTGTTTCTGCCATATTGGTGATGTCATGGATCAAACTAGACGGGTGAAATCGGATACTTCTGTAATCCCTCCTTATGCTTCATGGCTCAGTGTGCCAATTGTTTTCAGATTCCTGTTACTTACAACGCTAATGGACATCAATGAAACTTGGCAGTTATGGAAGGCAAAATTCTTTATAATTGTTACTCCATACATCTTCCAGGTGAGCCACCTGAGTGTGACAAGTTCCAGTGGCCATTTTGAAACCTTACATCTTATGTTTCTCATTTCTTCTGAGGAAAAATACGAACTAACTATCTTCTTTGGAGAAAAGAAACCCTAATGGCTGGTAGGGAAGGTTCCCAGAATACAACTTCCTAAAGTAACACCCATGCATGCACGTACGTCTGTCTGTTTAACTGATGTAACTCTGAAAATTTGAAACAGGCCAGTCTCAATCATTCTTTGTAATTATTGGTGCTTTTTACATTAATGTTGTGTGTCCAATTATGTGTACTTGACACACCATTTCTTAAGTATTCTAATTGCCTCACTCCCTATTCTCTCATCAAAGGGAAATGCACCTAAATTCACAAATTTATTTTAAATCCACAAATAAAAAAAAATATTTCTTTGTGATATTTGTTAGGTTGAGTTGTATTAGTCTGTGCCATTCACCCATATTATGCACTGTGAGTGGAATGTAGGCAGTTTTTTTACCAGTGTTTCAGCAATAATACTGCCCAATTTGCTTTGTATTTGTAGTGTTTAATGATGACTGTAGCACAGACTTTATTTTTAAATAATTCTTTTTCATGTAATTTAACCAAGTGTCATATCCCTTTTAATTTAAGTTTCAAGCATACCAAGGAAAAATCTGTGTTTTAATTCATATGATCATCAGATCATATGAATTAAAACATAGAGAGCCTGTGTTTTTTCCAAATAGGGTGCAGGGAATCAGTTGCACAGCCATGGATGACAGATGTAATGCTTTCCGTAACACATTTCTCATACTCATTGAGAGTTGCTTTCCATTAGAACATTTTAAACCAGGTACTAGCAGTAAAAGGCAGTCTGGGTGGCTGACTAGTTGTATAAGGATATCGTGTAGAACAACGCGAGAGTTATATCAAAATGTTAGAAGTAGTCACTATCAAGCTACAGTAGCCCATTACAAACAGGATTGTTAAGGTGCTTAAAATGTTGTTAGGAAGACAAGGAGTATATGATACACAAATAGAATAGCTAATTGTTGTTGTTGTTGTTGTTGTTGTTGTTGTTGTCTTCAGTCCTGAGACTGGTTTGATGCAGCTCTCCATGCTACTCTATCCTGTGCAAGCTTCTTCATCTCCCAGTACCTACTGCAATCTACATCCTTCTGAATCTGCTTAGTGTATTCATCTCTTGGTCTTCTTCTATGATTTTTACCCTCCACGCTGCCCTCTAATACTAAATTGGTGATCCCTTGATGCCTCAGAACATGTCCTACCAACCGATCCCGTCTTCTGGTCAAGTTGTGCCACAAACTTCTCTTCTCCCCAATCCTATTTAATACTTCCTCATTAGTTATGTGATCTACCCATCTAATCTTCAGCATTCTTCTGTAGCACCACATTTCGAAAGCTTCTATTCTCTTCTTGTCCAAACTATTTATCGTCCATGTTTCACTTCCATACATGGCTACACTCCATACAAATACTTTCAGAAATGACTTCCTGACACTTAAATCTATATTCGACGTTAACAAATTTCTCTTCTTCAGAAACGCTTTCCTTGCCATTGCCAGTCTACATTTTATATCCTCTCAAGTGTCTCATTTCCTAATCTAATTCCCTCAGCATCACCCGACTTAATTTGACTACATTCCATTATCCTCGTTTTGCTTTTGTTGATGTTCATCTTATATCCTCCTTTCAAGACACTGTCCATTCCATTCAACTGCTCTTCCAAGTCCTTTGCTGTCTCTGACAGAATTACAATGTCATCGGTGAACCTCAAAGTTTTTATTTCTTCTCCATTGGTTTTAATACCTACTCCGAATTTTTCTTTTGTTTCCTTTACTGCTTGCTCAATATACAGATTGAACAACATCGGGGAGAGGGTACAACCCTGTCTTACTCCCTTCCCAACCACTGCTTCCCTTTCATGTCCCTCGACTCTTATAACTGCCATCTGGTTTCTGTACAAATTGTAAATAGCTGTTCGCTCCCTGTATTTTACCCCTGCCACCTTTAGAATTTGGAAGAGAGTATTCCAGTCAACATTGTCAAAAGCTTTCTCTAAGTCTACAAATGCTAGAAACGTAGGTTTGCCTTTTCTTAATCTTTCTTCTAAGATAAGTCGTAAGGTCAGTATTGCCTCATGTGTTCCAGTGTTTCTACGGAATCCAAATTGATCTTCCCCGAGGTTGGCTTCTACTAGTTTTTCCATTCGTCTGTAAAGAATTCGTGTTAGTATTTTGCAGCTGTGACTTATTAAACTGATAGTTCGGTAATTTTCACATCTGTCAACACCTGCTTTCTTTGGGATTGGAATTATTATATTCTTCTTGAAGTCTGAGGGTATTTCACCTGTTTCATACATCTTGCTCACCAGATGGTAGAGTTTGACAGGACTGGCTCTCCCAAGGCCGTCAGTAGTTCCAATGGAATGTTGTCTACTCCGGGGGCCTTGATTCGACTCAGGTCTTTCAGTGCTCTGTCAAACCCTTCACGCAGTATCGTATCTCCCATTTCATCTTCATCTACATCCTCTTCCATTTCCATAATATTGTCCTCAAGTACATCGCCCTGGTATAGACCCTCTATATACTCCTTCCACCTTTCTGCTTTCCCTTCTTTGCTTAGAACTGGGTTTCCACCTGAGCTCTTGATATTCATACAATTGTTTCTCTTATCTCCTAAGGTCTCTTTAATTTTCCTGTAGGCAGTATCTATCTTACCCCTAGTGAGATAAGCCTCTACATCGTTACATTTGTCCTCTAGCCATCCCTGCTTAGCCATTTTGCACTTCCTGTCGATCTCATTTTTGAGACGTTCGTATTCCTTTTTGCCTGCTTCATTTACGGCATTTTTATATTTTCTCCTTTCATCAATTAAATTCAATATTTCTTCTGTTATCCATGGATTTCTTCTATCCCTTGTCTTTTTACCTACTTGATCCTCTGCTGCCTTCACTACTTCATCCCTCAAAGCTACCCATTCTTCTTCTACTGTATTACTTTCCCCCATTCCTGTCAATTGTTCTCTTATGCTCTCCCTGAAACTCTGTATAACCTCTGGTTTAGTCAGTTTATCCAGGTCCCATCTCCTTAAATACCCACCTTTTTGCAGTTTCTTCAGTTTTAATCTACAGGTCATAACCAATAGATTGTGGTCAGAGTCCACATCTGCCCCTGGAAATGTCTTACAATTTAAAACCTGGTTCCTAAATCTCTGTCTTACCATTATATAATCTATCTGATACCTTTTAGTATCTCCAGGGTTCTTCCATGTATACAACCTTCTTTTATGATTCTTAAACCAAGTG